>NW_020273606.1:860373-1372725 GCF_003268045.1 Sipha flava
ACACACACACACACACACACACACACACACACACACACACACACACAAGGTGTGCAAGGTGTACGTACCGCACTGCTTATGTGAGATAAGGATAATACCGACACTCGTTCACTTTGTTCGATAATACTTCCCTTCTGCCACGGGTTTTTGCACATCGAATATGTGTGCAGCAGAATTCGCACGGTTGCATGGGTCCTTCTGTTTTCATGTATATTTTTTTCCTTCTTTTTATCTAAACACTGTTCATACGCACCACTACCAACGCTGCATCGTATTTAAGATTTTTCTTCTTTCGTCCAGCAAATTGAATCGATGAAATATCACCAAAATATTCGATAGGTGTGCAATTTTTGGAAAAAAATGTTTATAATCGGTGTACACGTGATAAACGTTGTAAAAATAATCTTAACAAACGTTTTTAGATTCTTTTATTTTTGTTTTTCTGCGACATATTACAAGGAGTACCTACAGTTTTTAGTCTCGCATGTGGCAATCGATCATATACCACTTCACGATTAATGTTTATATTTGCGTACAAATGTATTTGCAAAACTATTATGTTTGCGAAACATATCTATATATATATATATATAAATCTTGTGTCACAGTTAGTGCTGTATTAAGCAATTTTGCACCGGCTCAAAAAAAAAATTGGGCCCCTAAAAAAAGGGGCCTATCCACGGAAAATATTGGAGATTGATCCTTATGAACCTTTTAGATATTCTAAAATCAATGCTATTTTTGTGCAGTTGACATGCCAGCGCACGTCGCATGCGATAACATAATATGCCGTATTATTATAAATAACTTATGTTTAATGACATTATAACAATAAATTTGGGAACTGATATTAGGCATATTAATAATATATTGGATCGCTGATAGCTATATTGCTATAAATACATTAATAATATATATTAATAAATCAAATACATTAACATTAATTCAGGGGCGTATTTAGACTTACATCTAGGGGGGGGGGGCAACTCAATTTTTTTCTTTAATTCAGGCTCAAAATTTACAAGTTAAATTTTGGTAATATTTAAATCGGGTGAATCCTTAATATTTGTGGTTTTTTATTAATCTAAAGTTGGATCCACTTAGAATGGACTTTTGTATAGTTCCTTTTAATACCTGTCTGTGTTTTGAAAATTACGCTTGTGTTATATTTGATTTTTGATTAAGTATAGGCCCTACAAAAAGATCAATTGAGTATTCACAGACACGCATAATTTGATTTCATTATGAAATGATCCACATTAAAAAAAATTGTAATGTGTATCTCACCTACTCGTATAATCGAATCCTTAAATATGTATTCAGGGGGAGCGATCGTCCCCTTCACCTCCCTAAAATACACCCTTGCATTAATTTATGATACTGTTATTAAAAACAATAAAAATAATAATCTTAAAATAATTTTAAAAGTTCAATAATTCACAAGTGAGCAAATTTCCTACCACAAAATTTCAGCGCCCCAAAAAAACTGGCACCCGGGGCAGTTGTAGCCAGTGCCCCCCTTTAATGTGGTCCTGGTCACAGTATTTATGACCATACTCCTCCAAAACGGCTTAACTGATTTTAATGAAATTTAGTATACACAATTGTTAGGTCTGCGAATAGGTTCTTATCTATTTTTAAACTCATAAGTGCTATTGTTTAATAAATCGTAGTTTAATAATTTTTGACCAGGTCGATAACTGCGTAATTAAAAATGAATTATTAAATGATACTATTAAAAAATTATTAAAAAAAAAAAACTATTAAAAACTATTTAAAAGCTATTCATTTTATTGTTGGTATTAAATGATGGGTATTGCATAAATATTAAACAACAAGATTCCGCAATAGGTGCCAAACCAATCAAGAATGTTAGTTCGAAGGATTATTATGCATATCGGTTGATGATTAGATGCGATCAGAACAACGTTATTCTACGATGTTGTGAGGTTTATCAACAACTCATAGTCGACATATATGTTAAGAAAGAGAGCGAACGATTACGATATATGCGATTCAATAAAAAAAGCTGTGTGCGAAAGATTCTCAAAACAATTGTTAGATATCGGTGATGGGAAAGTAACTACAGATGAAACGAGTTGCATACAATTACCGACCGATTTCTGCACAATCATTGATTCGCAAGATGCTCTCATCGACCAGATATTTCCCAATGTACACAGATAATATACAAATCATGAGTGGCTGGCAAAAAGAGCAATTTTAGCAGGAAAAAATGTGAACGTCAACGAAATGAATCTCAAAATACAACATTTGTTACCAGGAGACTTGGTATCATACAAATTTATTGATATAGTTTGCGATGCTACTGAAGCTGTAAATTATTCAACAGAGTTTTTATATCATTGGATTTAGCAGGCATGCCGTTGCATAATTTATAACTGAAGGTTGGATCTCCAGTTATTTTGCTTCGTAATTTGAACCCACAATGGTTGTGCAGTAGTACCCGATTAATCATTAAAAAATTAATGAAAAATGTTATCGTAGCCATAATTTTAAATGACAAATTCCGAAGTGAAAATATATTATTACCGCGAATCCCTATTATACCCACAGATGTGCCAATACAATTTAAACGCCTTCAATTTCCAATTAGATTGGCATTTGCAATGACTATTAATAAGTCTCAAGACCAAACGATAACTGTCTGTGGCTTAGATTTGAGCACGTCATGTTTTTCACACGGACAATTATAGGTGGCGTGCTCTCGAACCATCCAGTTTATTTGTATTGGTGAAAGATGGGATCACAAAAAATATTGTTCACTCTGTTGCATTAAAGAATTTATATTGGTTTTTACTAATATTATCATAATTAGCGATATATATAATTTTAAAGGATCAATTTTAATAAATTATTAAAAAAATAAATGTTTGATGTTTTTTCATTTTTATATTTCGTCACCGATCACATCATTCCATACCTCTTTCACTTATATACCACATCCAAACACACCTATATTAAATTACTTATTTTTTTCTAGCAAAATATTCTCTAGAAATAATTTATATGACAAACAACGTTTGTACCTTTGTACGTTTATAAACAGTGTTTATATTTGTGTACAAATGTATTTGCATAACTGTTATGTTTGCGAAACATATATTTATATATATATATATTACTATTATTATTACAAATAGTTAGTGTAACAAGACATTTTCCGACTCTCTTCAGTTTGATATACTCGTAATATAGCGTAAAGTTTGTGTATAAACGATACTAATATAATGCGATATTTCCTGCGCACTGCTATGATATGAATCGGTGTACTGCCGTGTTTACATATTAATGTATGCACACGCATTACTATACTATACAACTATGTCTTGCTATTCGCAAAAATGCTAAGGTTTTCGCAGTACACAGTGTTAGTTATACGAAGTGTCAGTTCGGGTTTCTGTCTTGTCAATCTTTACGCTCGTGAGTAAAAATTTACTTTTGAAAGTTATTAAACCTCTGTCGACGTCCTTTGATTTGTTGGCAGAAATGATACATTGTGTCCAAAAGTTCATGTGTGGTCAGGTTAGGTTAGTTATTCTCGGTTTAATTTCAAATAGTGCGTTCACTGCTGGTAGGTAATTATAAATATGTTTTTATCGAAACTATTTTTTTAACATTAAAATATAAACATACGCAATTCCTACTATTCGTTCTTATACATAGGTAAATATTTTAATCATGATACTTACCAATATAAGCTTACTTTTTATAAATGTCGAATGTTATAATGATATTCTAATAGTATTATACAAGACTGGGCATTAACGAGCTTAAAGTTAAAATTATTATAAGTTAATACGTTGATATCAACTAAATTAATTATTCGTTACTATATTTTGCAACTAACTTTTAATTTAATAAGTTACTTTTTGAACGTGTTAACTTCAAGTTAATTTTATATAAAAGTAACAAAATTAAGTTTAATTTTTACACAAACCACTTATCCATATAATTTTGTTTTGCTTTACTGAAATTTTACTGTACATTTTTAACATGGAAATATAAACAAAAAAGTTAATATAGGGTGGAACATGGTTATACATTTGTAAGTTAATTATATGAATTATTCTATCTATTTTTTTTTTATAAAATATAGTTAATTTAAAATATAGTTAAATAGTTAATATAGTTTATTTTTTAATGTAGGTTTAAAATAAGAACTATAAGTCTCTATTTCATAGTAAACTAGCCAGGGAAGCAAAAGGTCCATTGAATTCTGGGCCCTGAATAGTACCATATTAATAAAAATGATGTACACTCCTATAAACAATTTCGTATCAAAATATAATGGTAAAACGTTTTTTATTTACTATTAGAATATATAAAATTGAAATGAAATGAAAACTATTAACTAAAAATACTTATTAGTTGAAATATGATAATAATAGTTCAAGTTGATCAACCTCATAGGCGGAAATCAGATGGGGGGCTTGAGGGGACTAAGCTCCCCAGAAATGTAAAGTACAGGTCTCAGCCCCCCTAGTCCTAAAAATTGTTAAGTGACTAAAAATACAATAATTATTATAATTGTAAAAGGCATTTTTAATTACTGAATTAAAATAAAATATTCTGTGATATAAATTAAATCAAATTCGTAAGATTTTACAAACTTATTGTCATGACTTGGAACGATCGTAATTAATGTAATATTAATAATATGTAATAATACCTGAATTGGTTGTTTAATTTGATTAATTAATAATTTCTGTTTAGAATACTTACTCCAAAAACGTTTAAGATAAGGCACCTAATTATTTTTTTGGTTTAATTGTTGAGTATGTCAAATTGTCAAATTTTGTAAATTGTCTTGTTGAAATAAATAATTGCGTACAGGGGTACCTATAGGTGTAATAAGCAAATAATGCTCAGTCCCCCCACTAATTTCACCAAATTTCCGCTTATGATTAACCTTCTGGGCCTTCGATACTTAGTACAACCATGCTCTATTTAATATTTTTATATAATAATTCGTAGCCATAAATCATAACCCAGAAAATACCTATTAAGTACTGTTGTGAAACAAAAATAAGTGCAATAGGTTGTATAATATCAGTAAGGACCTAAAACAACGAATATAATTTAGGTTTTTAGTGAAAAGTTATGCTTTCTGTATATCATTCCATAACGAAAAATTATGAAATAATTTTTTCTATAAAAAAAAATAAATTAGAAGTAAAACTTATTTTCGAAACTAATAAAAACAAATGTTCATATTACTTATATAACTGTACTTAACTCTGCTGTTTTCATCCAAATGTGATAGAATGTTTATTTCATTAATTCAGTGCTCATTATAATAATTGTGACTTGACGTACGAAGCGAAAGGAGGACAATCTGAAAAGTGACCTAGAGGCGTTCTAATTGTTGAATTTTACGAACAATTTTCCAAATACGTCAAATAAATTTAATTTACCTTTCATACTTATTGAAAGTTTAATACAGAAAAAAATGAATGTAAATATTGTATATCTATGACAAATGTATATTAACAGTGAATCCGGTCAGACGCGGATCCAGAGTAATTATTAAGGGGGGGGGAATTTTATATTGTGGACATAATATAATATATAAAATTCAATAATTCTATAGTATTATAAGTATTACCGTTTATCATAAATATTTCTCAACACTGTGAAAGTATAAACTTTCAACAAAAAGTTTAAAAAAAAATAGGTAGATACATTGAAAAGAAAACTTTTCATTTAAGAACAATAAAAAAATATTAAGTATGAAATTAAATTAAAAACTATAGAGCGAAATCTAATATTCTTTTGGTTTTTTAAAACATGTCAACACATAGTTGCTGCGGAAAAAATATGATTTTTTATCATTGTTAGACATAATATTTTAATTTTTTTTTCGTTTTTTTTCGTGACATTTGGGGAGGGGTGCGTTGCCCCCTTGTATCCGCACCAGAATCCGGTTGATAAAACATTTTGTGCGTTTTCGAACTAGTTAGGTAGAATATTGTATTTAATTGTTGACTAGATTAACGTAACAAAACACGTAGTAAATTAATCCCTAGAAGGCGTTTAGCATTATTTGTGTTAGTATTGATAAGTATTCAAGTTTTAATCGCATTTCGCTGAGGTATCTGATGGATACGCGGTAATCTGTTTAAAAGTTGAATTGGTTATAACGTCGTTAGTAGGCAATCGTAAGGTTTGTGCCGCGACGCCAGTGTTTCGTTCGGTGCAATTTTTTTGCTTCTCACCACCAAGGGCGAATTTAGAGGGGGGTGATATGGGGGTTAGAACACCCCTCATCGACCATATTCTATGGTATTTCATCAAATTGCAAACTTACTTACAGTATAATTTGAATAAACGTTGTATACAACTTGTCGATTTTACACATAATAATTTATATAAATATGGTATTTATTTATGTAATATAGGAGGGGGGGCAGAGCCTCCCACTTACCATAAGTCTATTAAATTTTAAAACACCCCCGTTAAATGAATCCCGGATACGCCACTGCTCATCACCACTCATGTTTACCGTTCCGTTATCAATTCTTGATGTGACGGCGCGACGACGAGGTTTCTTTTTTCGAATTCCGGAGCAACAATAGCGCCCAAAAACAAAAACGATTCGGTTCTCCGCAAACGCTCGCGGCGGCCGTAACAAGCAATCGTAGACCAACGGTTTGCCGTCCGAGGTGGAGAGCGGAACGAAATCTTAAAAATTGACGAAGAAAACGGGTGTAGCGTGTGTTAAATGGATCACCCTGCTCTCCTTCCGCACGGGCACCACCGTCAATGCGACCAACAACGCCCCCGCCGAGCCTAGGACGAGACGGTGCCCCCCTTTCCCCCCCCCCCCCCCCGTTAGTGACGCGAAACGCGCACACGCCGAAACGTTTGTGCTGTCGTGATACCCGCGCACGCACGTGTGCGGGTGTACGTTTGGGCATGTGTGTATGTATCGGGTTGCGTGCGCGTGCGGGGGACGGCATGATCGCTGTGCGTGCGCGTGCGCGTGAGTACGATATTTCCGCACTCCGCCGAAAGCACCGCGGAACTTTTTTCAGTCGTACTTTGGGCGCCGTGCGCGATAAACGTACCGTGTGACGTGCCGTCCGCGCGGGTTCAGGGGACGGGGTCGCGTCGTGTTGTAATACCATCATTCGTTTCCGTTTTTAATATTCTTGTTCATCGGTGTTCATTTTCTCTGGTTTTTTTTTTTTCTATTCTCAAAACGTTTCTCGGCGCCTTGCGCACGTGCCCGGCCTAACAACCGACTAAACGCATGGGTTTTACGTGTCACGTGACCCAGCTCGTTGTGTAACTTGCGACGTTTGAACCAATAACGTACCGTAGTGCTCGGGATATCGTTATCTAAGCGACTCGTCCCCGTTCCCGCCGTCCGATTGTCACGGTTGGCCTCCATGAAGGTGTGAGATAAAATACGACTCGAACTTCGGTGACGACCGAACAAGACCGTGACCGCTTCACGTCACATGGATCGTCACACCGTCCGTCCGCTACCGCGGTACTACTGGTAAGCCGATATCGCAAACCATGTTCGTGGCCGCGTGGCTGTTGATGGCCGCGACGGCCGGCACCGCGGTGGCCAGCGAGTACCCGGAACGCGAGTGCTGCGATCCCGTCAACGTGCCGCCGGTGTCCATGTCCGCGACGCCCAACTACGCGTTAGCCGCTGCCGCTGCCGGTTACCAGACGGCCGCTACGTCTCCGTCGACCATCGCCCCCGTCGAGGGCCGCCGAGGTATGGACGAGTGTTTTTACCGAACCGTTTCCGGTACCGTAATCTTGTTGTATTTTGACCGCCGGACGTTTGATAATAAATATTAGATTGACCCAAAACATGTCTGTGACGGATAAAATCTGTATGAGTTGCATACGCGCGTTGTTTTTTTTCGTCGTCGGTGTGTGTACGTGTACTGTAGCGCTCGTAGATAATAATAAATCATGGGTATTATATTTATGTCAGTGTAGTTATTACTGGTTGGTTTTTCGTTTACCGCGGGAGCGTGTAAGTTCCAACAGCTAGGACAGGGTTAGGAAATTCGTATTCGTTGGAAAGAGCTGTTGTTGTTTTAATAATACGTTTTAAAACCATGATGTCCAATGAACCGGTTCAATGTGAACAATTTTTTTTTTTATAATCTGCTGACCACTGAGCTTGGATGTCTTAGTACTAACTACCCTCATTGTTACTCAAGTGTAAATTGTAGTCCCAAAAATAGATGATATATGGAAAAAGCTATTGTGATTTCTCGAATTCGTTTAATGAATTCTAAGAACGATGGACCTACTATTTCACATTAACAGTTCAACGTTATTTGTTTACAACGTATTGCTTCCCTTTAAATATATTTAATGATAAGTAAAAATATTTATTTTAAGTTTTAATGGACGAAAGTTCGCATATTCAATATTGTTAAAAAAAGCACAAAGGAAATAAAAATACTAAAATTAGTTTTATTAAATTTTAATTTTATTAAAGAGTATATAGGGCTGCCAAATGTTGATTTTAAATTTATTTATTTAAGTTTACGCTGGTATCTGCGTATTATTTGTTTATTTTGTTTTCGTTTCCATTGTATTATATATATTATTAATACTATATAATACCGATAAAATATTTATACCAAAGAAGTATTCGTTGGCAGCTAGTTGAAATATGTACTAGAATAAGTCACTGCAGTGCATATTTTAACTAATATATTGGGCTACATAATTATTGCCTAGTAAATATTTTTTATTGCCTGATCGATGATATCTTTAATTACTGGACGACAACAATATTTTGGCAAAAAATTAAGATATTTTTAATTATTTTATAATTTTATTTAGTAGTCATTTATTATGCTTGATTTTATTATTCGTTTATCATTTCATTTGACGATTTGAAGTTGAAACATTAATTATATTGATTATCAGAATATTTACAATAGAAAACCGATAAAAACCATACGATATTGTATTATATACAACATTACGAGTTTGGATGGTATGATGGTATTTCTAAGGTTTGAAAAACTTTTTAATACTGGTTTCTAACAATAACATTTTTTTTTCTTATAGGTTTTCTATAGTTTGTTTATGTTGATTTTATCTGTTTTGATTATATGCCTAGAAATTTTTTTGTCACCCAGAAAATATTCCTTAAAATATTCATTGTGTCACTATTGCCATCGTCGTAATCGTTATGAATACGGTTTGATTTGATTTGATACTTGCATAGGCGAAATAATACCAGAATAAATTGTGTCGTTATTTTGAACTTATAAGCGCGGAATAAACGTTGGTTTTTTTTGCTGTAGAAATTTAACAAACACACGTGGTTGCCGAGCGGCCATTGGGTTATAAAGTAAAAAATGGAATTAAAATAAAAACTTCAACTGCAGTTGAACCCGGCACGCAACTTTACATTTAACCGCCGTCGCCGTCGCCGTAGCACGCTAACATGAATCAATATCTCAGAGGGCATATAATATTATGACATCCGAAATTTTTTTCACTTGTGGCCTAAATATCGTCAAAAAATATTTTCCCACGGCATTTTTTATTTTAGCTAGTTTGATTTTACATATCTACAAATTTACAGTTGAAATACAATAGAAATATAGATGTAAAATATTCTAAGAGAACAGCGTGGTAATAATACGTTACAATGATAGTACGGATTGTATAACGTTTTGAAGTGGTTGCATTATGTTAAAAAAACCATTTGAATTAATATTTAATGAATGAGTAACTTACAGTGTACTGTTTTTAATCATAAGACAAAGAACTATGGCCGAAATTGAAAAAATAATATTTGTAGCTCAGTTTGGCAGTTCTTTTCAAATAAATTAAGTTTATGTTTAGATTATTTCATTTATTTTTCAAATTATAATATATTTAACGATTTAATTTATTTAATATAAATATATTTTATAAAAACCTATTTTATTATTTAATAATTAGTAGTGATGGAAATAAATAATAGTAGTAGTATTATAAACACGAAGAATGTATACTCAATATATATAATAAGATGTTATTAACCATTTTAATGACTGTTACCGATTTTTTTTCAAAATATTTTTATGACCTAGTGCCGTATTTCCTAGTTAGTACGTAAGTTCAGCAGTCATTTTTCAGGGGAAAATTTTTTTTAAAGCTCTCGTTATATATAGCTATTTGTCTAAAAAAATGAGAATTTTTGAGAAATTAGGCAGCTTATAAAAGTAAATTATGCTATGAAAACATAGCTTGTGATGTCGAGCATGTAACATCTAATGTTTTGGGAATAAATAGTACCTAGTATAAAACCATAATGTTTAATATCATCTATATATACAGTGGTATATTGTATACCACGCACACGGGAAGGGGTTTCTGGGTCTTAACTCCCCGTTCCAGAAAAAAAAAAAAAGGTTCAAAGTCATAAATGACTTGCTACGAAGGTACAGAGAAAGAGAATATTAATTTATATCATGTGGTTCTAATGCTTGTATAATAATAATATATTTATTGATTTATATCTTATTTGTATTTTTTTTATATTATAAATCACTTATTTTTTTAGAAAAGTTGGAAAGCCCTTTCACAAAAAAATTGAAAATACGCCACTGTATATAATAAATATACTATATATAGTATACCATGGTATATTACCATATATACATACGTGTACGGGTGATATGTAACGCTGATATTATACTATGTATTATTTATACATTATTTATTGTAATGTAAAATTATTCATAAAGATTTAGTGGAATCGTTTTCCTTTGAATGTCTTAAGGTACCGTAATATCTTCAATTTTTAAAAAGTTGAAAATTATGAAAATAATCTTTGAGTTGATGAATTATTTTGACTTTTTTAGCCGTAAATACTATTAATACTATTTCCAAACATTGATCAAACAATAAATTACTTTTTATGGATTATAGTATTCATTTAGTATTTTGAAAATTTGAAATTACTTAAGAACTTTCCATGTCAAGTTTAAAATTTGAAAATCTAATGTAGGGCCAAATCATTTCATTTTATACTATAATAAAGTTAGGACGACTTTATATCACTTTCAAAGAATTTCAAATTATTACATGTGAGTATATTTATGAATCCAGTAAATTTGTGCCTATCTTATAATTTTGCCAAAATCATTGTACATATTTTTAGGATTATTCGCAAAATAAATCTTTGAACCTGGATTAACTTTGAAAGTAAGACATCAGATAATTTAATTTGTAATTATAAATAAATGTTAACATAAAAATTAAAATAAGTAGATCCTATATTTTCAAATTATTTAAGAAGTAGAGAAGTAGTTTATAAGCACTTAACAATAAGTTCCTAATTAATCGAATACACAGTTACCTATTTTATCAAAATACAACGTTATTTTAAAAATATTCAGTTCATTAAAATTTTAAGTATAATAATACTTACTTGAGTATACTTTTATATTTTTAGATTTCTCCTAGATTTATATTTGCAATTATACATTATGAGTTGTGACTTTTGTTTTATATTGTTAGAAATACAATTTTTTTTAAATATTATATGTTTAAGTACTAATAATATTTATTTATGTTCATTTTTGATAAAATAAGTATGATAAAATATTTTATAATTTAAAATTTGAAGCATTCTCAGAAATAATTTACATGATATCGGTAAATAACCTAAAGGTTAGGTCAATTTTAAATAGTGTTTTTACTTAGCAAAGAAAATCAATTGATTAAAAGCGTCCATCGATTTATTAAACTCCATGTAATAGTATTTAGATGGTATGTATTTCTCATTTAAGGAAATTCTGTCAATTGCTATATACAAATATATTTTAAATGGTAAATTATAAGTATTTTTTGCATAACATTTCTAATATAAATTAATAATAAAAACCTAACAGGATAATTAAAAAAACATTAAAAAATTCTAGATAAAAATGGCTATTTATTAATTGATTTATGTAAATAAAAAACAGTTTAAAATAGTTTTCAACAGTAGTGTTAGTTAATATGGAGGTTTGAAATATGACTTATTTATATTTCTATTATATTTATTCGTATTGATTTATTTATAATGCATTATTTAATATTATACTTCTATATAATTTTCCGAATATAGATTTTAGGGTATATTGATATACGTGTAAGTGGACTGGGATCACGAAAATAGTTATATGTGAACCATTTTGATAAATTAAAGATTTATTATTTATAATTCATTTTTTCGATTATCAATTACTAAATATACTTATACTTAATAACATACCCAATATTTGATTAACAATTCAGTTATGGGTTTTTGGAATTTCGATAAGATTGAAATAAGTAAGTTTATTAGAGGCTCTAGGTTATTGAAACATCTAAAATAATTTAGTAAAATCAATTAAATTTTATAAAATTTTTTGTCAATATCTAAGAATTTATTGTTAATTTTAAGGAGAAATTAAAAGTGAATAATTATTAGAATTATTACGAATAAACTAAAAAACCAAATTTTTTTTTGAATTTTGCTGAATAAATTTACTAATCAAGAAATCAATTTACTTTTCATAGTCGATATTTTTCTTAAAATAGATATTGGGTACATAACTCTATGAATATTTTCGTTAAGAGCCACCTTAAAATTCAACATAAACATATAACCTACAATTATACGAATTTAGTTTTTATCAGGGTTGATAATATACGCGTATAAAACGTTTAATACGTTACACGTATAATACCCCACGTATAAAACGTATAAAATGACTAAAACGTATAATATGTTTTGATTTTAAAATTCACTCTTAAAAAATTAAAAATACTTACTATTTTATATTTAGTAAAAACTAAAAACGTATTAGGTAGTTAAAAATTATGTATAATATATAAATTATAAAAATTTAAAATATATTTTTGTTTGCGGTTTTCTTTTTCCACTCTTTTGAATCGGTACCTATCTAAAAAGAAAATAATAAAAAATATTGCTACAGATAGAATATATCAATATAATATATTTTTATATTCATATTCTTAAGTAAAATTTGCAGTTGCTAAGTTAATAGTATGGACTATTTGTATACATAAAAAATAAGTGTTTTCCTATTAAATTTTATACTCATAAAGTTTACTCATTTTTATCATATTTGCCGCATTATCACTAATTACTGTGTAAATATAAGTGCTGTGTTTTTCTAAAGCTAAAGATATACATTTGTACATTATATTAGAAAGTCCTATTGCAGTTTCTTTAATACCGGTTAAATCAAAAGAACATCATTGTCAGTTTCTAATGGAATCGATAAGCATACAGTGGATGTATTTAAACTTAAATTAGGCATAGTAGTAGATGAATTTGCATTATTAAATGGATCATCTGGTTCTGAATTCGATTCAAATATATTTATATGTTTACGTTTACCTTGAGTTTGAGTTTCAGATGTTGAACTTAACGCTACTGGTAAGATAGGAGAAGATGCTCTACCCATTATTTTTAATACTGGCGGTTCTTCATTACGGATAATTTTAGTAACAGTAGAATGAGTAGATTTTTTAATTCCTGTTGTAACTATTTTGAATAATTTTGAAGTATTGCAAGTATTACGGTGCATCAATAAACGTGATTTACTCGTATTGGACAATATTTTTGAACAAAGTAAATATTTTGCTAATTGTTTACCTATGAATTAATAATATATATATATATATATATTAGATTTTGTATTATTTTATTTTTTAAGTAATTATTAGATACACTAATTAACGTTTTTTACCTTTTGCTTCTTCTTTGTGCCGTATATAATTAACATCCCATCCACTATGTGTTGGACGAACAGTCATATTTGTTTATTTGAATTTTTAAATTACTTACAAAATAATAAAATTATATTGAATTATATTCAAAATTGTGTTTGTGTATAACACAATAACGTGCGAACGCGACGATAACAAGACACAGACTAATGAAATGTAATAATAAAATATAAATAATATACTATACAGAAGGCAGAAACCTATTTTAATTTTTTGTGTTCAATCGAATAACAACAAAAATAAAAATATTGAAAATTTTATAAGTATCACAAGTTCCAAGTACAATGGATTTACTATAAATATGTCTGCGATAAGATACTGATAATTATTAATACATAATAGCACCACAATTGTCTATTTATAATGTATGTTTCCTTATTTTATTGTTAGTTTAATAGTTTAATTTGAACTTTAAATACTATAAATGAATTTTTATACAGTATATAACGTATATAATTTTGTGTTCTATACTATATGTTTTACACATTTTATACGTACTTATAATACGTGTTTTATACTATACCGTATTAAACGTTTCAACCCTGGTTTTTATAGATTTACACTTTTAACGAATTCGGCAGGTATAGGAAATAATTATTGTACTTATTATTACAATTTAAAATTGTATCGTTAAAAAATTACACTGTGAATAATATTTTATTGCTTTCTTGGATTTTATTTATTAAAAAATTGTTTCATTGTTTCCAAATATTAATATATTTATTTAGAAAATATTCTACATTACATAGAATTCTTTTTACCACAAAAACTGTTTATTTTGATATTAATATTTGATAATAATTAATTTCTTAACAATTTTATAAGTTTTATTTTTTTCTTAAAAATATCCACCCAAAAATTATTTTATTTTTATCGCGGTCCAAACCATTCATTTTAATATTTTAAACATTTATTTTTATTTTTTTAAATAAATTAAGATATATTATCCCAGCACAAACGATATTCGAGCATTCTCCGTGCACTGAATACTAATAAAAACGAACAAATCTTTTTCTATTATTATTATAATTTTTTTTTATCTACTTGATAGTAGAATACTTTGCATAAATGGTGTGAACTTGATACTCTCGATGATTTAGTCACGCTCGATGTAAATTAGGTCTTATAATTTGTTGAATTTTATAAAAATATTTTATGCTAATTTAAACTTTATAATTAATGTATAATTATTTTAAATACGATATTATCATTATGTTGGTATATAAAAAATATAAATTTATAATTTTTATTTTCAAATCTACAATGCTAGTAATTTATAATTAATATTATTTTTATTTTTAAACATTTAAAATTATGTAGATATATTTTTAGATAGGTTAATTTTTAGCTCTTCAGTACTTTTAATTTGGAGTTATTTATTTGGATGAAATTTTCATTTTCAAATGCATTCTGTGATCTTGGTTTTGGTAATTTTGAATTGGATTATCATAGTTATAAAGAATAAAAAATAAGATTTGCTAGATTATAGAAAGCGGGAATCAGGTAGTTGCTTTACTAACATCTTGATATAATCAAATTGTATATTTCCTCTATTAAAATATTGCTGTGTACAGTATTATGGTTGGTAGAAAGTTCTGATTAGATGATGGATGTGCAACTGCATGGTTTTGTCTTTTCCATATTGTTGGATTTTCTCTAATAATATTAAATAATTAAACTTAATAGTTTAAGAAATATATTCGAAAATTAGTCATAATGAAAATGTTTATGAACCAAATTATTATGGTGGTCTAAATTATTACGATTACTAGATTTTGAGTGAAACAAGGAATGAATTAATTTTATAATAAAGTTTTTTTTCTTTATTATTAAATCTCTTTTAAAACTAATAATAATTTAATCAAAAATTTAAATAATAGAACTAAAAACTTCACAAAACATCCCCCTTCTTTTGAAAATGCTGGTATATTATGTGTTCATGTTAAGAGGTACCACTAAAAATTTCAGTTTACTGATCCAGTATTGAAATGGGGTTTTCGGGGAATAAAAGGGAGTACCATACTACATAATTTCATCCAAATTTCAAATGTTTGACTCGGACAGTACGCGCATGCGTAATACTTACTAATTACTTTTTTTTAAATTGCAACACCATTTTTTTTTTCTATATATTCTGGTAGAATATTTATTTATTTTAAACTATTTTTGTGTAAAAAGTTTTTTCTAATTACAAAATTGGTAAAGTTGTAGTATGTTGAAGTTTAATATTTACGAATAATCTGGTCTTGACGAAATTTTATTTATGTTCAACTTAATACTTGAAAATTAAAATCAAATCTCAGATATTGTTGAATATTTGTTTGTGAACAGATAGGACACAAATAAAGAAGATCTTAATTTCAAATTCATAGTATGTATTTTTGTGTAATTTTTATTACCATTAATATTTAGTTATCTTATTTCGGAAGTATAAATAACAAAAATTAGAGTAAATTACGATAAAAAATAATTGTTTTTTATATCTTATCTAGCAACAAACAAATATTGAGCAATATTTGAGATTTGATTTTGATTTTTAATTATTAAGTTGAACATAATTAAAATTTTGTCAAAATCTGATTTTTCGTACATACTACAAAAATGCATGGATCTTCCCCGACCATGTTAGTGAATATTAATGATCTAAGAGCTTTGACCTTTTAATATTTTGTATAATTTCTATAAATCAAATAAAACCTATACCTAAGTTATAAAACTTCTAAGAATCCTTTTAATTATCTACTTTTATTTTATAAATAATGTGGCCCTATATTGTAATTGTTACTTTTTCTAAAGTAATATTTACATTAGAGTTCTTGTTCTACAAATGATTTAATATTCTTTAAAATTTAGATCGAAGCAGGGAATGTATTGGTGTTATAAAAATGTATTTCTTAAGAGGATACGATATGTTATTTTTATACTACAGATTTACAGTATAGCGAATTTTCGTTAAATTTTTTGGTTATTAGTTTTAATACAAAACAGAATATTAAAGTAAACTGACCTTCATAAAATATTAAGGCAAACATCTGGGTTATGTCGATTGTTTTTTTGCAATGTTTTAATTTTAAGCGTGTAATGAAAATGAGAAATATGACAATTTGAATATCCATAACTTGCCGAAAAATTATAACATAATAAACCAAATATAGATAATATTTTTCTCTTTATATTTGATTATACGAGTAAGTCAGTTTACGTAATATTAAAAATAAATATACAAAATTTGAAATGCTGAATGCAAATGCGCTGTTTTATGTTTTCGGGTGGAAACAACATAAGGATGTGTGGTGGATTAAATTATATACTTGCATTTTAGTTCTATGTTATTATACAGTAAATATAGTACTTATATGTATGTACATAATTATTTTGAATTTAGATGTAGAATAATTCCTATGTTTTTAAGAACGTTTTTTTCATCAATGTTGAAATTTCCGAAGTCGTTTCAATGCGTTTTTGTTTGTCTAATAATTTTATTACATAAATGCGGTGCATTAAAAAAGATTGATGTTAATAAAATCTCTTGTCTATCCAATGTTTTTTTTTTCATTGAAATATTCAGTTACAGAAAATACTACTTCTTTTTTATAATTTTTTTTATTTTTCATTTTGTGTTTTATTATTTATTAAAGTAATTTTGGATGTATTATCATTTATTAGAATATTTATATTAATTTAATTTGTTTTATTCGCTGATTTCATTACCCATGAATCCATATTACGATTAAAAAATATATTATTATTACTGTTATTATTATTATTACCTATTCATTCAGTTTTCCTCAAATTTAATAAAAACTGAATTCATTTAATTACAGTATAACAACTATTTGTAATATTATCTTTAAATAATAATCATGTATTTCTTGGCGTACTGCTGCAATCAGTGATTAAATGAAAAAAAAAATGAATTAAATGAACATATAAAATACACGTCTGTTTCCAGTTAGTCAGTCGTTCATTCAAACAGAAATAAAAGTTATAATAATAATTGACAATTTAGTGTTACAATGTTGAATGTTAACCCGCGGGCCACCAGTTGCCCGCCCCTGGTTTAATATATTATTAATTCTTCTGTCAGATGATTCTGTGAACATTGTAAGAAGTGGTAATATTTTATTCTCCACGATTGAACAATATTTTTAAAGTAAAGGGAGAAAAATGACACTATCTCCAGCATAATCTAATTGATATGCTAATATTTTTCTTAGGGCGATTCACATTTAGGAGACAATATCATACAGATACCCACATACACACCCGGTATGAAATAACTTTTATTTTTTTACACATACTATTTTCTTTTTTGTTTTAATATAGAAACTTATTTATCACACTTCCACTTTAATTATTCTTGGGTACGTGTAAGATCACGACTGATATTGGCTATTATGTGGCGCATTTAAACCATTATGGTGGCAATTTTGAGCTTATTAAGTTTTATTTTTACATTGTAAATACAATTTTTAGTTTAATACAAAATTATTATTCATAGTATTATTCACTATTGTCATTTATTCATAGTGTAACTAGTAATTTATAAAATTAAATTGTAATCACTTTTTCTTACTCGTATAAATTATTTGTTTTTTCATAACGCATTATTCGACGGCGTGATTCGCATCTATATGAGCTTCAGACGTAAGCCGGATTAGAAATGGAATATCACTTCAAATCAATATTAGATTACAAATTTTTTTATATTTTTGTGTAGTGCCTTTATTTTGCAGACTAGAAAATCATAGTGTTAGTCTATGAGTATAACATTATCATTTTGTGAGAAATAATTTAATGGGTTTGTTTTCATATTTACTGTGCAGAACGTGTTTATATTTATTATTCAGATTACGACATAAGATATTACATTATTTTCCAAACAAATAGTATAATGTTTAGTTGTAATTGTGTTAACTATAATATTTCCTTATTATCCTTTAATGATCTGTATCTTTAAGCCTTTATGCAGGCGCAATGGGAAACTTCGTGGTAGTTTGGCAAAAGCTGAGAGTAGTAGAGGCGTTTGAAAAATTGGAGATGATCCAAAATGTGGGCCAAATATATTATTATATGACCTTCTAGATTACAACGTACAAGTCAATACGATAAATCTAAGTTTCTAGGATTTGTTGATAAGGTGCACATTATTATAGATGATATGATTATTCGAAATAGTTATAATAGGTAACAGATTATCGTTGATAATATAAGGATGCCAAAATGTTTAAATGGTAAATAATACAATATTATCATTTAGCTTGTGAATAGTAACAGTAAGCCACTATAATAGTTACTGAATTATTATTTCGATAACCGACAAAATAATTCATAAAATAAGTATGTTAAATTTGAAAAATAAACTTATTGCTGATTTTGATAGTAAAAATATTTTTATGTTATTTTTTTATTTTAATATGTGAATATTATTAATAAACTGAACATTTATTTAGGTATAAAATTATTAATATGGTAATATTTTAGTCAAAAGTAATAATATTACTCTAACTATTCTTCAAATAAAAAACATGTATAGGCACTTTTATGTGGTATAATAATTGTTTACAATTTAAACGAAATTAATTCAATTTACTAAAATGCAACAAGAAAAAAAAATCTATCTTAACTTAAGTTAATTAAAATAAATAAAGCTGGCAGAATAAAATTAATTTAAAATCTCATAAAATTAAATATTGAGAAAAATGTGACTCAATTATATTTAAATGTTTATTTTACCGTTTATAAGTTTTAAATCTAAACTTAGCATATAACTTAAATTTTGTAATATATATTTTTCGTTATATATATTTACAATTATAAAAGTTAATTGTTTGTAAGTTGGGTTTAAAGTAAACTTTTGAAATCTTATATATAAAAATGTAAAAATATTTTATAAAATTAATAGCAAAAAATACTTGAGATGATCTGGCTGACTATAAAGTAAATATTGTATTGATTTATACCATCAAAAGCAATTTCTTCAAGTCGTTTGTTTATGAATTATGCATTTATATATTTATTTATTTGAGTATTTTATGGATTTTCGCTATGTTTTTATAGGTACATTTATTTTTAGCAAAAGAGGTTTATCTAAAAATAGAGGTGATTCAAGCTATTATCGCCATCTAAACCATAAATAATAAAAAAGTTCTTTTTTTGACGTTCACAATATATCATTATTAAAAATGAAAGTAAAAACGTTAATTTCTAGTGTATGCCATATGAGGTAAACAGTAGTTAGAATGAATAGGTAAGTGATTTTTTTTCTTTAAAAAGAAACATATCCATCCATTATTTTATTTTATATTTTTTACAATTTTTCCAATCGTAAGACTGAATGAAATGCGGAGGGTCTATAGATATGTGAAGCTATTAATAATTTATATTTGTAGACTTGTTTACAATCGCGAAAAAAATAATGAGAAAATTTGAAAATATATTTTTTCTAAAACTTTATTTGGATCTATTAATGTTTGATGTATTGAGATAGATTATGAGAGTTTGATACTTGGTACTTGCATAATAATGATATGTTATGATATAAAATTTAAAAAGCTTCTCTGTGAGGTAAAGTAGAAGGACCACTGAGATTGAGTAATTATTATTCTTTATTGTTTTTCCACACTTTGAAATCTGCTTAAATAGTATAATTATAAGTACACAGTACAATTAATGAATACATGAACAGAGCAGTTTTTTGATTCCAATGATTTCAATTTTGTGAGGTGTCAATGATGGTATTAATGAGTATTATGAATTATTTATTATGATCTTATATTTAACTAGTTGTTACTTACATTATTTTTTTAGATGATTTTAATAATCTATGCAAATTCAAATTTGTATTTAAATTTAGAATGTATATAAAAATTATGTATTTATTCGATGAAAACTTACACACACACACACACACATACACACACACACACACACACACACACACACACACACACACACACACACATATATATATATATAATATAATGCATTAAATTAAAACTGATATTTGATAATAAACAAACACTTCAAAAAGTTATTTTATGTAGAAGTTAATTTAAAGCAATTAATATAGCAGAATGTACATTTGGAAAAAATAACAATATCCTAAACTAAATATTCCATCTTAAGATTCTATTAACCTAATTATGCTTTTACTAAGTATATATTTTTACTCGTGTTGCAGAATTAATAATATTTATTATATTATTTATTTAAGATTTAACAGGAAATAATATTTTAAATAAAAAAATTTAATTAAATTCAGAAGATAAATTACAACTATATATAATTTTTTTTAATATATTTTATTACAATTCTAACTGTACAACATTCGAGTATATTTAAGCTTTAAGCACAGTTCAATGAGACAAAAACAAAATATTAATTGAAATGTATTTACTATTATTTTTAGTATCTACGTTTAAGAATCATTTAAGAATTTTAATATAGAATCTAATATAACAGTGTTTAAAAATGTATGAAAAATTCTGTAGAGACTGAATATACGATATAAAAGTAAACTGTACTATACTATAGTAACTATAGTACAGTTATAGTTACTATAACATGATATATTAAGTATAAGAATGCAATTAGAATAAAAATAGCAGTTGATAGTATAATCAGTGAACCGTATCATATAGCTAATTGTAATACACAGTAGTTATCGGTGGATACCCATACAGGAGACTATGAGTAGCTACGAGACTGCTGTCTCAACTGTAATTTGTAAATATGTATGAATTATTATAATTAAATAAAAGATTATATAATTAACAGTTGAAATTACTGTATAAAAATATTGAGCTATCTGTTCGTATAATACATATAACTTCAGGACATAACTATCCTCCCTGGATATCTTTATCTAACTAGATTACCCTGGCCACGGTACAATACTAATATAATTTTATGAATGAATTATATAAATTAATTAACTAACTGTTATTAAAATAATTGTTTATATTTTTAGAAGGAAAAACATCTACAGGAAGTCTGAACTGTTTGTTGGCAAGATCGTTATGCAATGAAGATCCATCGTGTTTTAAAATTATAAACCTTATTCCAAGTTTATGTGGGAATGAAATAGGTAAATAAATTATTCTATATTAATATTATAAATGATAATAACTGTTTTTATGTTTTAAACAATACAATTATTAATTAGCTATTTCATACAGTATAAATCAGTCTCGAAAATATAATTGAACAACAATATTACATGGTCATATTATTTTTAGTGAATTATTAAAAAATGTTCATATGTGATACAGTTCTCTAAAGTTTTACATGCTTTAAATGTATTACATTATTATGGTATCATGAACTTAATCATGATTAAGAATATGGAAATATTTTATCAGTATATATATGTATAATATTAGTACAGCGAAACTTCTAAATATTGGAAACTATAGTGGACGTGGACACTAAAAATTGGTACCAAAATTTAAAATTAGCTATCATAAATAGATATAATATATGTATGTACTACAAATCGGAAGTGTTTATGTAATAAAAGTACTATATTTATTGTTCATATTTTATTATCTTAATGGTTTTCCTATTCAATAAATAAAAACTTTTTTGGTTACATCAGTTGCGTGCTACCCGTTGTTTGAACACGTACCTACATTAATTTATTTAAAATGAACAATAAAGGAAAAAGATTTAACTTTGAAGAAAAACTTTCTAAAGACATATTTTAAAAATAAAGAAGTTACAATTGGATTATAAATAGCAGCCAATTTTTAAATTCACTATGAAAAGCAGAAGAGTTTACACGAAAAATGATTTGTTTAACTGTACATAAACACATATACTCATTTTTTAATATACATATGTTACCGGCAATATAGATAATCCGGTATTTTGCAAAATGCCTAGGCATTATACAAAATGCCAAAAATCACTAGGCAATATACATTATATGAGCTTTGCCTTGGTCAGTGGTTCTCAAACTTTTTTTGTCAGCGGAGCTCTTATGTTTTCAAAAAAATGTATGGAGCCTCGAAAATCAGGAATTTATATTCAAGACAACAATAATTAATAATATTTCATATTGAGAAAAACACAGTTCAATATTTCATTTTTTTTAAAGTTCAGATTTTTTTATTTGGTATGAAAACTTTAGTCATTTTAAGTTGTATTGATAAATTTACTTCATTTAATTTTGTGAAAATATCAGCCAAGTTATGAAATCATAATAACCAAATTTTATCAGAAGTCTTACTTGTAAATAAAATTGGTGTCACTAAAACGTATAACTCGTTGCGCAATTCAGGTTACCAGTGTTTTTCCTCAATAACTAAGAAATTTAATAATATTTAAATTTAGATAATTAATATATGCCCACGGAGCTCCTAGACTTCTTCCACGGAGCACAGTTTGAGGATCACTGGCCTAGGTATTATATATAATGCCAATCGTGGAGTAGGCAATATGAAGAAAACTAACAAAATTGAACATCGCCTATTACTAATGACTTTACTTATCGTTTATTATAAATGTGCATTCACAATTTAACGCAATAAAGATTAATATTTTTTTACTACTAAAATAATAATTCTGAGATACAATATTGGACGTACTAATAATTTTATTACAGTACCTATCGTAATTTTTCTCGTTATTTTCGTGTTAAAATAAAAAGTGTATTTGCTTTAAAAATAATATTTTGTGTACTTCAATCAAAATGTCACTTTTCTACAATATGTTATAATAAGTAAATAGTAGTAAAGTTAGTTAAGTAAAATATTTATATAATAGTAATAATATAATAATAGATTAAAATTAAATTTTGTCTGTAATATGAGTAATAATGTATAATAATTATAACAATCTTAATGTATTACATATAATAAAATGTATTCTACTTTGCCTAAAAAAAATCGGCATTTAAGTAAAGTCGTTAGTAATAGGCGATGCCCAATTTTGTTTTCTTCATATTGCCTACTCTACGATTGGCATTATACATAATGCTTAGGTATTTTATAAAATACCTAGGTTAAAAGTAAAATTATATTGAAAGTCATATGTTTTATATACATTGCCTCAAATGGGTCGGCTATTTGTATTATGCCTAGGCATTTTGCAAAATACCTGAATTATCCATATTGCCAGTAATATATATAATAAATAATAAACGTAAATAAAAATTAATAATAATTTTAATATTAGAATACAATAAACACAATAAATATATTTAAATATAGTATAATAATAATACATTTTTACGTACTTTGAAATATTTTCCTGATAGCACCTCCTCAGGGCCGGTTACTCAATATTGATGGGTTATAAGTATACCTACAAATTTGCCAAAAACTTTCTGAAATAAAATTCTACAATACTAATATAATTTTATTTGTTGATGATTACCGACTATATAAATAGGTAATTCATAGATGGGGATATTATACCCCCATATTACCTCCCTAATGCTGACTCTGTGCTTCTTTATAGTGGATATTTTTTAATTCTTCGCAATTTGTAGATGTTTTTTCCATAGTGGATAAAATCCTGTGAGAGATATTTCTTAAATCTACATGACTCTCTACTATAAAAAGGTTTCATTGTTTGAAGTATAAAATTAATACAAAATAATTAGTCATTAAATATTTTTATTCTTTGTTTATCATACGTTTGTATAAAATAGAAATATTTGACTAAATATTATTAATTTTTTTACATAAATATTTTATTCTTATATAAAGAAATGTATCTTCAATTATAATATGATATTATTGTTTTAAAAAATGTTAAGAACGTGTTTATTAGATTAAACAAACTTTAAAATATTGTCGTTCTCTCGAGATCTCTTTCTTAAATTTGAAAAAAGTTTTGTTCACATAATAATGAGAAAACTAAACAAAAAATTAAAATTATAATACTTTTGAAATATCATTTAATACGTAGAAAATGTAAATTTACCTTTTTAAATGCCTTATTTATTTTCGATCGACATGAGTATTAACAATACTTGATACTTCGCTATTGGTATAAATTGTCTTTGTATACATACATATTTATATAATAATAATAATAATAATAATAATAATAATAATAATAATAATAGTAATAATAGTAATAATAATGATACTGTATATTTTATAATTCAGTATAGTTGCGAAAAGTACAACATACGAGTATTAATATAATAATAATATAGTTATGCATAAAAACAATGGTCCATAGTAGTAGTAAAATCGGTTTGAACGGCATCGGGGTTTGAAAGGATGGAAAATACCACTAAAACAGTCATGTAATCACATAAATACAGATTTGTTTCGATTAGATGCATACAGAGGTTGTTTGCTTGGTTGAATAATAAAAAAAAAATATACCTAAAAGTATATACACATATAACTCGATATGGACTAATAAAAAGTGTAATTTATAGTTTTGTTGAAAACTCGTATATATTTGTAAAAAAAAAAAATAATATCACAGTATGTATGTATATATCGTATGTTGGAAAAACTAGAATGCGTTTGTATAAAAAATAAAATCATTCAGATCGTGATCTATAATATTCTATAAAGAATTACTCTTCTTTCTTTCAAAATGTCATTATTAAATACGTATAAGTCGCATTTTTAATATACCATTGATTTATTTTTTTACACTTCAGTAAAATATTTATATCATTGGTTGCATTATAACAGTAGTTTTCAAACTAAGCAATAATAATTTAGAGACTAGGTGAGTACATCTGAATTAAAAGAAATTGAAACATTGTTATTAGTTGAATTAATATAATATGTATATTAATTTACTATACTACATATAATGTATGTAGGTATTATATATGCAGATGTAAGCATACCAATTTATTAGCAAATCCATTGTCGAAGTACTAATAAATTAAAAAAATAAGGGCAAAAATCCTAGGTCTGATGAGATTCCATTTGACTATAAAAATGTAGTAAATTTTGTTTTTTCAAAATGAAATACTCTATTGCTTATAATATTCTTTTTTTAAGATTAAGGTCATTTTTTTTTTCAATAATCAGTAATAAATATGTATGAGAAACTTCGTATTACATTTTGAAATTACTTTTTGTTAAACCAAAATTATTTTATAGACATTTCCGAAAAAAAAAAAACATGAATTTTTCAATTATTTATAAAATAACTATAATTTCTATATTACAAATTTTTCATCAAGTTTCATCTATTAAGAAAACTGTTGAAATATTCGTGAAATTGCCACCTTTTAAAGTACAAATTAGACATTATTTTTTATCAGAAATCTCTAATGATTAGACCTTTCAGGTCGTGATAGTGTTCACAGTCACACATAAAAAAAAAAAAAAATTTGAAAAAACCAAAAGTTTACTTGTTTTACTTAGAAGAAATCATTGATCACAGTAAAGTTTATAAATTACTTAAATACCAATTTAAACTGCATTTTTTAATTTTTTTAATAAATTAAATTGTTTGTGTTTATATGACATAAGTACGAATTATCAGAAACAAATTAAAAATCAAGTTATAGGTAAATTATTTTTTATGAGTTTTAGTTTAAAATTGACATTGTTGATTTTAGGGCTTCATTCATTTTTTTAGCATCTTAAAACCTCCTTGAACAAAAATGTTTGATAACCACTGTTTTATAGCATATGATACATATAATACTCGTATTTATGCGTGTATGAGTATCAGTGAGTTTTTATTACAGCAATATTGAATATTATAAATACAATAAATATCAGTGTTAGATACATTCATGAGCTTTTAATTTTTTATTTTTTAACACATACATTTGTCGTTGAATTTACAGTCTCGTGTTCGACGACTACAGTGATCAAGTGTCGCGCGGCTTTGAAAACCCTTCAAGCGTTTCCATTCTTCAAGCCAACGTGTCTGTGCCGAGAACCGAAAATCGATTACGAATGCAATTCCTTTCGTAATTTTTTGTTCGACCACCCGTGTAACTTCACACAGCGCAAAGGTAACAAATATAATTGATTTGAACAAATATAATATTATTGATTATATTCGTAAAGGTACTTGTATATAAAATATAAATATATAGGCACAGTACGGTATTCGATATTTATACATTAAACTGTATATTATAATTGACAGTCATATTTATATTTATATAAGTGTAAAGACCACAAACAATTGCATGTCTAAATATGGTCAACGAATTCATGTAATATGAAATATGTAATGTATTTATTGGTATAATTGAAAAGACATGTCGTAAAATTTGATTGATGACTTAAGAATATCCTTATTCAAGTATATAATATTATGAACCTAAATCTCTATGCATACGCATATGCCTTGCACACCTATACATATAACTAAATCTTTGATAATTTGTCAAAGATTTAAAATGAATGGGTAAAATATTGTCTTATTCGAATGGTAAATATATTACAACTACGAGAAAACAGTATATCTTACATTTTACATAGTTAATTTTATGTATTTTAATTTTATCATAAAGTTGTTTTAAATATCCAAAACCATAACACGCATCATATTAGTCTAGTTGCATCACAAGATATATGGATAAGAACACCCTAACGATAAGTTACAAGATATCTATTTATATAAAACAAAGATGCAAAATAAGTATGTGGCGTTGACATTGATATATTTAAAATAAACACATCATATTTTGATTTTCAACCGAGTAAATTTTTACCTTCCTTTATAAGACCGATTATTATAATTCAGAGAATGTATGTAAATCTTGGAGTAAAACTTAACCTTGTAAGGTAAGAAATCAGTTAGCCACAAAAG
The DNA here is from genome assembly GCF_003268045.1 of Sipha flava. NCBI lineage: Eukaryota > Metazoa > Arthropoda > Insecta > Hemiptera > Aphididae > Sipha > Sipha flava. The sequence goes on from NW_020273606.1 coordinate 887,926, forward strand.
TTTTTATAAACATCATGGACGGTATTCATTAGGAGACAAAGTCCACCCGACCTGAACGTTCACAATCAAGACACCTTCGAGTGTATTATGATGTATTTCGGTCGACTCGTCGTTTTGCTATCTCCATACCTGTTTTCGAGTAATTGACCGGAACTGAACACGATTATTATAATTATGTCCACTGTATGGGGGTACCGGTTTAACAAAATAAAAATAGAATGGTCGAGGCGAGAGACACCACGACTGCGTGTATACGTTTTTGACTTCCTTTTTCCGTCGCAAAAATAATATGGGTGGCTGAGAAGATTTTTCCGATGTGTCTCCGAGATCACGCCTTAGGAACACGAGCGTAGGGTGATATGTATGTATTTTGTATTATATATTCTTATTATTATTTATACTTTGGCCGGTATCCCCCTTTTTATTGTGTAGTTATTTGTATGTGTTAAATTATTTTTTAGTTATGAATTATTATTATTTATGATGACATAACTGAAAAAAGATGGGTCCGTTTTTGATTACAGCTTCTCACGAAGCAATCATCACCATTATTATTATTATTATGAGTATTAATGCTCGGTAAATGTATTTTGATTTTAATTTTTTTTTCTGAGTTTTACGCCCGAATTACTTTTCTCGGCAACAAGATAATATAATAATTTCTTTTATTTCTCTGGTTGTATATTTTTATCTGACATCTCCTTATTTCCAATTTATTATGATTTCTAAAAAAATATTATAGGCTCTGGCAAACGCCTTGGCCATAGGTTGACGACCCGATTACGGTCCGTCACATAGTGCTCCACTTATTTGGCCATGTTATAATATTGCGAGACGTTACAACCTCAATACTCCATAACCACTAAAAACAATAGTTATATAACAATAGGTCTACATAGACAATAAATATAAAAAACTCATTTGATTCTACAAAAGGGGTTTTAGAAATTTGAAATAAATAAATATTAAAAAATAATTAACATGATTCTAATAGTGGATCGCATATTATTCTAATTAATTATAGATAATAAGTCGATTAGTTTTGTATTCAAGTATTGTTACTTTAATCCTATAAATGTTATAATGTTTCATTATTGTGTTAAAGCTTTTTGGAATATTATTTATTTATCGCTTCATTCACTATATGTAGACTTACAACTTTTACCAAGTATAAAAAACAACTATCATTAGTAATAGGAAATATTTTTGTCATCGATGATACTGCAAGTGTAATTTTTTAATTCTTAGAAGGTTGTACTACATAATAACTCTTATTTAATGAATACAAACATTTTTTATAATTGTTTTTTCAATGTGACTTAGTATTTTAACATGTTTGTTAAAAAAATGTAATCGTTCAACTTTTTTCGTTGTATTTTTCCGTATGATTAGTAAATAATTTTTATGCAGCAAATATTTCTATCCAAATGAAAGTTAATAGTACAATAATTTTTATAAATGCGATCATTATTAATAAATAGTTTTTAAATAAATATTCAAAACTATAGTAAATAGACGAAAGTTCCTAGAGTTTTAGAATAGTTCAAATTTGAAAACAAAACTAATAGTTATATTATTTCATAGGATACAAATAAATGAATCTTGTTTTCATAGATGTATCATAGTTATATAATTTAGCAAGGATGTAAAATGTCAAGTTATCATTTTATGTGACAATTTTTTTTTTAAATTAATGTCTGGAATGGTAAGAATGAAGAAAAAATAAACATTCTCGTAAAATGCTGAATTACCTTTAAATGCTGAGTGATATACTCGTATTATCTTGTTCATATTCGTTTCAACTATTGTTTCATTCTTGTTTCAACATTTATCAAAAATATTCATATTATTTTTCGAGAAATGATTCTTGGAAATATTGTCTCTTTACGTGGTGGAATTAGGTGCCCACCACGTTCACCAGATTTGAGCGCATACGATTTTTACTTCTGAGGATATCTCAAAAGTCAAGGGTACTAATATCGTACATAAACTATGGAAGCCCTGAAAGAAGTCATAACACAGAAAGTTGCTGCTATCCCACCTGACATGACTCGTAGATTCATATCAAACTATTAAAAAAGGCTTAATCAATGTATTGAAAACAAGGGTTACCACTTAAGTGATGTAAATTTTAAAAATAGTTTAAATAAAATGGCATAATACGTAAAATTTGTAAAAACTTTTCTTTATATAGGTATTTGAATTGATTTAGTATTTACAAGTTTCATGAATCAGAGAGGGTTTTCTGCCACACCTTGTATTTTACACATACTATACATTATACATGTTGTATATAGTTATTGAAAATTGTACATTTTTTTGCTTTTCTTCTGCAACAGAACTGTGATTATCTACTGATTAATCTTGCATTATCCTTTCTGAAGCATAATATATTAAATTGAGAAATCTTGTTACATTAATATAGATTTTATCTATGATCAAGTATTATTTTGAACACAGACATTTTCTACGTTAACGATTCTTTTTGAAATGGAATAACATTCGAATCCAGCGGTGGCATTTGAGAATAGATAAATAAAATAAAATGAAATCAAGCTACGTCATCATCGTATTTATATTCATATGCTTGAAAAATTCCAAAAGATCAATCAAACCAAGAATGATGCAAATCGCCAGCGATTGATGAAATGTCTGGAAATCTCATAGCTATACCAGTGGTATTTACCAGGTTGGTATGAGATTCGTATGGATTTTTTTTTACTTTCGAAAAACGATGAAAGTGGATGGAGGGGTACGGACAGCTGAATGAATTACGACCACCACTATCACCAACCGTCGTCATGAAAAGTATGAGCCAAAAAAAAGTGCACGGTGGACAAAGTGGTATTGCGTGCTCTGCGTTGACTGACTGATGGTTAAAGCTATGTTCTTTTAGGGGAAAAAATAAAGACCTTCTATGTACTAAACAATTAGCAATCATTAAAAAGTTATATAAGTGCGTATATTTTTCTGTTTATTAAAATAACATACATATTTTTTTTCAAATAGATGATTTGGAATTTTGGTAAAATTATTCGAAAAACTCAAAATCCTTATCAATTCATGAGTTGTGAATTAATATTTAATATTTATTGTGTAATAAATATTTAAACAGTTCGGAAACTATATAATAATTTATTAATTAATTTATCACAATAATTAAAAAAATTTTCTTAGAACATCAATTGCTATAAAAGTGTTATACCTGCAAAATATTTGTTTAATTTAGTCGTATAAGTTAGTTTTGGTCGATTTGAAAATTCGAATGAGGATACACACAAAAGAAACGGCGATTTTCCGCTTTTGTTTGTGGACGAAAATATCTGGGAGAAATACTTAACCAAAAAATGTAAATAGATCGTTAACGTCTATGAAAAAATACCTAGTAGACGATCAAGGCAGAGGTCGATGGACGTATTTAAATCAGACCTTGAAAAATGTGCTCCAGGTTCAAAATTAGAAGAGTGTGTAAACAGGGATAGATAGAAGGTCCTAAATGGACTATAGAAGCTAAAAAAAAAAAATTGTTCAGAATCGAATTACATTAATTGTATTGAAATATAATATAAACGAGTATGGAGTACATTTTAAGTTATTCTTAAATATTCTTAATATTTCGATATTCTTAAGTTTTGGTTAATTTAAGGAATTATATTGACTAATTAAATTTAATAATTTAAATAATTTGATTTGTATACATAATGTGTTGGTGAACATATCAAATAATAAAAAATTACGCAGTAAAATATTATAATCTAATTCAATTTAAAATCATAATATTTTTGTGGTGAATTATTTCTTAGCTTTTATTTTCCAGCTGTAAATATTTTCTAAAGTGAGATTCTAACTTTTTATCAAAAGACGAATTTCTTTAAAAATATTTCATTATATACACATTATTTATAAGAACCTGATCTGTATTTATTTAAATAAATAACAATTAGGTTTTGATAACAAATAGCTATTTAAATTTGATTATTATACATTCTTAAATGTTGAAATCTTTATACTTATCAAAGTTTTATTTATACAATTCATATGACCAAGCTTTCATTATTTCGCCAATTTATTTGATTTGAACTTTCATAAATTTATATGTTTTAACTTGTTTTTTTTATTTTAATGGTAGTTTTTTATTTTAAACTATTAAACTTTGAAAAATTGAAAAATAAAAATAAATGAATGACAAACACTGATAAATATCTAGGTACAAATACTGCAATAAATTATTGTGCTGTTCAAAAATATATTATATGATGAATGATTTATAGCTTGACTCAATATAAGTTATGACTAAAATGTGTTAAATATCTATGTATAATTCTTTTAAAAATGTATATTCATAAGATAAAGCTAATAAAATTTTTTTTATTAAAACAATTTACGGTAAGGATAAATTGTAAATTATAACGCCATTGAATTTTGGCCCCCAGAGGTTCATGATAACATTAAGAATAATTGAAATTTAGCATTTTTTTCAATGCCCCCATTTATACACCAATTATATACTACTGATCTACTAATCTGATTTTCGTTAAGAATTTGCATTGTAAGAAAGATAAAAATTCATGATATGTTACACTGTAAAAATGCTATTCTTATTATCTAATAAGTTGATGAAATACCTTTTGTTGAGCGAAATAAAAGTATGTTTTAGACTACAATTTCTTGATAATGATATTTTAATTGTTGTATTATAATGTATTGTAAATGAATACAACTATATATTGTTGCTTCAATGTTTCATTATTTGGTATCGTAAAATGTTAAAAAATGTTTGAATTTAAAGGATTATGATTTATAAATATTATCTATCTATCGAATTATGGGTATTTATTATTATCATAGATAACACATTAAAATATTAATATGTTGGTGTACTGATATTAATTATTTTATTTATTATTGATCAATATCGGGTCTACCATCATATATTTTTTTTTCAAACAATTATATTTTCCAATTATAAATGTAAATTTATAATTTTTTGTGAACTCTTAGTAATTTAGTTTTAACTTTATTTAATATTGGTGTGAAATTTAAACTAAAAAATGAATTAAACATCTAGGTCAGGTGGGTTATCATAGTTGAGGTTGATAAAATAATGGATGAATGGTATGCAGTATTGGTCTTAAAAACTTGAAACAAATAAAACGTTGTTTTCGAAAAAAAAAATTCAGGATGAAAGAGGTTGTATAGATCAGTGGTGGCCAAACTTTTTTACCTTGGGCCATAAAAAAATGCATTTTCAATTTTTTTTTACGTAAATGCAAAATATTACAGTTATACAAATAAGTGCTGTAATATAGAAAACTTTCGCGGGCCAGATATTATATGATGGCGGGCCGTAGTTTGGCCACCACTGGTATAGATTAGTTTATATTTTTAAATACAGTTGATAAGTAAAAAAACCAATATTTCTATTTAAGTAAATCAGACTTTTATTGTTCTAACTTTCGTGAAATAAAAATCATTTAAAATTTGGAAATGTCAAAAATTTTAATTTTTATTAAAGTACTTCTATAAGATGTATGTAAATATAATTGATGACTTTTAAATAAAATAAAAGGATTCACTGTAAATGCTGCGATCAATAGCATAACTCAAACAAAAATAAATATATTTTTAAAGAACTTTCTAACCTAATTTTTTTATACTTGCATTTTTAAAATTGCACATAATATATTAATAATAAATATTTTTTGTTATATATTGTAATAAATACATAGAAATGAATATATTTTACTGTTTTATATTATATTTAAAATATTTATATATTTTTATTTTATTTGGATAATTCGAACTTTCGGTTCGTTTAACTTCGAGTGAACCAAGTACGACTGTATTACTTCGTAAAATAAATATTTTTTTGGTCAATGTCAAAACTGTATCAACGGTATTAACGGTCATCGTTTCCGCCAAAATAAAAAAAGGTTCGATTTTTGTTTCCACTAAATTTATTACTACCTATATTGTTGTGATGGAGCGTAAGAACTCCTATATTTATTGACGTGTTTTGATAAAACGACTTAACCAGTAACCATCGTATTCTTTACTTATACAAGGCAACGCTATAGGATCGCCTCGCATCAACTCATATTTGACTATTAATATGAAATAGATTTATAACAATGCACAAGGATAGTAATATTTTAGGTGAACTCTCTGGATTAGAGATGAATGTAAACTTGATTTGGTGTTTAAAGGTACATTGATTATGTATTAACAGTATATGGTATTACGTAGTGTTTGTAGACCACTCAAAGTAGAACAATTAACGCTTAACACTCAACGCTCACATTAAATCATCTGGATTTATGATTTTATTTCTTAGAAATACATAAATATTGAGCTTGGTTAAGTTTATAATGATTTTATTGCGTTTTATAAATAATCAAATTTGGTAGGTACCTACACAAAACCAGTATTTTTACATTATTCATTTTAAACCCATTATATGTTAATTAATAATAACTAATGAATACAATAGTTACTCGATAATTCGAAATTCAGTTGACTGATCGGAAAATTCGATTTGTAAAGGTTCTCGATTTACTAAGTATTCGAATAACCAAGGGGAAAAAATAAATAATTCGATTTATTATATATATATATATTATGATGAAACATTTTATTACCTACATATTTATTATACATTTATTTTGACATTTATTAATATATATATATTATTATGTATATATGTTATTAAAAAATCTGTTATTTTTTTATTTTATTTTTTTTGTGATGAATTGTTGGCCATAATCTGATCCATAGCGTGTGTTTTAATATAGTTTATAGCTTATACTCGTAAGCTGAAATATATAAACGTAGGGCTACTTTTTTTTTTTTTTTCATAATTGCCGCAATCACTTTTTTATCGGTGAGCGATAAACACTTGTACTTTACGGGACCCATGTTCAGACTGACTACATTTTACTCGATTTTAACAAATATTTTTCTGTAGTAAAAGTTTATGATAGAATTATACGATTAATGTTGAACAATTTAGTTAAATTAAAGCGATTTAAGATAAACTACGATACTATTTTATCGTCGTTGTTATTAGCTTGATTACGAATACGTCATTCACATTAGTTATTTAAACATAACCGTTTTATAATCACTACAATAGATTTATTTGAACTTATTCACAATATAGACATTCGAGTTATAGAGATTCTGATAAAAAAAAATCGAGCTTTAGTGTGTTTCTCACCGTTAGACATTTCAAACTATCGAGAGGACCGATTTATAAGTATTTTCTTTCAATTATTGATCAAGTGTTTAGTTCGATTTATGGAGTTTTTCGAATTATCGATTGACTTATGTATATCTATAATGTGTGAGTATGTATTATAAATGTAAATTTGTGTGTGTGTGTGTGTGTTATTTTATACAGAGGAAAATTCAATAAGTTATATAAATTCTACTTAATATTTTAAGTTAAAATTTATAAGATTACGATAGCACAAAAAGCATAATGACCTGGAAAATTTCCAACACACTTTACTTAATTTTAAAAATTCTAATTAAAAGTGGAATTTAGATTGATAAAAATAGTCAATGAGTAGTCAGGTAGAAGTTTTTTTTTTTCAAAATGTTTCAGAAATAGTGTGTAATTTGCGTTGTACTGTGTTCAAAATATGTCATTGTTATCATTCTATATAACAACTTACACTCGTTCTCATATTAGTTAAAATAATTATATCTGTTTCTGTTGATGCTTAAAGAGTTTCTAATATTCAATGTATTTACAATTAATTATTTAAAATAATTAAAAATTAAATTAAATTGAATAGTCTTTTTATCTTTTTTCTTAGAAATGTTTAAATATGTATTGAAATTTAAATACTTATGATAACAAATAATTTAAATTAAAAATTGTTAAAGACATCAATTTTTTGTACATAATGCAAAATGTATAAATGTGATAATAATCCAAAAGCTTATTAATAACAAAAAAATCAGAGAATAAAGGCCGATGTAATAATAGATAAAATTCCTTTTTCCATTTCTTCTGATTAATTTTTAAACGACGATAATTATTTTATTATTATTACGTTTTTTAAAATATATTTAGAGCACTAACTTAAAATGATTTCTTTAAAATTTCAAAATAAATCAATTTAAAATTATTGGTTGCTAATTTTATTCTGAATGTTTTTGTCGCTTGAATCAACGGTGCGCAATCTTTTATGATCCATGATCCTCAAATTAATTAATTTAAATTTAGTTTCTTCCTACCACCATTATGTAAGTGTAAAATATATACTTATTTTATGTATACAAACATTTTATTCATATAAATTCAATCGTTAATTTTAGGCAATTTTAATATATCTTTAATTTAATCCAAAACACAAAAAAAAATACAATTTTGGAGTTTTATAAGAACTAAAATAAAAAATATAAAGTTGTATAAAATAATATAAATAATATAAACATTTTTAATTAAGTGTTTAACTATTGGTGACCACCAGGTTGTGCATTACAGGCTTGATTAATTAAAGGATTATATGAACATAAAGTATAATTTGTTATTAAAAGTTAGAACATTTTTATTATATTATAGTATATAAGATATATTATAATATTTAATATAATAGCACGTCAATTGTACATAGTTTTCAATCCTGAGTAAAATGAAGAATTTCAACATGATGTGCCTGTGTTTTTTTTTTGTGTCTGTGTACACAATTTTGACCTAAAATAATACTCTGATTATCATCAAATAAAAACTACGGCCCATTTCACACACAACAATTTCGTCCGTATGTCCGTAGTCCATACAAATTTTTTCTGAATAAACGTTGTTTTCACACACGATGGTTTTTTCGTTTGAGTCGTCTACGTTAGGTTAGTTTTACTTTGAAAATTTTAACTCGGTTGATTTTCAATACGAATCAAAAACTCATCATTGTCATGTGGCTTTTATATCGTTGTTTGCGATTACGTAGAAAATGACGTAATAATCATATTTACTAGGTACATCTAATAATGAACAAACACTTTTTCTCTAGCATGTGCCATTCAGTGGCATATCCAGGGTTTTATTTCTGTAGGTCAGTCTACTTCAGAACAAGCCATGTTGTGTAACATCAACCTTCTATATTTTATGTATTGTATATTTGACGCATTACAGATTTTCGTAATAATAAAAGTGATTAATAAGTACCTTATTATTGATTGTTGATTTTCTTTATTGCATTTCGCTTGTTTTTCAATTAACACTAACTAAAGTATCAATACCATTTGAACGATCTATTTTCATACAATTTTCTTAACCACTTTCTGTATTTTATTTACAATATGTCTTGTTCCACCAAAGAGTCTAATTATTTTTTCATTTAAGGTTTTATAATTTAACCAAAAAAAAAAGCGAAATATAAGAGTACAAAAGTTAAGACACTTAAAACTTAAGTCGATAGAAACGGAATTAATCATGATAGAGAAATCGGTAAACATAGGCTCGTTTCACATACAACGATTTCGTCCGTACGAATTTTAATTGGCAGTAAACACATTAAAGTAATTTCGGTTTTCACTCTAGAGGGTGGATGGATTTTTTCCGTACGGGCGTTGTGTTATCATTCAGGATCCAGCATACACCGGTGAAATATAGTTCCTTATTGAAAAATTACAATGCCTAAATAGCTATACAGGTCTACGATACGGTGGTATGGTTATACACTTATATACATTTTATCACCTGTAAATCCACAATCTTTAAATTTGAGTTTACTATGTTTTTGACATCTAATATCGTTATAAATTTTTTTTTTTATATATTGTGGATCCAAATTATTCTTTTCCGTTTGGAATTTTTTTGAACATTTTTTGAATTTTTTCTTCTTCTTCTCTATCTTCATCACAAAAAAATGCTATAATAGCACCGATAAATTACGAAACATTATTATATAAAAATATAAATACATATACATATAAAAACATTATTGGAATCAATTTTAGTTAAATATATTTGATAACAAAAAAAATTCAAAGATTCATCCAACGTGGCGTATCCACGGAGGGGGGGTTTGGGGGTTGGAACCCTTCCATGAACCTGAAATGGCAAATTAACTTTTACATGAAACACGGTTTTTTTTTTAACATTTTTATATTATAGAATTTTGACTTGGAAATTATATTAATAGTTTGTATGAACACTATAAATGTATTACAAACACGCTGCACACACACACAAACACACACACCCACACACACAAGTCATAATATTATGATATTTATCATATTTAGATACTTTACTACTACTTTGATAATTTTTACAAATATAAATACAAATTAAATAACATATTATTTAGGTTTTTTTCAACAGTTGATTCTAAATCGGTCGTCTGGTCCCGATAGCTAAGATAAAAGCGATATCATTATCTGTATTCAAAGTTTATTTTGGGTATACCTATTGCATTCGCGGCTCGCCGATCATTTAACACAAGCATCTTATTGTGTAAAACTAATAATTGTTGCCCGTTGATATCTCACTGTTTTACTTACTACTCGTTTATTCGTTTATATTTGACATTTATATTCCATTATATTTGTTTTATTTTAATTTCACATCATTTTAAGACGTCTAAACATTCCATTATGGTAAGATATTTTTAAAATTTAATTTTTAGTATACCTAAGTGATTGGACAGAAAATATTCCAATATCTAATATTTATTTTTCTGTATTAGTTCCTACATTGTTATTATTATTATTATTTATTATTTTAGGCAAATTCTCTAACAAATAAGCAGACTAGAAAAATTAATTATTTTTTTTTTACCGGAGTCAAAAAAACTAATTTTATTCAGACTTAAAAATACAAAGAGATCAATACAAATAGTAGTCAAAATGATAGTGATAAGATTAAATATATATAAATTTGCTGAACCCTCCCACCCAATAAAAAGTTCCTGACTACGCTACTGAACTAAATTATTCTATCTAGGTAAAATTTCGCAATATCGTTTTGCACATAAGATATTTTTTTAACTAACCTTTTTTTAAAAAAATTTATTTGTTAATACATTTTCAATTAATTTAATTTATAAGATTTTTTATTTGAAAATTATTAATACCAAAACGTAATTTTTTGCACATAACACGTGTTTTTTAGACCGACAACAACAATTTACCCAATACGATTACCCAATATTAAATTATATATTAATAAATTATATATAGTAAAAAAATTAATTTACCCAATACGGCAATACCTATTATAATATAAATTACCTTAAATATTATATACTTACAAATCATACTAGATAAATTTAATAATGCAGTATACTTGGAGTATAAAATTTTTAGTTGTACATGCACAACGAATGCATGTAACGCCAAAGTCTCAAGTGATTTGGAATAAAAATTTGTTTATTTTAATTAATTGAACTATAAAAAGTCTTACCTTTCTCAAAATATTTGCCATGCTTGATGCTTAGTCATAGAAATAAAATATAAAATGTACGCGAAGACACCGAGTTATAATGTATAAAAATTGTCTTTATCATCGCTATTCGCAAGGGTCAACGATCGATAATCAATCAATAAACAGACCCATCCTACAAAATTATAAAAATAGAATATTTAGTAAATTATTGTTTACATAAAAACATGAATTATATAGTTACCGTGATGTAATCTACGAAACATATTTTATAACGTATTTATTTCACATAATTAGAACGGTTTTTCGAAATATAAACAATTTTTAAAAATATATGTTTCGCAAAAACCTTCCTGTTATAGTTTTAGAATATTACATTGCAATGTTACCATGAAACTTAAAAGTTTATATTTCTGGAATATTTGTAACAGTTCCTTGTACGGTGGGTAGCAGCTTATAAGAACCAATATTTATTTGAAATGCTAATGGGTAACATTTTTGACAGTGGATGACGGTGGATGCTTATATTAATAATTAATAATTAAATTAAATAATTAATATTATACACCGTACTTTTACTTTTACTAAGCCGTACTTTTTAATCGTCGATACGGCTGTATCACGTCGGCCATATGAAAAAAAATTCGTTCACCGTCCCGTGTGAAAGCCGAAATTACTTTCATGTGTTTACTGCTAATTAAAATCCATACGGACGAAACCGTTGTGTGTGTAAAACGGACCTAAGAGATAGGATTGAGTCTTAGTTGGTACTTGCGGGAAGTAATTTTTTTGATTTCTTTCAACAGTTTTTCGAAAAATTGAGAAAAACGAATAAAAAATTAAAAAAAAAAATTATATTTCCACAGTGATACAAACCTTTATTTTTAATAAACATATATACATTTTTTTGATAGTGAGATGTTTATTTTTTAAAATTTAAAATGGCTTCTATAAGCAAAAAATAAAACTTATAAATATCAGACTTTTCCAAAAAAAAAGTTATTTTAGAATTTAATTTGAATAGAAAAAACTGAGTTTTACTCTTCAAGAATTTAATTGAAAGACACCCATTTTAGTAGGCCATTTCTTTATTTATTTTTCGGAGATTTTTTTATTGCATATAATCATATAATCATATAATTCATTAATTTTAGGTCTTGTTGTAGTTCATTTCAAATTTATATTAAATTTACTATGTTGATTATAGTAAATACTGTGTAAAGAAAATACACTCATTATCTGATCGTCAGTTACAATAAAAACATTTTTTGTTTTTTATTCTAGTTTTATGTATTTATGTATTGCGTTAAATTAAATGGTAGTTAAATTAAAAATTAATCGAATAACACTAACGTAACTCATAAATTTGAAACTTTAAGGATAATTTTTCCACCATAAAATTTGAATTTTTAATGAATTCATCATTGAAGTTGACGTGAAATGTAATGTATTAAAGTAAAATTGAAATGGGATCTTACGAATTGTGCATTTTAAAAACGTAATTATGATAATTTAAATTTTTTTGAATTTAAATTATTTCTGACTTTTATGAAATAAGTTTCATATGATATACACACCAACAAATTTAAAACTAAAAATAAATTATTTTTTTATTTTGTTCACGTATTGCAATATTTAACTTTGAAATGTAACAGATGCTGAATAAATAAATTAAATATTCAATAATATTCAGTACATCAAATTAATATAATTACTTGAAATTTTATCCTGGAAATACTATGTATATGTACACATTCAGTATTAATTTTATAAAAATATTTCCTTATACTTTGTACGTTGGTTATTTAAAGTGATTTGACTAGGTAGGGCAAATCACATATCATATTCGTATATTATTAACCACTTTACTTCAGTTGTTGATTCGTATTGTTGTTAGTAGCCGGTAGGTACTTGAATCCAAAGAACCGATTGATTCATGTTTTGAACACTACGTACTCATTCAAATACCGAAGGTGCGTGGTTATTTTCACAAGCTTTTCTTTTAGTACTTATTACCTTGCCTATGTATTTCATTAATTTTCGTGTTATTTGCTTCACTCAATGTATTTATTTGTGTTAAATAGGTAATAATAGTGTCTTCTGTTTATATTAAATCGAAACACTGACAGTTTACGCAATACGTTGTTCTTATTTTTCGTGCAGATCTATATCATGTATTATTTTAAATCCGATTTTACTTTTCACTTGATATTTATGTAACTTAATTTGTTCTGAATCTTAAGGTGTCGAAAATCGTTATTATTTACGTTTCATAATTAATGAGGTTTTTTTTCCGATTTTTCTTGCTGTAATCAAAATATCATATTTGTATTATACGTTTTGCATTTTAAACAGCTATGATTTGCTTGAGTATTTCTGTTGGTAATTTTAATATTATTATTTTTTGGTTACTTTTACAACTACAGCAGTAGGATATTGGAACGATAGAGTATAAAGTATATGTTGTTTTGAATTATTAATTATTGTATTTATTTCAGTCGTTATCAAATATAATAATAATTCGATATATTTTCTAAATTAAAATAACTTATGATTTGTCTAAATCTGGTGTATTTTTTTTCCGGAAGAATTGTTTATCGGTTTGGTCGTTGGCCTTTCGTAGCTCGACGGATGTTTTCTTTTTGCAATTCTATTGATACTGGCATTTCCGCGATGTCTATGCGGCTCTATGTTCAATTGTATAACAACGAAATTCACTGATACGCCTATTGGTAATGCGTTTGTATGACCTATTTTGAGGTATATTTACACTAAACAGCCGTCCAATATGCGTGTACGTTATAAGCATACAGTATATTTTCTTTGTTATTATTAAATATATAAAAATATGTTGGTAATACTATTAAAAACAACACAACACGTTTTTGCGATATTGAAAAAAGGATTATTACACTACGAGTTGTTTACTAATCAAGCTAATCGTTACCCAGAAATGCAATGACCAACAACACCTTGTAAATAATAAATTGGAGTACATTTATAAATAATCAAACCTAAAATATTTGAAAATCGCAGTCTTATTAGTAGGTTAGTTACCCTCGTTATCGTTCGTAGAATGTTAGCCATACAAATATCGACCGAGGAAGAAAGTTTTGACACAGTTGAATTGTCGTAGAAAACGTATTGAGGGATGTCCTAACCTAGTTACTCCTTCCACCCTACGGAAACGCGAAATGATTTGATAAAAACCATATACGTGACCAATCAAAGTTTAACATTTTGAACGTACTTTTGAGCATTTACTCAAGAAACAAAATTATACAAAAACGCAATATCATTTACTGTGGAATATAACACACGTGAAAATATAATGTTGAGTATCTCTACATAGTAAATTAAAAATGTATAAGAATAGGAATTGTTAGCTCTAATAGATTAAAAAAAAAAAAAAAAATCATCATACAAAATAGGTTTCGTGCCCGAAAATTACAGTTTCCTATTTATACATTGATTTCGATCATACAATTAATTTAGTGAACACTCAATTTGAACTAAAATATTGCTTGATAATATGTATGTATGTATAATAATGTATGATATAATGTTTGAAAAATAATTATTAATAATAATTGTATTAAATATACACTGTCGTTCATGTTTCTTCAATACATTTTCTATGTAACTTGTTAAAAAAACATAATTTGAGATCGACATCGGTTAAGTATAAAATATACAATTTTTCAGTGTCTAAGTGTCTAATTAATTTAGTATTTATAAATTAGAAATGTTCATGTTATTAAATTATGTCTATAGTATAAGAAAAAGATACCGTTAAATGTATTACAAACTACCTATATACTAATATTATTCAAATTACTTTGGAATTATAATATTTCGTTTACTTGAGAAATATTCCGCCCAAATAAAGTTGTTCTAATATTTATATTTAACCATTATCTTATTATGATATGCATATTATTTGTATGTATTATGGTATATTTTATAGTTTAACAACTGGCAAAACTTTATGAAATTCGAAACAATTTCGAGTTATTTTTTTTTTACAAGTGGGTTGCATTTAAGATAAAGTTTGTAATTTTGCGTTCATAATTTTGTTCTTGGTTAAACAAGCTTTATTATAGCTATAAAGCGTTTTATATCATGCAAACCATTATAAAATCGTGGATTACTTTTACAGTAAACATCGGTAAGTAGTAAAAAAATAAAAACATGAAAATAAATATAAAAAATTATACACGTCATTGCGTGAACTATTCCGCCAAACACATAGCGTGAAAAAAAATAAAAACAATAAGAAATATTATATTTTCCAAAAAAAAGGCGGACAAACACGTTTCGATATTTACAAAAAAAATGCAATATTTATTTCAGTGTATTCTCGAGTAGGTATATGTTGTAAATATGTACTTTTTTATATTTTTACACGTAAGTTATAATCGTAAATCTTGTAATAGTATTTTTAAATGATTACCATTGTGTGAAAATAGAAATCTACTACTCAGTATGTTCAATTTAATAACTTTATAAGTTCGTACATCGTAGTGGTGTCGTGGTGCGGAAGCTGTGATCTTATAAACAGTAAAACTACGGTCACTGACGATGTTTACGGTGCGAGTGTAGGTAAACTCGCGGTAAAATCGTTTAGGTGAGTCAGGAGAATATTCAAATATTAAAATGACAAAAAATCTCCTGGTTTTCGAATGTTTATGTGCACATTATCAGTACGGTTAGTACTCATCAATCCTATGTGCCGGAAAGTTAATGGCATTCACAAAGCCTTAATCGAAAATAAGTGATATTAATGATAATTCAAATGTAGATACATGAAACACGAATCCATATCACGGTGATTTTATAAAAACGTTAGACGTACACTTAAACACACACACACACACACACACACACACACACACACACACACACACACACACACACACACACACACACACACACACACACACACACACACACACACACACACACACCCACACACACACACACACACACACACACACACACACACACACACACACACACACACACGCACACGCACACACACGCACACGCACACGCATTTGCATTTTAATACGCAATAATGTGTTATACAAACGTATTTGCATGTATATTATACGTTTTAAAACGTTATGACGTACTTCCAACGCAAATCATATAAATAATACTTGACCCTGACCGAACGTTTTAATGATGGATAAGCCAGTTTTTAAAAATATAACGCGTTACAAATAATGTACTCCATTCCACTGTTGCATTTAATACGTTTGTGTTATTCAAATAATTCAGAGTGAAGTTACTCGATTCGATTATCTGAAACAAATTAGGGAAACCGCTCTGCGAACGTACCAAATCCATGATATCTAAACGTATTTTTAGCGATATACTCCTCGTACAGTTGAAAAATAATCTAGTCAATAATGCGTACTTTAGTGTACACATTTAAACAAATTACCTTTCTTGATTTTAAATATGAACTTCATAACTTCATATTCTATCGGAAAACACGCTAACGCATCGAATATTCAATCTACGCTTTCCGGCTAGACCTACGTACGACGAACGCTAAGGAAAATAACTAATTTTGTATGTTTAATAATTTTCATTGTTAGGACCGGACATCAAGTTTTCAAGTGCGGGTGTATACGAAATCATAGATATAGTCGTGAAAATGTACTCGTAATGTACAATATTATTGTGTATTATGGACAAGTAGTCGCGCGTTCTTCGAGTGAGCAGCTTCGTATATACGTAACTGCATATAAATACTGTTCGTGTAGAGGTGTTATTGGAAATCAAACGGGGTACGGGAAAAATGGGTCAATACTTAAGTTATCAACCGTGCGGTAGGTATATAAACGCATTATTCAACGTAGGTGTAATACGTATTACTATGTATACATACTCGAAGTTAGCACGAGATCCGGATTTGTAGCCTGGGCCTTTTCGTCCGTACACCTTCTATTAACGTGAGGCGTTACTCAAGAAGAACGGTTGAAACGGACCCCAAGGTATGATGAAGGGTTAGTCGTATGGATCACCAGCACCAAGCCTAGGCCCGAACTCTTTCATTCCGCGAACACGAGAACCGTGTTGGGACCCGTGGTTTCCACTGGGTGTTGTGGTTTTGTTACTATTTCGCGTTGTGCCACACCCACCACGTTTCAGCCGAAATAGGCATCTCATCCTTGGGGGCAACGGGTCCGGAACGGCTAGGCTGGTCCGGCGTGCTGTGGGGCTCTCCCTCCCGCCGTACCGACTAGGCTTTCAATTGACGTCGGTTGGTCAACTCTGGGTTTTTGGCCCCTACCACTATTTTGGCTTCCCAAGTCGGCTAGTAGTGGGCCGTACCCGAAGCTAGTAATATTACCCGGTTTTAACGTGTTATTAAACTATAAATTGGATACATAATATTATTGCATTGGTATAGGATACGCAGCCGTACGAACGTACGCCGCCGTCCTGCACGGTTTGACGTAAAAGTTAGTAAGTACTCGATTTTACAATATCACGCTACAAAAAAGTAAAAAATAAAAATACACACACCATCTTTATTATGTGCATATTAAAAGCGTTTGGCAAAACTTTTATACACAACTCCAACAAGCCGAAGTTTTTTCTACCCCGTTTCGTCACCAACAACTATTTCTCGTGCATAATTAATTTGTTATTAACTCTGCTTACGGGACAGAATGACGTCGTTGGCATATTACATGTAGTCTACCACATTTTTGTAAAATATTTTGTGCGTTCATCGAACAGATTTTGAAAAAAAAAATAATACATATTACAAATTAGTACATTAATTATTATGGTTAAAAATATTACATAGGACAATACAATGATTCAAATGACAAAATTATTAATTATCAATTAGGAGTCGATTAAATTAATCGATTAATTAAATTAATCTGCCCCGTACTGTATATAATATGTATACTATCTTTATGATAAATTTCAATGCTAAAATACAATTTTTTTCTACTTTACTTTAACAAATCAGTCTACTTGCATGCAAGATAATCAACGACAACAATTTTAGCCTTAATGTAGAGATTAATCCCTGTATTTAATAAAAAATATGATATTTTCAATTTTGATTGATTATCATCATTACATTAAAATATTTAAACTTTGTATATATAAATTGTATACTTATATATTTTTTCTTCAGATTAATAATGTGTATGTGATTTAATTTTATAAATGTCTTACTGCTTTTAACCATGTACGTACTTAATATATACTCTGCAGTTTTTCATGTTCATATGTTTAATATAATTTTTGTAATTATTGTATTGTGTTTATTGTATTTATTTGTAATATCCGTGTACATATCGACGGAGGCGGACTGGCTAGGGAATTTGGGGAGATTTATGTCTTTGGACCGGTGATAATTATCAGGTTATATGTCACCCTATAAGCATTATCATAATAACATAAATCATATAATATTATATAAATGTCTAAATTTTAGGAACATTTTAATATTGTACTAAAAATACGTACTGGCAATCATGTTTATTTACTATATTGTGATAGGTGATAATTAAAGGTAAGAGTAGTATTGTATAATGTTGGCCAAGGACAGATAGAATCTACCAGAAGTTAATACGCAGGTATTAGTAAAAATTGTTTAAAATCAAGTTTACTTTATAAATTATATGTTGTATAAGTCTGTATAGTAAAAATTATTAAACGGGTCGCTAGATTATCAAATCTCCCTGGGCCGTTTTGTTACAAGTCCGTCTCGGCATATCGGTACTCTAGTTTACTGTCCGGGACATTACTGACATTAAATTAATAAATTAATAATAAACCAACTGGCTCGAGAGGTTTTTATTGTTTTTACCTTAGGTTTTTGTTATGTTGGTTCACGCTTTTATATCTATATGAATCATTATCAGATTCAACTCGCAGCTATTATTAACGCAATGCATTAATAACTAATTAAAAATACAATATTTCTCAAATTACAAAATCTTACCGCATCCCAAACATAAATTTATTATGATGTGGTGTACACTGAGTATCGGTAACTCAGGAGTCCAAAACTTTTTTTCTGTTATAACCAGTTAAAACTTTTTTCTGGATGCTTTCTTCGGAGAACTAGATCAATTACTATAAATGATAAATCACGGAAACCAATTTCGTTGAAAAAAAGATTTAGTCGAGATTATTTGTCTCAGTGTTGAAGCTGTGTTGAGAAAAAATAACCATATTATATGACTTTTGGAAACATTATAAGTCTCATCATGTTAATGTGCATTGTTTTGATTGTTTTGAAGTTTTTCGTAGACCGTTTGAACGTGTTATAATTATAAGAAAAAATGTCGTAGGAGTATGGTTAATATAGATGGACAAAAATTAAAAATCAAAACTCCGTTCGAGTATAGCTAATTTAATAAATAACCTAACAACCGGCATTTGAAGTAATATTATGTGTACAATAATTTTTCTTGCAATTTATTATCTAACGAATAGTGTTACTGTAAAATAATAGTACGTTTTAATTATTTTAATTTTATCATCTTTTCAATATTTTTTTTAGTTAAATGATTAACCTAAACGTTTGTACAACAACATATTTTTTGAAGGTCTAACACAAGTGTTTCTACGTAAAACGGAAGTTACCTATTTGTATAGAACAGAATCAATATTTTTCTTCTACATTTTCAAAAATGCATGAATAAAATATTTTTCGAGATTCAAAATACCTATAATATCGTATTTCAGGATAATAGAAGAAGTAGTGAAAGTCAAATCTGTTAGTGTACATATAAAATTATTATTATTGATACTATTATTTAATTTACGGTTTTTTCTTATTTTATAAATTTTCCAATGCCAAAAATTATGTATACGTAAAATATTTATAGTAAAATACCACCCACTTGAATTTATTTTTCTAGGCTGATGACTGATATAGTTTTACTGAAGAATGTAATATCGATTGAAACCAAATACTATAAAAATTGGAAAATTAAAAATGTTATAATTGTAGATGTTGTGAAAATCTGTCCTTCTTTAAGGCCGTTTAATAGTTGGATTGCAGAGAATTCTCCAATGAGTAGTATAAAGCGCCCTGAATAGTTGATAAAAAATAAAAGATCGTATAAATAACGGATTAAGAATATTTTTTTCATCATATGATAGAATTATAATGACCAGTAAATCTGAAATTTCTATTAAATTAACTAGATTGACTAATGAAAAGAAAAATAAAGTATTCATAGTTGAAGTATTTTTGTGTAGGAAGATAATATACATTAAACAATTTTGTTCTTTTGTAAGCAATATTGTTTTTATTTACTGCTCAATGATACGCATTCATTCATATATCATTATTATATTCTATCATTTAAAAATTATAAAATTTTGTCGAGCGTGTATCGTCGAGCTGTTATAAATACAAATTATTTGGCGATTGTGAAATATTTTTTAGTATTTTTCTCAGTCTAAAAAAAAAAAAAAAAACACGTATCAAAGATGATTAAAGCTCCTACTATTATGTTTGCGATATAATAACCTTTGAATTCGGTTGTTTCATTGATTTAAAATCAAGTATTTTATCTAAATATAAATCTTATAATTCATTTTAAGAAATTATAAATTATAAAATATCCAAATTTGTATAGTTGTTTCTTATTGGATTTAATTCAAACAAGTTCAGAATGTTTACTGACTATTTGAATTGTCACTTTTTATGATAGGTTTTTTACTAGTGATGGGTTACCAAGGGTCGAACCCTGAATTTTTAAATCGAACCCAACTTGAACCGAACTTTAAATTATTTTTTCGAACTCGAACTGAATCGAACCGAACCTATTCTGATTTTAAGTCGAACTCGAACTCAATACTTTTTATCATATACATTGTACCACACACTTTATAACGTTGTATATGTATGTTGGCTATCTATGTATATTTAATCAATGATTGTTCTTACAAATTAAATCAACCATAATTATTAATTACTATTGTATTTTAAGTTTTCGTATTACCTATTCTACATTTTAACTTTTAAGTCTAAGTAATTGAATTATTTACAATACATTTAAATTTTAGATAATTTTTTCTTATTATTACTTTTCAAAACCAGTATTGTGTTCTCTCGTGTTGTCTTGTAGCTTATAAAATATTATTTAAGTATTGAGTATTGAGTATAATATGACAATACAATCAATACATTTTAATAATATATAAAAAAAATAGTATTAATAACTATAATTCACAAATATAGAATGATTAGTAAAATTTATAATGTAAGACGTAAATTGTAAACATGTTTTTATTAACAGCGCAGTCGCGTTTCGGAATATTACCACGGATTTACCCAAAATAGATTTTAATCTCTACAATAAATATGATAAAAACAAAAATAGCTATATTATGAATGTAGATACACTGCCTCTATTGGAAATAAACAACTTATTAATGTTTGGTCAGCGGAGGGTGGATGTGTTACAGGCGACTGGAAAAATAACATTATTATTATAATAATAGCACTATTATTATAATTATGCATAACGTGCCTGCTACAGATTATCACTTTCAATCGCTAATAGTCTAATTATTTCTAAATAATCATTCTCAATTTTTATTTTTCAAAAATAACTTTTGAGGAATTGTACAAATATTTGGTTTTCGAACTATCGTGGTCAGTAAGTCTGGTTCGATAAAAATGTTCAAGTTCGATTTTCGAACAGTAAAATATGCTTAATAGTTCGGTTCGATTTTTTTCATGCCGAGTTCGAATTTCGAACCGAACATCAAGGGCTTGGTTCGGTTCGGTTCAAGATTCGAACGGTTCGATCCATCACTACTTTTTACATTTTATAAATATATAATTTGAGTAGTATATTTTTAGAATTAAAAAAAATGATGTATTTATTAAATATTTTACTGTTATTAAATATCAAATGTCCGTCTTAGAAAACGAAAAATTCAAATATTACGGGAGCTCAAAAGTTAAAAATACATGAGGGATGAAGGAGGGTAGTGAGCGAAAGATTTTTACGTAAACTTATCATACTTCAAGCTTTTACGTTCTAAAGGTGATAGCAATTATTTTTGATTACTGAGGAATGAAATATGGTGGTTTTTATATTCTTTTATTATTAATAATTACAAACATTCTTGATAAAATATTTACGGACACATTTTTTCCTTAATTATGGATAGCTAAGAAAAAATAAATATTTGAACCGTTTAAATCTAGATTAATCTTATTTTTTGTTTAATCTTGGTAAAAATGTTGAGGACTCTACAACTGGAATACTTGAATGGATTGATTCGTCTAAATTTATCATACCTCTAGTGGAAATGAATATTAGACAATTGTGTACCATATATCGTTTTCATTTAGAAAAATTGTCAGTTATTTAAAGTTTATCAAAAATGCACATAATGATTCCGATAAAAAAAATTATTTAAAAAATAGAGTTCTGAGTGCCCTGAAGAGTATACGAGTGTCTAAGAAATAAAATACTGTTATTTAATATACGATGTCAGAAATTCATTTAGCATTTACAGAACCAAAAATTTGCATTGCAGTGAATACTTCACTTTATCGTTAAAAATAAAATAAAGTTGTGTCTTTACCTTTTTAAGATGTACATTTTTTTAATAATTCAAGATCTGAAGTGAGTAACATGAATACATTATGCTTGTTTGAAATAATTTTTTATTCGGTACGGACGAAACGTTTTATTTATTTACTGAAATAAAGACACTCAACTTTATTTGATTCTTATTTTTATGTTGTTGGAAATATAGACTGAGTAATAATGATTTTTTTAAATAAACAAATTGTTTAACAAAATAAATGCATTATTTCGTACGCGGATCAAAAGAGACGATATAATAATATCAATTCAAAATTAAAAGCAATCTCGAACAAAATCGAACGCCGCCGTCATTAAATCTCATGTGGACCGAATGCGCACAATTATTTTAAACAATTACAGATTGCTCGTTCAATCATCTTTCCGGTATACAAACGTTTAAAAAGTTTCAAACGACCCATAAACGTATACTTAAGAATATTGATGTATTTTTAGTAAATTACAATACAATTATATATCTGCTCTAAGAATTATGAATTAAATATTTCGATATTGGTTGGATTGGTTGATTAACAGTGGTAAACACACAACTTTAGGTGTGTATAATTCTTGTTCAGTTATGTTATTTTATATTTAATCAATGCGTATTATGTGAATATTTATTTACATGGTTCAAAGTTTAGATTTACTCCAATTGGAGCTTAGATATCCATAAAACTTATTCATCTCATCTCATCTATTGATTTATTGAACATTTTTCACAACTTTAGGATTTGTTTTTTCTTTAAAATCAAATTAAAGGATAGCGTACAGTATATATATTATATAATAATAGTGCAGTAGCGTAATTTTTTTTAAAAGCCCAAATATCCAACAGTTTGCATGTCTCAAAATATTAATTGTAAAAATATTTTAAATTTAGATGCTTATAAACAAATACATGAATGTATTTTTTTGGTGAACTAAAAATTGTAGATATATATTATACAACCCACTTATGTCGAACACAAAACAAAAATGAGTCTTACCCAACTGTCAAATTATTGTTGTTGCACAGTTTCTATATTCGTTTATAATCAATAATATTTATTTATAATATCAGTAGCAGAAAGTATAATAAATGCATGTCACACAGATATATATTGACACTTGTTAGAGAATAAATGTTTAGTGCATGCATTTTTATAAGGAATAAGAAAACTTTGACTATGTTTTATCAAAAGTTAAAGGCTTCGTGTGTGCTGTATTCTGCGTATCTCTTGTTTGTAATAATTTATGTCTAAAATTACATTTTCAACTGTAAATAAGAAATGTAAGAATGTAATATTATTCTAAGTATGAAAAAAAAAAAGATTGTCCAACGAAATAATATTCAACTTTACTTTTCCGTTTCCTTTAAAAGAAAAAACAGAAATCAATCATTTTTCTTTATCTATGAAATTTTACTATGAAAATCAAAATATTATACGCACATGTAAAATACGGTTACGCATTTTTTATTTCGAATACATTTTCTTTATAAATTAATTTTATATATTTTATAAAGTTTTAAGTTTATAGTTGTTACCGGCAATATGAATAATTCGGGTTTTTTACAAAATAGCCAGTCATTATGCAAATTGCCGACCCATTTTAGACAATATAAATAAAACATATAATTTTCAATATTATTTTACACATAACCTTGGTATTTTATATAATACCTAGGCATTATGCAAAATGCCAATTTTTTTTAGGCAAAGTACAAAACATTTTATTATATATTATATTACATTAAGATTCTTATAATTATAATACATTATTACTCATACTACAGACAAAATTTAATTTTTATCTATTATTATATTATTACTATTATATAAATATTTTACTTAAACTACTATTTACTTATTATAACATATTATAGAAAAGTGAAATTTTGAAGTACATACAATTTTATTTTTAAGGCAAATACACTTTTGATTTTGACATTTGGACTTACAAACACATTTTAAAAATCCTCGGACAATTCTCGCGGAATGAATGTTTATCAACTCATTATATCTTTTATTAGATAAAAAACTAGTATTAATGGCCAAATTTTTTAAAAAAAATGTGTAGTTTGTTACAAAAATTTGACTTTATATAAATTGTATCCATATATGGATAACTATTGTTGTAACACCATAATGAGACACTAAAAAGACGAAAAAATTACGATATTGTAATAAAATTGATACGTACGTTCAATTTTTTATCTCAGAATTATTATTATTGTAGTAAAAGAATATTAATCTTTATTGTGTTAAATCGTAAACGCAATCGTAAAAGTCATTGGTAGTAGGCGATGTCCAATTTTGTTTGTTTTCTTCATAGTGCCTACTCCACGATTGGCTGGCATTATGCAAAATATCTAGGCAAAACTCATATTATGTATATTGTCGAGTGATTTTTGGCATTTTATATAATGCCTAGGCATTTTGCAAATTACCGGATTATCCATATTGCCGGTAAAATAGTCATTACACTAATGTGTAATATTATATTGTTTTATAACCAAAAATTGATTTTATCGTCTCCTAAAAAATACAATATAGGTATGTTAACTACAGAATTTCTAATTCGAATATAGAATAATCCTATTGGATTGCAAAGATTCATATTCTTATTTTAGTTCGCCATTCTTCAGTCTTCAACTGATAGAGGACCACTTATGATAGTGTCAAAGTTCCCTTAGTCACATATACTCAAGACAGACATATATGTGTGAATTGTATAAAAATACAGTTATATTATTGATAAATTCCTACAATTTAATTCTAATTGAAATTAGAAACTAATAAGTAGTACACAATATTAAATACGCTTGAATGGGTTTTTACATTGATTTTACTGATTCTTCAACTTACGGAAAAAAAAGGTTACAAGTGTAGAGATTTCGGCGGCCACGTGAGTCGAAGGATCTCTGTTCTAACTGACACTATACAAGGATCCCACTAATATATAAATATTATTGTATGATTGAGTTAGATTAACAGTTTATAACTCCGTGGGACACCTTGTATATAACAATTATCGTTGACAATATATTTATATAACAATTAGCTCATCATCGTGTTTTTATAATGTTGTTCTGTACGTATAGGTTTATAATCACTTGTCAGCACGAAAACAGTAATAACAAGCTTGTAGACAAATCAATAAGTTTGATACACGAATTCAACTTTTAAGTATCCACAGGAACTCCTTCATTTTTATGCATTTCACAACACATTCGCATACTCGAACCTCAGAACTTAGTTCAAGTTAATATTGTTACTCGATGCTGAGCATGCTGCACGGACGGATTTTGCATACATAAATTGTATTATATACGAGTATTTTCTTCAAACAAATTGATTTTTCTTAGCGTTAAAAAAAAATTAGTAATGCAATCAAAGCAAGTCCACAACTACATCTTGTTATTAAGTTAAATACAGTTTACGGAAATCAGTAAGTTAGTACCTTTTAGTTACATTTTGCTTTTATTTGAATTTATATAACCTATTCAATTACAAATTTTTTTCGCAGTATTTAACTTGTTTAATGCCTTGTTTAATAAAAATAAGGCATTTTTATTGAAAATAAAATATTGCTATTTGATATTGCTTAATAAGTCAACTATGAGGTATATTTCAATCAATTATTACACAATGTCACCATACACATTATGGATAAATCGCAGTTTTATATTCATATATTCTGGTGTTTGTGTTTGAATGTGTAATTCCTCATAACGTAAAAAAAAAAAATATAATAATAATAACAATAACAAAAAAAAAAAAAAATAGGTACTTAAAACAATGAACAATTAGCGAATGCTACTGATTTTCTTCTGATCGGAAATTCTGGAAGGATTAGTTAGGTAATGTTGTATAATTAATGTATAAAATACATTAGATATGCGCCTACTATAGTAAAATGGTAAAATAATCAATTTATTATGGTAAGAACGATATTTATGACCCGTATAATTTGTTCATTGTTTACGGTGTTTGGTGTCGACAACGGACGGTTTCCAGGAAATATTGACCGTAAACGATTACAGATTAGACTTATGTTCGTTTACTTTGCATACGCTTACAAGTCACTTTAATGAAATCACGTTAAATTGCTTGTGTTAATTTCCTTAAGACACGACGTACTGGAGCCCCCTTGCAGCCTAGGTGAACGTGATTTTGTGAATGTCTGATTTTTTAAGCTGTTCTGCTAGGGAAATTTAAAACTCTGAATCAAATAATCATATAATATCTTTGTTGAAACATGTGTCCCACGTTTTGTCCACTAGAAAACGATTACGATAATTCGCATCCATCATATTTCATGAAATAGGTTATTTTCGGTACTACTGATATGAAAAGTTCTATTTTGGAATTCATGATATATTGTTTTATTGTATAAACCAATCACTAAACAATTCAATTATGAAAAATCAACCATCAAGTCTTCAGAAAATTCATTTTAATACCAGTCGCCAGCTTCGAAAACGAAAATGTCTTATATGCAAGTTATCATACCGCCTGCACACTCACGTGCTTAGACATAAATAGGACATTTCATTGATAAAATTTATTTTGATTTTTGTCACGTAGCCCGTCCGTTCCTAAAATCGCAATATACGCGCAGCACATATTTTAAATTTAGTTCAATATACAATTATTATAACTTTGTGCGTTGTATTGATTCAAGTACTTTGTTGATTTCCAATCATTAGTAATTATTTAATTTTGAACCATATTATGTAAGAATTATTGATCAATTTGTAATAAAAGAATCATGAAATGTTTCAATCCAGAAAAGAAAGATTTTCAGTATTTTGAGAAACATTTGTTTAGAGACGAAAAAAATTTCCGAGAATTTGGTAGATTAAGTTAGGAACAATTTAGCTATGTTTTAAACTTAATCGAAGTCGACATAAAATCAAATCTCAGCAACAGAGTGAAAGAACCTACTTCACCAAGGAAAGAATGAATTGTAACGTGAACGTATTCACTGCCAATAAGTTTTAAATTATTGCATATTGCTAGAACCAGCTTTTTTTTTTTAAATTTAGATATTTTTTTTCAATCTGCATAATAAATTTTCTTAATTAATAATTAAATAATTATTAGCAAAAAAAATTTAATTACCTAGTTAATTTGCTAATTAGTATTAAGCATTTTTTAATTGATCAGCCACGGTTTCTCAATATTTATCGTTACTCGAGTAATAAATAATTTACAAATTATAAGTTGCAAAAATTAACTATTTATTAAAAAAAAAGTATACCATAATATAATTACTTGTTCTATAATATTATAATTATAATACCTAGTCGGTTCACTTTATTCGAAATTTATTACCATACATTTATCCTGACTGTTTGATACTTGGAAAATATATATGTTTTAAATCATACAAACAAGAGTGGTATTCTATTAGTTCTGCTATATATCGTCTTCGGATGAAAGTATAACTCTTGAAGACATTTTCATTTAATATTTAGTTATGTATATATGATTTATCATATTGATAGTTTCATTCAGCGTTTAAGTCAGATTGAATGCTAATATTATTTCTTTAAAATTATTTTGGTGAAATTAGGTTATTTTTTTACAAAATAAACACCAAAATAAAATTCACCAATTCGCAAAAAAATCGCTCCACGAAGGTTTGTTACGGCACTGTACGTAGATAAAGACTGAAGTTATAGTTCACGCAGTTGTGGTAAAACTCGGCGCAATGCAGTTGAGGGATACCGTCAACCGCGGTGATTTTAAACACTTTTGTCTTCGATAAAATATATCAATTTATTTATCTTTCAGGCTATTTGATCAGTTTTAATTGTCCTTTCATGAATATATTATATATAATAATACGTATAATATAATGTGTAATATACATATAATTATAATACATATTCTTTGTAATGAGTGTACATATCAATCAAGCAATTTTCTTATTATTATCTCAAAAGGACTTTAACATTTGTTATGATTACAGTAAATTTATCGATGTTCTGAATAGTGCTGTAGTATTATATTAGATAATTTTGAAATGAAAGGTTTGCTTATTTTTTTTATTATTCGAGGGTAAATGTCGAGAACATAATGCCGTAATTAGAAATATTAGGTATTTATACGATGTATATTATTGTGTGTATATGTATGTGTTTTTATATTATACTTACTTAGGTTCTTCTTAAGATAAAACAATATTTTGGGATCCAACTCGGGTAAGACTGTAAGTTTATTTCCAAGAGCAGACAGATAGCAAAAGGTTAAAAATCATACGAAATTATCAGTTCAAATATTTTATCTTTTCAACTGCAAATATCGAATAAAATTTTTTTCCCTGTTAAAAATCAAATGCAAATAATGTTATTTCAAAATATACACTTAAAATCGTTGTGAATTGACATTTGGCGTTCGGTCGTCTCGGAATAAAATTCAAAACTAAGTAGCGGTGTTGGTTTTTGACAGATAGTAACAAATGTTGTATAAATACAAATCGTGCAAACATTATGTTCACGCGAATATTTCAAATGGGATATTTTATAAAGTTTATATTGGTCTCCAATAAATTGCTATTTAGTTAATTTATTAATTGATAAAAGTAAAAATTATGGCGAATTCAAAATATTTTTAAACAATTTTTTCGAAAACCGAATTTTTATATTTATATGTTGTACTCAATGATTTATACTATGCAGGATTTAATTGAATGTAGTATAATTAGGTTGAATATGTATAAGCGTAAATAGTGTTTAAGATTTGGTGGGGTTAGCAAAATTAACATAATACATTTTAGTATTTACTGAGTAATGTAATCATTAGTTTTTTGGGGTGGTTTTAGAGTATCGGTCTATTGGTTTGTGTATTTCGATTTCTTATAGTTACTGCTTTACATTGAATTAAAGTACCTATATTTACTTACTTTGGAATTATAGTAGATCATGTTAAAATAATACTAACCAGTTGATAAATTTTACAACCTCTTTTTAGGGATGCACAGTAAACTCAATAAAATAGGCGTTAAAAGTTAACCGAATTTAACTCGAAGTAAAAATATTTTACAAAAATATATTTACACTAAATAAATCTTACCAAACAGTCATGATTATTATTCAAAAAATATGTTACTCTACTGGTATACAGTGTGTAAACGGAAATCGAGAACACTCAATATTATTGCGTAATCTCATAGTATTTAATTTTATATCAAATTGTCATACAGATAAAAGTTTACTATAAGGTAAACCTAATGTTTAATCTTATTAATGACCGAAAAATAAAATAAGTATTAGATTAGCAGAGGTAATTACCTAATTAATTTAAACAATTTATAAATACATTTATAACTTAACGTTCTAATAGAAAATTATTCAGTAATTGAAGTTAAAATAACGTATGAATATCACCGTAATAAATAGTTATAAGAATGTCAATCTTTAACAATCCTATAATAATTATTTTCAGAGTTACAATCAAAAAGCTGAAAATCGAGTGCATTTTTTTTCTAATTTTTTTCTTTTTTTGAATTGCTGTAACTTGGTCAATTTTGAACTTAGAAAGTTGATTCAACTACCAAAATTCATTAAAAAAATAGGCAAAAAATAATTAGTGGTTTAAGCAGGGGGTTGCCATTTAAAAAAAAAAAGTTGACATGCGTATGCGCGTAAGTAAAAAAAAATTCCAAGACCATAAAAATGTGTATTTTTTATGTCATAACAACTGTCAAAAAAACAGAATTCAAATAGCAGGTTTCTATGCAAAGATATTGAGTGTTCTCGATTACCGTTTACACACTGTATATACTTTTGGATTCGCAAGTAAATTAATAATGTCAATAAATAGGATTATAATAATTAATAACTAATAATTCAAATAATTTTATACAAACGCAAAATATCAAATATGCATATAATAAGTATTATAATAAAATAGTACATTGAAAACTCATTATAGATATTTATATTTAGTGAACAAATGGAACTTAATGTCGTTTGAGAGGCTTTGACATTTATTAATATTCATTATTTACACACACATACACTAGAAATGTATGAAACATATATATTATTATTACATTCTATATATATATATTATATGGAGAAAGAAAAAGAGAGGGATAGAAACTTACAGTGTTTTGTATGCGTTTAAGTTCAATGTTGGTAAAACATTATTATTAATACTTTTTCATGGTATAACTATACACACGATAATTTATTATTTTATCGCAAGGTCGTGACTATAAAGAACTAGGTACCTACACACACTCGTAATGTACAGAGTATAAAAATCATTACACCTTTTACATTTACATAATAAAAAGATTTTTAAAAGTCTTACGCAGTCTATGAATGCATTAAAAGCACTACACATTTAATATTTTTATAAGTAATTTTATATTGTAATAAGTATAACAATTTTTTTTTTTTGTATACAGAATACGACCCGTTCCATATTGATACTTTGGCCTCGTGCAATCATGCGTTGACAGTTTGTGAATCATCCCCCGATTGTCGACAAATATTCGAGGACTTCAAGATCAATTGTAAAATTACAAAAGACAATACTTGTGAAACTAGTCGACCGTAAGTACATAAGTCTATTTTTCATGATTTTATTATTTTTTTCCCGCAGCATTAAAGTAACATAATTTTTAATAAACCAGGTGATAGTTATGTTGTGTAATGTCCGTTTGGAATTATTATTATTATTATTTTTTTTTTTTTTATCATATGAAATATTTACATTACACTTTAAGTAATTATTAACATTTTTGTATGATCGTTTAACCCTTCATTTGTTTGCTACACCATTGATTAAATATGAAATATTTTGTATATTTAATCAATGATTATACTGCAGAATAAAATTGCAAAAAATAAATTGTTCCTGTTTTAGGATGTCTCAAAACTAATTTATGTCAAAGGGCATATTTTCAGATATTGCTGATGATGGTTGTATTTTTGATTATTTTTTAGTGAACATCATATAAAATATGTTATAAATACTGCAGTATTATGAAAATGATATCAGTGACAGCTAATTCTGCTGATAGTTGTATGTATAAACATAACTCATAAAGGAAAACCTTTCTTGGTGGTGCGGGTCGAGGTTTGCACCCCTGAAATCCGAATAATACCGAATATTAAATGCAAAACGTATGGCGCGGTAAAGCATTTATGTTTCACCCGTCGTGCGAAAAATATGCGTTTTTAAGATTTCCCTCTAAGGAAGAAATGAACAGGCATGGACTATTATAAGACCTTTAATCTCGTCCATTTTTTCGTTTTTATTTTTTTATTACTGTGTACTATTATAACACTATAACTGCGTATACTGCTAAATATATCACTGTATAATATGACGTATTACGTATACATGTTTTACCTACATAAATTATTCACACGTCAATCGTTTGTTGCCAACAGCGTGTTTTACGTTCAAAACAAACACGCGGGTGCACTTAAAGACGTAAACAAATACGAATCGTAAATTAATTCATAGATATATTATATTGTTCGTCTACATACATATGTGTGTGTGTGTTTGTATGCGTGTGTATGTGTATACCTGATACTCATTGTGTGTATCAGATACTGTACTTATGCACGTGTATATTTAAATTCGATGAAGTGAAATCTATTTCCCCGTAAATCTTTTACCGTATTGATAATCGGATAGGCCGGATTATCCACTATATTTAATCATGTACTCAGACGATTACAGTGGCGTAGTTACGGGGAGGGTGTAAGGGGTTTCCACCCCCCCACAGATTTTTTTTTTTAATGATATTTGATTATTATTTATTAATATTTATATATTATAGTAAAATATTTTGATTTTACTATGATTAGGTATATATTAAAAATTGAATAACAAAATAATTTTCATTAATACGGGACATAATAACACTATTTTAAATGTAATATTATTATATATGATCTCGTTTTAAGATATACTACAAACACTTAAAAACTTACTCTTAAACACCCCCCCCCCCCCCCCAGAAAAGAATTGTATCTACGCTACTGGACGATTATAACACCATATACTTGCACTTGAAACTGGTTGCAACTTGTTTGCGCATAAACTATGATTTTTACCATAAAAATCGGAACTCATATGGGTATATGATTAAACGAAACGTACAACTGGTTTGCGCATACCGATGATAATTGCATTTTGTTTCCATTGCACGATATTTCACTTATTATCGCTATGATAAATAGGATAAGTTACTAAATTCCTAACAACCAGTGTGTCTTGAGAAATTTTTTTTTCTTTTAATAAATGACATTGAAAAGAATACACAAACGTAGTGAAAATATAAATATTAAATTATTAAACTAAAACTGTATAAAGTTACTAGATATTCTATGAAATAACTAGATCAAGTACTATTTGTATATGTTATTTCATAAATTCACCATCATTCGTAGGTAATTCATGAACTACCTAAATTGGTAAATATAAATGTGCTCAAATTATGTGATTGATTTAAAGTACAACTGTTCCCAATAGAATGATAGTTTTTTACGCAAACAAGTTATCATTTTGGTGTTTGTGCGCAAATTAGAACTGTCCTTTTAAACCGTATGAAGAAATGTTAATCGAAACCTACGTTTTGTCTTTGGTGATTTTTCGATGTCCATTTATTCGAATTAGTTACAATAATATTAAGGTCCGTATCACCAGCACGGCCACTTTTGAAAAATAGTACCAAACCTTGACCGTATGTACTTTTTTTCGTACAATTTCGTACAACCAAAATAAAATTTTGTACACCCATCCAAACCCGAGAAAACCCGATTTTCCTATAGCCGTGCTGGAGATGCGTATCCCCAGCACGGCCATTAACCAATTATTATAAAATTGAATATCCAACCTGTATGTCCCTACGTTACATTTTTTTCTTTATTTATGTTTAGTTTTCACAATCTGTGTTAGTTTATTTATCACAAATAAAATTGATAATATTTATTATACAGCAGGATTGGCTCAAGTTAGGAAGTTACTCAATGACAAAACCAAACATTTAGAAATTGTCGTTTTTTTTAAATTAGTTTAAATGTGTTAACATTTGGTCATATTATTGGTCAATCAATTTTTAGGTTTCTACATCAATGTCACTTCAGACCCTCGGGGGATCGCCAGGTATATTTTCGGAGTTTAGCTCATTTATCAATAAATTAGGGTGAGGGATAAGTTTAGAATGTAGGTGATCATAGTGTGCTACTACAACATTAGTGGACACAAGTGGAATATTGAGGTTTTTGTGAAGAGTATGGTTGGATACATAGAAAGGAACTTTCGTGATATGACAGAGGGTTTTGGATTGGAATATCTGCAGTTTGTTAATGAGCCCCAAACTTGAATAGCATAGATCCAGAATAGTTTGAGAAGTTTGTAGATGAGTAATTTATTATTCAGTAATATATAAATAAATAAACAAATAGTTTATAAATATAAATAAATAAATAAATGCTTAGCCTGGAGTATTATTATATTTATAAAGTACAATCGGTTTTGAATTAAAAATTCATCAGCAGGTCAATAAAATCACAATTGAATACATTGAGAAAAATTGATTGGTTTACTTAGAGATAATTTATTTTAAAAGGAGAAATTATTTAATATAAATACTTATTAAACATAGATATATGAAGAAATATAAATAATTTGATTATTATTATTTATTACTATCAAAAATGTATTGATATGAAATATTATTTCAGTTGCGTAGTTACGGGGAGGGTGTAAGGGGTTTCCACCCCCCCACAGATTTTTTTTTAATGATATTTGATTATTATTTATTAATATTTACATATTATAGTAAAATATTTTGATTTTACTATGATTAGGTACATATTAAAAAATGAGTAACAAAATAATTTTCATTAAATACGGAACAATATATATATATAATACCATTTTAAATGTAATATTATTACATATGACCTCGTTTTATGATATACTAAGAACATTTAAAAACTTACTCTTAATCACCCTCCCCCCCCAGAAAAAAATTGTATCTACGCCACTGTATTATTTGTAAAATCGGTCTGTACATTTAAAATATTATTAAAATTATTTTTCTTTATTTTTTTGTGTAAGTATGTGTAACTCTTCTAAAACTGAATTAATGTTAATGTTATTTTTGGTATTTAATATTTTTAAGTCTGCATTGATATCAAAACGAGGTGTATTCTGATTATTATTGACGAGTATCACGAGTGTTGATGATTTATTCATTTTTAATTTTAATTTGATTTTTTATTATTTTGTTATTTATTATCCAGGTTAATGTGTTTGGGTATTAGGAGGTAGTGTAGTAGTCTATGTCTGTCATTTGATAGTTATTTTTAGTGTTAATATGTGCTGCCCAGGTGAGATGCCGGTCAAGCGTTACTCCAAAGTAGCGAGTAGTTGTATACATTGGTGGAGAATTGGTGATTAAGTTTGATAGGAGGGCATTCTCGAAGTTGTAAAGTAAAGCTGCAGCGTATTGATTTAGTAACATTGTGTTGATGATTCCCCGTTCATTGTACCAAACAAACATAGAGAGAGAGAGAGAGAGAGAGAGAATATTGCGATGCATTTAAATGTATTGTAAGGCTAATTGAGGATCTGGGAGCGCGGCGAGGAGAGCTTTATCGTCTGCAAATTCTCCATAATGGTATTGGTAGTTGTGGGCTAATCAGAGCCGAAAAAATGTATTAGCATGGGAGAAATTACTGCTCCCTGTAGAACTCCTGCTTCGATTATGGTTTTGGGAGATAAGAAAGAGCCCGAGCCTATATAATAGTGTCTTTCTTCTAGATATGATTTTATTAAACGAAAGTATAATTGTGGGAGAGTACGTTTTACATTGAGTGATAAGCCCTGATGCCAGACGCGATCAATTACCAGTTCAACGTTGAAGAACAATTCTTTTTATATGAAAAAGAATATATTATAGAATAATCTGTGAATTTTCTGTACTGTGGAATGTTTATTTCTGAAATCGAACTGAAAGTGGGACGGAGAACTTTCGATAATCGGTAGTATACGCTTCAGGGTGATTTGTTCAAGTACTTTCAAAAATGATATAAAGTGACTTATTAAGTCCTACGTTAAATCTCATTTTAAATATGAGAATATTAATAATATTATTATACTTGTGTGTGTACAACTTTTGTCGTTTCATTTTTATTCATGTTTACGGTAAGTGAATTTTAACAAAAGTTGTATACATCAAGTGACAACCCGTACAAAATGCACAATAAGAAACTAAATAATACATAATACAAAAGAAACAATAATTAATATATTTTAACAACCAAATGTGAGTATGTGAGTTTTTATTTAAGTAATATTTGTCATAAAAGAAGGATTGAATTAGAATAACTCTGTTACATGTTAAACTACTAAACGTAGGAGAAAAATCATAAACTGTCACGTATTTATTTATCTAAGAAATTGCATACCATAACATGATGATTTTATTTTAGTAAATATAATTTCCTATATCATCGATGTTTATCATAACATCAATTGGATAATAATAGATTTACATTATTTTCATCTCACTTAACATTGTAAACAAATTAATTTAATTATATTCGTTTTTACACGCATGAGTGGTTGAATTTAACAATTTTACGATTGATTTTCAATGAAATACTATTTTTTTTAAATATAGATTAAATCCATATTTTACGTAAAATAATTTTTTTCCATAAATGTCAAGTTTTATAGAACTTATAAGACGTAAATTAATATGTCATTGTTGGTCGCATTTTTTAATTCTTGCAGTACAAAAAATACGAGTATCAATAAAATAAAATAAACCATATATTTCCTTATCCTAGCCAACAAAATTTTTTATATTGATTTTTAATTTTTATAGACATTCAAGAAACATCCCGAATTCAGCTTTTTAAATGTAAAATGCCATCGTTGAAAAAATGAGTCCTGTATAAAGTACTAATATACAAATATTATATAACTTTTGGTTTTCGTCTCTTGGTTGTTATTTTCATCATGTCAGTGTTATATAATTACATCACGTCAAGTAAATCGAGAACTTTACTTTGGACCGTAATTGTTATCACAGCTTTATAGTGCTGGCGAAACGTCTCGTAAAATATTTTCTTCCTAAGATTTTTTTCTATGTGGTTAAATGAATTGTCTTTGTAAGGTGTTACATATCATTTTGTTCATTTTTTTTATGTTGTTACTCTTCGTGTCATTTTTCTGATGTTTATGGCATAACAGTTTATGTCACTTGTATTTGTGATACACAGTAACATTATACCCCAAATACTAAAACATACTGTTTGATTTGTAATTAATAAATAATAAAAGATCAACATACGTTCGACTAAAATATGAACACATAGTATAATTCATAACGATAATCACATGCAGGATATACATACCGATGGTAATATCCAATTGATTACGGAATAGCAAGTGTTCTTAACGTAATGATTTATTTGGAAATCTATCACTATTAAGAATTTATGAATAAATGTAGCAAATGAACAAAATGTTTGGAAACTGTTGTCATATGCATCGCACGCCAATGACTATGTTCTAGCGTGATTGCAGCTAACAGGCGTGAAGTGATACCGGATACCTTCTAGAACTGATCAGATAATTGGCTTTAAATAAGTTATACATTTTTTTTAAATAACTCAAATATTAGTTATACGACGCGCGAATTTCATGAAATCATTCCCTGTATATATTTTTTTGAACGTTGCCATTCGAATATTTCAAAACTGTCAGATCAGTAGTTCATTAGTCTATACAAATAGTAGGCACAGCTGTCCATTTTGAAATTATGAAATGTTAACGTTTCAAACGGTAAACTCTTGCTTTGGAATAATAAGCTCTTGAGTTGTCATTACAGATGTACGTAGAATAGTAGTTTTTAAAAATGATAAGTTTGAGATAAAAATAATTTAAATATTATTGAAATCTATGATGGTTACACAACATCAAGGTTTATTGAGGTTTAGTTGAACACAAATTCGTAATGGAAAACTATTTAGATTTTTTCGGGGGAAATGCTCTGGAGAACTTTTGTAAATCGCTCTTATGTTTAGCTATATTTTATACTTTAACAGTTGTTCGACGATAATGATAATATAATGATTATAATAAACGCAACGCAAAATTTATGTCACTGTATTTCAAATCACTTCTAATACCAACGCTGTAATACTGTGGCATACGATGGGAAATTATACACATGAAATAAATATTAATTCGATTATTTGTGTTCTTTTGAAAATGTATCCAAATTATATACATGTATACTATGTACGTGTATACTTGTGTTCGTGTTGAAAGATCTTTACTATAATGTACAAAACCATATTTCAAATGTATATGAGTTGTGTTTCGTTTTGTGATTAGTTAAATTAAATATTCGATGGTAATATTACACTAGAGGGGAAACTTTTAGTCAAAATACAACCATAAAAAAATACTTGTCCGTAAAGTTTATACAATGAAACTTTTCTAGTAGATATTTATTTAATATGATTATTAAAAAAAAAAAAAAAAATTATTGGAAATTCTGAAAACTGAATATTTTCAATATATTGTAGCCATGTTAAAAGTGTTGAATGAAAAACTTTCACAACAAAAGCAAAATAATAACTTCATAATAATGAGTTTTATAATACATTGTAATTTTTTAAAATCAATAAAAACGAATAATTCAAGTATCCATATTGAAGTAATATACTTACAATGGTCATACAATTTTCGAACATAATTGAATATAAAACAACAATCGTTTTTATAGGTCATACCCCAATTGTTCATTTACTTTTAAATGTATAACACGTACAGATTCCAATTGATAATTCTAAGTACTGAACTAAATTTTGGTTAGGTTGAATTAGAATAAAATATAAAATCATATAGTTCTATAAATTTTAGATTATGTTACTTATAACACGAGGCCACCTAATCATTTGTTAATAATATAAAAAAAAAAACACTATTTTTCAATAATATAAAGTGAAAAAATAACTATGTGACTTAATGTATATATTATTGATTGCATAAAACGGTTAAGTTGAATGAATCATTTTAATGCATTATTCTTGTTACATTTGGATAAGGTGAAACATTGCAAACACAAATTAATTACATTAAATTATTTTGATATACTTTTCATTTTTATAATATACAATGCAAAATTGTCCACAATATTTAAATGGTAATCTATTCAGTTTATTAGCATAGTAATTGTACAACAGATTTTTACTGTTATCGGTGTATAATTGATAAAATGTATTGGCTTCGTTTATAATACAACCATTAGCAAATGTATAAAGCATGCATTTGCAAATTACACAAAAAAAAAGAAACAGATACATTATATTGTATTACAACATTATATTGTTATGGTGATATGCTGAATTATACTCATAGCTTATGATATTTATCGTGAACAAAAACCAAACAAAACACTTTTCTTGCCGTAATTTAAATAGTTCACCAAGTATTTACTATTTGCCATTATAATCGGTAAATTATACATTTTCGCAGCTGTCACTCAGTACTCGTGTGTGGATACAACTAACTGCAAAGATAAGTCTAAATAACGATACACCTATGAAAAAACTAACAAGAACACTTATTCTACAAGAACTTCACCCGACGGTTAATTAACATGGGAAATTTCTTAAACGACCAATAATAGGGATTCGGATAGTATTTAAAGGAATAGTACAACTACATAATTAAGTTTAAACAATAAGAATTTATTTATACATTTATTAACTTTGATTTTTAAGATATAAATTGTGTTTGCTCAAAGTATAATTGTTTTATATCGGAATACAATTTTTTTTTATTTATCTCCCAACTATACGTAGTTATATCATTACATCATTCTCCACCACATGATCTGGTTTTTCGATTAACACGCATTTTCCTTCAATTTACGGTATATGTATATATATATATATATAACTAAGATATTATTTAGTAGATATCGAATTCATGTGTATTAACGAAATTCGTTCTTATAACAATATATACTTTTTTAAATATACATTTAATTTACATACCTAATTAGTTTTTCTTGTTATATGCACTAACATGCATAACCATGGTTATAAATAGCATGTATTATTAAAATATGAATATTTTAATCACAAGCACTCGTGGGTAATCTTCATTTTCATTTTTTAATTATAAAATAATTCATTTGGTCTTAAATATTACTTTATTTATGTTATTCAGACAAATTTGAACTTTAATTACGCTCTAAATATTTAACATGGATTAATTATTATATAATATTAAATATATTATAATATATTTTATGTAATAATCAATAAAATATTATCCATCCATGCGTATTGAATGTTGGAAAATTAATAATCAAAACTGTACCATTTAACATTTAATAAAATTTCAAACTATATTTATATTAATGTCTAGACAATGCACGGCTTTTAAGATGGGCAACACTTAATTAGAACTTTATGAAGATATAAAATATTTTCTGAGGAAATTATAATTAATTAAACTATAACCGTTTTCGTAAAATTTAAAATTCAAAAACGCACAAAATATAATGCGTTATTTTTTTATTTTTTAATTTTTTAAACAGTTTTAAAGCATAATCTGTGGAGTATTATTAATATAATTGTTGATGCATTAAACCAAATTATGTTGCACTCTCTATGAACTACCCCTAGGTAGAATCAACGTTTTATATAATATGTAACTCAAATCAAATAATGATATAGGTACTTGTTTGAACTTTATCAGATTATACGATGACATAAAAATGTTTGATATTTTTTCCAGAGAAATGCAGATTTATATAGATGCCTGATTAACATGTTTACATTTATAATATCGAAAATATTTTTCTAAAAACAGCATAGACTCTTATATAAATAATATTAACCCTAATACTTTGTTGTACAATTTTTAAAACCATTTTATTTCTCTCGAACAATTTATATGAACTATTGAAATTACATTTTTAGCCAATACGCCGAGGTGAACAAATATAATACAAAAATCATATAATATAGGCTTAATTAGTGTTACTAGGGGTTTGGTAGAAGCAGAAAATAGCTTTAATGGTACGTAGAAGCTAAAAAAATAAAAAAATAGTGCTATAAAGAGTACTTGCTTGTTTTTTAACTTAAAAAGTACCTAATACGATATGTTTACAATAGAGAAT
This sequence comes from Sipha flava, assembly GCF_003268045.1. Classification (NCBI taxonomy): domain Eukaryota; kingdom Metazoa; phylum Arthropoda; class Insecta; order Hemiptera; family Aphididae; genus Sipha; species Sipha flava. The sequence continues at coordinate 929,098 of NW_020273606.1, forward strand.
CGTTATACTTTAAAAGTAACTATTGAGAGACATTATGTTGTCGAATGACGGAACTTTATTTATGATGTTTTATAAAATGAAATGAGACATATTAGAAAGCAAATATTTTGATGCTATTATAGATGTCTCCTTAGAGAATCACGTAGGATTCGATTTGCAGAAAATTGCAATGATAACAAATTACACATCTACTACAAAAATGTACGCTCTTGTTACGCTTATCGATAACACATTAATAATAATAATATTATTTATTTGTCAATAAACTTGTAAAAAATAACAAATACATAATTTTAAAAATAATAAAAGAACTGATGCAACTGATTCTTCCACAAAAGAAAATATATATTTTTCAAAATCTTGCATTAATTAAAATTATAAAAAAGATAGTATTGACACCTCTCCATAAACGAAGCTTACGTAAGGAGATGATGAATTATATTCTACATAATATTAGGTTACAATATTGTATAATTTAAATCTAGTTTGTAAGAATATTAACAATTAAATATAACTATGTATAGGTACAATAAATATAAAAAGAAATTACTATAAAGATAATTAATATTAAATTATTAAGAGTACAATTATTAAGATTTAACGAATTAATATGAGTTGTTCCTTAATAATTCTAATGTTGAACGAATAATATTATGTTTATTATTTATTTCGACTACATAAAATTAATTTAGAAAAACTTTTATTGTAGTTCGTGAAGTTGAAACGTCATGCGACTATAAACAATTTTAACATAAACATTATTATTTTTATTATTAACAGATTATGCTCTTAAAACTTATGTAAGGGTATGGTCTATATACGTTGTATTGTTTGAAAAAAAAAATATATAAACAAAGACGTTTTCTACGTGTTCATATGATATTATAATGTACAATATTATATTGTAGCAAACATAATGGTAATTGCCAAATCGAAAATTATACTTCTAGTAGACAACAGTTATGTCAATTATATAATTCATGATGGATCTAACTATTGTACATCTCACAATAATCACCTAAGTGTTAAGGGTAAAGTTTATAATGGAATATCTCGAAAATGTTAGTAGATTTCGTGTACATATACATAGTATACTGTGTATAATTTGAGTTACTATGCATTATACATATAATAGTGTATTTGGATATAATACCGAACGTATATAAATTTAATTAAAGCTATACTGCTCTCTCTCTACATGTCTGCTTTAGTCGGGCGAAAGCATAAGTTTTCGTACAAATTGTGTATAATATAACCTATATCATATAAAAATTATCATAAACTCAAACGAACTGTAACAAAGCACTGTAGAGTATTTCTTAATTATTACACGGGTTCGACACATTCTTGCCAACTATACCTCAAGAATTATCATTCGAGTACCTCTTCGTTAAGACGTGAATACGAAGAAACAAGAATTGGAAATTAAGGCGCTTTGAACTTTTTATGCCGTCAAGAAATACGTATGCAAGTTATTGTAAATATTACATATCGTATTATCTGAATTACCTGGCGTTTCCCAGAAAATAATTTTGATTGTTCAACTCCTTAAGGGTGTAACTCGTTGTGGAAGCAATGTCTTTTAAAGTTTAAATAACCTAAAATAACATTTAAAATAATGCATATGTAACACTTAAAGTGTGTCTAACACATAAGCCCATTGAAAAAAAAAACTATATATATATAAATATTTATATTCAATGTTTTTCTTCGCGCCCTTACAGGTTTGTTGTGTTTATTAAAACTTAATAACCTTTACATGAAAGTTTATAAACAATGAATATTATATAAGAGTAGTAATTACAAGTCTGTAATTATCACAAAGATTATATGTTGAACATACAGTTTAACACGCATTTTCTGGCCGAATTCCTGGATTCTTACGTTCGTATATAGTTTGCGGTACTTCATGATTTTCAGTGAGGTAGATTTGATACGATATCGCTGCGATTCTATGCACTTCTACGTTATTTTTTTGATAAGTAGCTGACATAACTGTTAATTTCGATATGGTTCTCTTTTTATTCTTTTACTGATATTACATTACCTTCAGGTTTAGTTTTTTTTTTTTTGCACTTTTTTGCAGCTTGTTTTATTTGATATTTTATTACTCTATCTGTACACTTAGCATGAAATTTTTTTTTAACCGATAGTATTGTAGTAGAATTTTGTGAAACAATAATTTTTTAAACGATTAATATATTCTTCAGAATTAGCACTGTTCATTTTCAATTTCTTTTTTACGAGAAATGTTTCTGTACCCAATCTTCCGTAAAGGTTTTTGTTGTAAAAATGAATAATCCTTCTTGGTGTAACTGATTCACGAATACCAGCGTTGTAAGTTGTCACCATTCGAATTGTATAATATATAAGGGTAGTAATTCCAATGATATGTGAAAAAATTGTATTTAGTTTCTCCTGGCACCCTTCTTGGACATTATATGAATGATATGAAATTGATCGGAAAAGGTACCATCTCCGACGATAAGAATAATTGTTCGAAGTGTCAAAGCTTACAATAATCTCTTCAATCTACATTTCAAAATATTTTTAACGCTACTATAAATCTAGTTATGCAATCAAAACGAATCAGATTTAAATTTTTTACACTATTTGTACACTTAGTATGGCGATTATTATTTTTTATTGATGGTCGATGGTATTGTAGTAGAATTTTGAAATATACATCGACTGACCATATTTAGTTAATAAATATTATATCTTAACTTTTACCATCAATAGTAACATTTTTCAAGTAATTTTATTGTTGGTTGTTATAATTTTAATACATTAGTGTATCATTTTACGAATGTAAGAGTTAAATTTTAATTAAAAACCATTGAAACAAAATTTTATATAATGAGTTATATAACATATAGTTATTAACTATTAAACATTTATACCTCTGTGTTGAGTATTTAATTATTTATTTATTTATTTAGAATTTAATGGAGCTGAATTGCTCTTTTATAATATTCAATATGGTATAAATGACCAATTATGTATAAAATAGAAAAAATATACAATAATATATTATATTAAAAAGTAAATGAGTATATAAATTGATATTTGATTGGTAAATCTAATCTTACATAGAGAAAGAAAAATAAATAAAAATACAAAGAAATACATATGAAAAAATTAAAGAAAACACTGATTGACCGGGACTAATTAAAATTATTATGTTTTTTAAAAATATAATTGACTTCAATCTAAAAGTATCATGAGTTTTATTAAAAAAATCTAAAAAATTTGAGATTAAATTAGTTTCAAAGTTCTAAAAAAAAGGATTCATTACCTACTCTGGACTTAAAAAGTGAGACGGCAAATATCTTGATTTCTCTAATAGTTAGAGGGAATACGGAAATTGACTTGAGATTAAAGCTCAGGACATTTAATATTATAATTTAATGTCGTTGACGATCATAGTATCAAATAACTAACGTCTACATAGAAGAGAGTCTAAGTTTACTGAATTTTGAATTGGCGTAATAGAGTCTTTAGAAATTGGTAGGTTGTTCATATAGGCAATTATTTTTAAAAATCTGAGCCAAAATGAACACCAAGGTATTTTATTGAATAAGCTCTAATTATGATTATATTATCAAATGAGTAATTGTAAACAATCGAATAACAAGTGTAAGAGACAATTTTATATTTCTCTATATTTAAAGATAGAAAATAATTTTTGTTTCAAAATCAAAAATGTATCTATGTTATTTTGTAAATTTATCGAATCATAAATTGAATTGATTTGGGTGCAAGACTTTGCATCATCAACAAAAAGTAGAACTTTTACATTGCTACTAAAAATTTGAGAAAAATGTATAATAATATTATATTAATTTTTCTACTAGTGTTGTAAGAATCTATAATGTTGTGGATTTATTGTTTTTTTTTATTCATTTATATAGGGAAGAATGTCACAAATATTGGCTGCGGTTGAGAAAAACTCCATTGTTCGGATGCATATGTCCTCAGAATCAAGTTAAAAAACGTTGCGATCGTATTTTTGCATTGATAAATGAAAATCCGTGCATAAGTGAGTACAAAATTACAATCATATTTTATTTAGATTCTATTACTATTCATATTTCATTTAATATATGATAGTTCTCAAGTAGTATTTTGCATTTTACGAAAATTGTTACTCTTGTCAAATCTTTTTAATTTTTTTTATTAAGATTTATATTTTTTATAAGTAAGTTTAATTTATAAAGTGAAAGTGTTTGTTGTTGTTATATCCACGGTAAAGTTATTCGTGCTTATCACAAAAAATGTTCTGGTCATAATGATTACCCAAATCATTTTAAATCCTTCTCTCCTCGAATATTTTTGGCTTTTACTCTGAATCCATCAAGATCTCTCCTAAAAAATATGAAATGTCTTATCCATAACATAATAACATTTTTTTCCCTCGTAACTGTAATGAAACGTGTACAATTTGAATATTAAAGAAGTGTTAACAGCAATAAGAACATAATAGAAACCATAACGTGCAATCTCTTGATGTTTAATACTGGCCAAAAAAAAAAAGATTATTGATAAGAATTTTCTTTCATATGACATTTTTCAGTTAAAAGTTACTGTATACAACTTTTGATGCATTTTTACTGTTAACAAAAGTATTTACAAAATCACTGTCGTTGAAAAACCAACGTATTACTTGCTCGCTTGGTATAACATGAGAAATAGTTGTAGAAAAACTCGAAAATATTATAAAAGTTACTATAAGTGGTTAAAAGAAAAAAAAATTAAATTACGTACTAATCAAACTGACTTAAATATTTCTTTTATTCGGTGTCGTATAATGCATTCGTACTGATTGGTTAGTTCATATTGAATTCGGAATGACATAATCAAAGATCTGATCATATAATATTATTTAAACTAAAATTATATTACTTTAATCGTGTTTATGATTACCAAATAAGAACATTTCCCAAAAGTAAAATAAGTTTAGCCCTTAGGTAGTAATAACGACAAGTAGAAATATCACTCGAGTATCTTGTTGCCCAAACTTTGAACCAGAATAGTTTATGAACTTTTCGTTTAAAATGTATGACAATTAAAAAGTGATGTGTTTATGTTCATATTATATAAACAACAATAATCTCTCCATTTTTTTTGACATTATAAAACCTATTGCATACATTTTTCCATCGAGGCAGCGAGTATAGACATAAAAAAATTGAGCCCCGCACACGCGAAACTAGTAGCATTTTCAATCAAGTAGTTAGTATAAAACCTCTCAGTTTTTCAATTTCATTTCACTTACATTATTATTACGTAACGATAAGCGAGTTGGTGTGACTTGGAAAAATAAACACTAGCTACTTAATGCACAATACAATTTGTACAAAAGGGTTTACCTATACTTGTGTATGACTATATTAAATAGTTTATAATATGTAAAATTTGAAAATTCACCAGTTTTTAGTCAAAATTATTATTAGCTATTAAATAGAAAAAACGAATAACAATATACATTTAACTTGTATTTTCATAATTTAAACATTAATACAGTTCATAAAGTTTTATATATTTATTTTTTATTTATATTAAATTTATAAATGCATCGACATCAACAAAAAAATAAAAAATTAAAAAAATATGGAATTTAATTGAATAAAGTTCAAGTGGCCTCAGTCGTAATTTCATTAATAATACTTATTGTGGATGTATACACGTACATCGTTAAAAATTATTTGTTTGATTAACAATAATTATACTTAAATACATATAACAATAAATAAGACATACATCTTATTATATACGTTGTACGTAATGACATGTTTTATAGATTTTTAATGCATTTTTTTCAATTTATTCAATAAATTACATTAATCGTAATAAAAAAAAAACCTTTTCTATGCCCTTTTAAATCACTAATCTGATGTACGGTACCTAAAGTATATGAAGTAACCATATAACCGTTTAAAAATCCGAATGTAAGCTTTTGTACAGCTTTTCATCGATTATTTAATCACCGGAAAACCGATCAAGTTGAACTTAAAGTCTGAAATTCAATAGTTAGAAGATAAGAACTGTAGGGGAAAGGACAAAGCTATTTTCAATACAGGATATCTACGAGATTGACCAATAAAAATAATTTCAATTGAACCTTTGCTTAAAGAAATTTACTGTGAAAATAACATTACGTTCATTGATGCAATATAGTTAATTTTTTTCTATACATTTCTTTAGTTAATCTAATAAGTAATAGACAAACGTTTTTAGGTTACTAATGAAATCGGTATAATACGTAAGAAATCGTTTGAAAAACGATGATTCGTTAACCGAAAAAAATCGTATTAACCTATAAATGATGTTTGAAATTTCAACGAAAATGATCAAACAATCAATATTTTACGTTTATATGATTTCTTTATGCAGATGTGCGATAGATTTTTGTAATAAAATGTAATGTTAATATAAAAAATATGATTTTTATTTATTATGGTATATCTAACTTGCATAAATAAATAGTTATTAAGCGTAGCATTATACTTACTGAAAAACGAAATTATATGATTACACAGGAATTTCATAATAAATAACACCCACAAGAGCAGTATATATAAAATAATTGTACTTGATATATTTTATCTTGTTATTGATTTTGGTTATTTTACTATTTTTTCTTTTATCTCATTAATTTAATGCATTATAACTGTGTCAACTTTTGGCTTTTTTGATTTTCAAGTTCTGGTAATTGTTTTCATATTATTCTCCAAAATCTGTAAAATGCCATCATACTTTCATGTTATCGTCATTATCTGTAGTCCTAAACTTATAATGGTAATTTACATAATATATAAAATAAACGAATCTGATTTACAAACATATACAATGTGTTTATTTATTATCATTTTATAGTTTGTAGTGTATGTGTTATGGTTCAAAGTGTTTTTTTCTTTTTTTTAAATAGCTATTTTTTATTTATGATTCAGAAATAAAAAAACCACATATCCCCCTTATACTTTTGATTTACCGTTAATTTATTATTATAAAATGTATTAGGTAGCATTTAAAATATAAATTTATAATAATAATTTATTGAATTTTAGTATAAACGCACGATAAATTCAAAATTAATTATGAATAATAATTAAATTTAAATTTCAGTACGTATTCATTGTTAAATTACTGCCGATAACTTCCAATTAAGGGTGTGGATAATTACTTTTTCTAGTTTTTGTTTACGTAACTCACTAGATTAATTTTCTCACGCAGATCGATTAACACGTGTCAGCTTATAATATTTTTGTATCAAATAATTTAGATTAAGTAGCTTACAAAATATTACTTATTTATAATTGTAACTGAATAATGAAATAAATTGATACCTACTAAGGAGTTATACTATGTTTGTTTATGAGCTTTTAGATTTGTGACGTAAATTTTGGAGCTCCAACAGCTGACTTGACAAACTTCCACGAAAACTAAATGTTTAATTTAAGACCGCACATTGACTCATCACATAGATCGATATTTCTTAACTTTGGTATATTGTTGCATTTATACATTCAAACAACAAGTGTAATTTATGCTGCAGTCTGTTGGAGCACTATGTTCATGATCAAGACAGTGTATTAGGGCTTTAAAACGAATTTAAGCGTTACTACGCGTCTATGACGACCACGGAAGTCGGAACACAGTATGAACAACACGATACCGATAGTTACAAGGGAAAATAAATATCGATCCTATAAATCGTTTATAACCGTTTAAACTATGTGCTAGTAAAATCCTGATCGTGTGATTAACAATCGTATTGTATTTCCGACTGTATGGTGCATTGAAACAACCAGCTTAACTTACCGTGTGGTTCGCGGAAAAGGAGGATTCTGAAAATAGAATCAATATCGGCTTAAAGTCTACTCAACATCGTTTAGGCTTACTGTTTTTAAAGTTTAAACCCTCAACAACTATGAACTGCAGTCGAACACTGCCGAAAGTTTCGGATGTTGTATGTTATTAAATACTTAAATACAAATTACAAATTTTGTTTTACAACGAAATATAATATAATTTAACCGATTGGCCTGGACATTCCTAAGTAGACTAGTCATTCCAAAATCGATTCTGCTTTCAGAATCCCCATCGATTCACTACTCGATCGAGCGTTCTAATGTACAAAAATAAAAATGTGTAATTCTTGTTATGTTCGCACGTTTCAAAGACGAAGACAACAACGTGATTCACTTCAGCGACTTTACTAATGTATAATAATATATTATTATGTTCCTATTATTCTATTGGTGGTTTAAAATTGTCGGTCTTTTACGTGTGCCACCGAACGAAATCGAAAAATATCACGATTGCTACGACTTTACGTGCTCATTATTGTTACAACATTATGCTAATAAAAATATGGTATTCACAACAATTCCGTAATGGCTTTTCCTTGCACACCGCGCCCATAAATTAAGGTCTTAAAAACAACCCGGGGATCGGGAATTCTACATAAATTAGTACATTTAACGTTAACCTGAACCCATTTAAATGCACCGTTATAATACATTTGGTGCCGTAACCTTTGAAATTGCACGCGTCGAAAAACTTGGCGCGCACGCGCTCGCTCGAATATCTACGGGCAGGGCCGTATTAGCGCATAGGCACTACAGGCACTCTGCTTAGGGCCTACAAACATTTTTGAGTATACGAAAAAGTGTGGGTGTGGCTTCGATTTTTTTGTAGTATGCAAATTGGCATAAAAGAATATGGTTTTTGATAATTCATATTATATATGTTTTTGATTAAAATTAATTTTTTTTTAACATTTGTGAAAACTTTTATCGTATAAAAATTTATAATAGTTATCATACAAGAGTTTATATTTGATTTTTATTTTGTAAATATTATTGTTTTTAAAAGCTTAACATTGCATGAGATTTAACACTTCCTCTCCCAAAGAGAAGGTTTTTTAACCATTTAAATATTGGACAACGACCCAGCAAGGACTAAAGGACTAGAGGCCTAGGGCCTACGAACGATAGTGTTAATCCGAGCCTGCCTACGTGGTACCACTAAGGAATCGAACACGACGTTAGAATCATATTTGCATTCGTCATATTTTTGTACACATTTCTAGGCACACGGGGTGTGGTCCTGACCGTTGCCGTTCGCTGAATCTCGTGAACCGAATCTCGCTGCACACGCGCTACGGTTTATGACAATACAATCCAGACAGCTATAATAAATGGGGAGCGCGTGTACCGCAGCAAATCGCGCTGGTGGCGGTTTTCATCTTCTCGCGGTTTATGTACAACACAGGTGTAATAATAATGGTTGCAGTCTTTAACGTTAGTTCTAACGGCACGGCCCGTAACGTAGTCAGGGCCGGCACAAACAATAATAGTGCACTGGGAAAAATCAAATTTTGCCAATCCTAAAAAAAAAAAAAATGTAGCTCTTATTTAAACTTAGCCTCTTCCCCTATTATTTATGTGACATATCTACATAAAAAAAAATTAAATTTTTTATTTGATGTAGATAAAATAGATAGATAAAATTATATGTAAAAAGACAAAATGATTTTTATACTTATTATTCAAAACCCATCACTATCGCGACCGTCGGAAATCGCGGAAATAATTGTGTGATTATTTTATTTTTGGACTAATTGAAAACGCCCTGCGTAAGCCGTAATATAAAGTCATATAATAAGTTTAGACAATATTATTTTACAATATAGATAAGTGGTTTTCACGAATAAATTAATTTAAATATTTTTTTTATAAAACATCGATAGAACTAAAAAAAATGTATGAGTCAATTTTTACAGTGTCGCCCCTACTAAAATGTCGCCCTAGTTAGGTGCCTAGTTCGACTATACTTTGAGCCGCCTGAACGTAGTCCTACGTGGTATACCTCTTGAATTTTTCATCACGTGACCCACATGGACACCGTGTAGAACAACAGAGTTTATTATTACGGATATGTTATTTAAGTAAATCAGTGACAAACCTTACGTGTTATGCTTACAAGCGCGATTTGGGGAGGGGGCTTGGTTGTCTCAGCTACGAAATCAGTATCCCCAAATGTTTTCATTTTAGTTTACGTTTAAACGGTCATTATTCGTTATGTTTAGAGACATGGAGTGTTTATTGTATAATTTATAAATCTATAATTTAACAACCGATCATGTAATAAAACATTGGTGTATGCAGACGGGTAATACTCGAAAGTTATTTATTCATTTATTTTTAATTTGAAATATGAGCCTAATAAGGCTCAGAAGAGTTATTGTACTTAATATTAACATAATATAATTAAGAAGAAACAGAGAGTTACTTGAATGATACAATGCAAAGTTAATTTATGTAACACAATCTATAAATACAAACAAATATAGTTAGAAAAATTATTTACATGCGTTAAAGCAGTGAGTTTAATCTGGCTAAGCTGCTGTAGAAAAAATCAGAATTGTTTATTGAGTTACACCTGAATTATATGTGTGATAAAAATTTTAAATAAAATTGAATAATTTCAATTTAGAAATAATTGAATATTTACTGAGTAGTTTATTAATTGTTAAATTGTACAGTCTGCAGGTATCTATAACCATAAAGGAACATGAAACAGAGTAACCCCAGTTTTTTCATTGAAGTTGCACCCCTGGTAATTCTATTGAACGTTTCTTTCTACAACATAAGTTATTCATTTCAAAATGTAATTAAAAACGGTGAAGCTAATGAGGTATGAGGTATAAAAAATTAAATATAGTGGGAATTGAATTGGACATACGTATATATATATATATAATAAAATAACTTTAAAATAATTTAAAAACAGTATTTAGATTATTTCATAAATTAAGATGTATTATGCGGTATCCCAATAAAAGCTTTAATTAGTTATATTTAAAAATCCATTTTTTAAACAATGGAATACGTGATAAAAAGAAAACTAAAATAAATCGAATAACATTGTTATTAATAACTATACTAACTCTAAAAATAAGTGAATGATATAAGTTAAGTACATGAAACTCTTATATAATAAACCATAAAAAATTCATTCAACTCTACCTGAAAAAAAAAACTATAAATTCTTAGAATTATATTTAATTCCATTATTTAGTTCCATTAGTTGAACATATTTACTCAAAATCATCATGGTTTAGAAAATACTTGTTTCATTTTAAATTTTGCACATTCAATGTAAATTACAATTAAATTAAATTAAAGGTAAATATTACTGTTCACCTAAGTATATATAATAGTTTCAATCATATATGGTTAAGTATTATGCATAAGTAAATTACGGATTTTAAAGCAATTAAAAACTCAAAAAAAAAAAAGCACATAAAATAAAGCAATAGATCATTAAAAATATTTTTTTTAAAAAAAAGCATCAAAAATAAATTTAAAAAAAAAATTATTTATTACAAAAAATATCATAACAAATTATTTTAAAAAATAGCGAATACGGGCAGTGGAATCAATCATTTTTGGCATTTTGTGACACTCGATAAGAAAAACAAACTACACGGTGTTACAACGAAAACTAAACTGCAATTCTGAGTAGATAATATCTAGGGTATGATAATATCTCCATGTTAATTGTTGACAACATGACAAAATAACACACGAGTCAGGTTGTCAAGAAATGACTTAATAGATACCTACTTTTAACATTTCATATCATTATCTAAGTTATATTGATCAATTAACGAGATGAAATCGATTGAGCTATATCCTTGGAACATATTATGCTATATAAAAATAAATATTAACATTTTGTATACGTTTATTTAGAACACATTTTGAAAAAAAATGTTACAAAATATTACTTAAAAGCAAAAAACAAAGTACCAAAGAAAACCCTAAAATGCAGTCAAATACAAAAGGAAAGCAAAATTAAATTCTGTAAATTTGATTCTATGTAATATAAATCGAATTCATAACTGACAGCTTTTTTTGAAAACAATAGAAAAAAAAAAAAGAAGCGAATTCCTTCAAAATCCGTATTCTATTCATAAGTAAGGAATGCATTTTATTGTAAATACATATTTTTATTTGAATAGAATATTTTTGCTTGATGTTTAGGATTTGGATTATTCTACTACATACATTCTAATACAAGCTCAATTTTATTTGATATAATTTTATATATTTGGGTACCAATACTTGTTTTTTTCATATTTGGTAAATAAAATACACATGTTTCGTAAGTATTCGAAGAAACTTTGGTCTGTCCATACTTTTTCGTGTTACGATAAGACGGTGGATTACATAATGTTTTCTATGAACACTAACATTTTTTCACTGTGCTTTTTGTGTTCTCAAAAGCACAACAATAGCAGCTTCCAATTTCAGCCCGTGAAATAAAGTCCGTGACTAAGACGGTACTGCAGTATTATTGATCGTAAATAAAATAAACTCGATTAAATATTACACGTACGATAAGCCATATATACGTACTTAGGGGTTATCTACTCACTCGACCCGCCCAGCACATTACTATTTGATTTTTTTTTTCTGTATTCTTCAAGAATTATTTTGTTGTTGGGGTCATAAATCATCCCCTCACGTGAAATCTCCCTACAATACCAAAAACTAAGAATCAAGTTTTGGAAAAATAAATATCAACGGATCTCAAACAATACGTCCAACCATAACACGGTACTATGACCAAAAAGTAGGTTATTAATAACCATACGGGTAAACATAAACATTTGGATTTATTTTTTAATTAATTTTGGTCGTATACTCGCATATAAATAATAATAATAACTGTACACATAGTTGCTATTGTTTTCAGCAGTTATTTAATTTGTCCATGGCATTTTCATCTTCTATACATTTGATACATTCAACTAATAATAAAATTATTAATCTAATTTTTTATTAATTTGATTAAAACCAATTATTTTTGAAGACATTCGATTTATAACGTTTTATTTAGTTTTTATCATTATTTATTATACCTTGATTTACATAACAATTTTGTTTTTCGTATTACTGTTCGTCACCGGGTCGTAATCAAAAAGTTATCGTTGCATAGAATTAAATTACCCTAACAAAGCGAATACATATTACTTTAACTTGTATGCACACAATATAATTTGTACAAATAAATTACAATAAATCTGCGCTCTGCTCACTAAGCTTAAAATCCGTATCGATTTAATTCACCCAATTATATTAATTATTATAACCATCTTATTGTATCAACCATGTACTTATTTATCGGGACTTTTAATACTACTTATTTTCTGTCAACTGTTTTTCTTCATATTTTCCAATTTTATCACATAAAGAGTAGTTAATTAAAGGTTAGTTTTTAAAGGTTAAGTTGCTGTTACATGCAATGTTTTCAAAAATATTAATACGCAGAATAGAAAATATAATTTACAACCATCACTATCGATCAAAAATTCAAATGATTATTTTTTTTTTTTAATAATGGAAATTACTTTACACAAAGTATATAGAACACTAAAATACAAAATCATGCATCATAATTTATGTTAGAATTTTTTCAATAAAAAAAAAAAAAAAAAAAACATTAGATAATATCAATCGTTCACCCATAGTAATATAAAATATGTATATTATTTTACCAATTAAATCTTATGCATTTTTAATGTAACAATAATATTTAATTACACACCAGCAGAGAAATTCATTATTTATTCGAACTAATAATAATAATAGACACTTTTGACATTACTATTATAAACGAGTATGAAGATTATTTGAACATGTTACATTGAACGTTAATTTTTTTTTCATTGAATATTCAGTGCATGATTGATAATTTTAATTGAAATTATTGAAAAAATCTTTTATCTCAATGTAATTGTATGTGTTTAGATAAAAACAAACGGGTTCCCATAGGTTTTAAGACTTCGTCTTAATTGGTCTTGTGGTTTTTTAGAGATTTCCATCATTATATGTTATCATCGAATAACACATTTTCACTACGTTGTTTATAAATATATTTAGTAATAAATTACAGGAAGCGATGTACAAAACAATTTGTTATACATTTTTTATTTTTCTATAAATGTGTCTATTGAGTAAATATACGATTACATTTAGAACTTATTATAAATCATCGCTTACTGTATCTTATTTAATCTTGTCGTTCACTTGCCCTGGATTAATGATGTATTTTTGTTGTTGTTGTAAATTTAGGTTCCAAGTCGTCGCCAATCGACAACTCTATATTGAACTTTCAGAGTACGTGCCACGAGGCGTTAGAAACTTGTAATAAGCATCCACATTGCCAGGAAATGGTGGCTTCCATTATTCGAAATTGTAATCAGAGACAATGTAGAAAATCCAACTGCATGGAATCGTTGCAAAGCTTTTACAGGAATGAATCAATGCATTCGTTCGCGATCGAAATCGCATTTTGTCTGTGCAAGTAAGATTATACGATGATATTATTGTAATATAGATAGATGAATTATTCGGATGTTATTGTTACACTTTTTGATGAATACTTATAAATACTAATGAATAATTATTTTAATGGTATTATTTGTCCGTACATTTACAGACATTTAAATTATTTTAAAAACTACGGACAGATTAAATAATATTATTAATTTCTAACTAACTTATTGTAAATAGTTTTTAAACACTGCGCTACTGGTAAATTTCTTTATAAAAATGTTTGAATATCACGTAAAAGTTTGTTAATAGGCAACTAATCAGCTTTTGTCATAGATAGTCATAAATATAATGAATTAATAATAAAATCCTAAAAATTAAATTCCTAATAGTATCAAATTTAATAATACGAAAAAGTAAATGTTTTTTTGATTATTGTCATTCGTCTATTATATTTTATTTTCTAACCCATTTTTTAAAATGTTTAAAAATTCAATATTTCTGGGATTTGTTAATTTTAAAATATAACCCTGTATTACTAAAATAATGTTTATTTTAATTGTTAGTAAAATTTATTATTCTTTTATCGTTGAATAGTGAAGTATTTTTAAAGATGAACGAAAATTCAAAATATCTTCTGAGAGAAATTTATTTCGACATTGCTTAAATGGTCTACATTCTATTCTTCGAAGTACTCCTAATTCCTGTTTACAAATGAAATATCTATCAGCGTATAAGAAATTCATTATAATCATAAAACCAATTAATATTAATTTAATTTAATTTATTATTAATTAAAACAATAAATCTACATTGTTTACTTCGATGAAAATCACAACGGCCAAAAGTGAAATTTTGAGAAATACAAAATTGTTATCTCAAAATTATTATCAATAGTGGTGGATACTGAAATGTTGTACGGAGGGAGAGGTAAAGCCATATATATAAAAATTGGACATATGTATGGTAGGTTTTACCTTTAGGAACAAAGTTAAATTTTATAATAATTAAAAGGATAAAAAATATAATATCATGGTATTAAAAATTAATATTATACTTTATTTTTATAGTCCAAAGTCAAGTTTTGGTTGTTTTCTTTAGAAAACCTGTCGTTCATATTTTTTAGATTATTTTCACTGTTAATATTTATATCCTTATGGATATACATAAAATATAACCCTGTCAATCTTTCTCTTCCCATTGTTGCACTTAACCAAGTTTTAAGTAGCCTTAAAGAGGAATAACTTCTCTCTGCTACAGCGACATAATCTAACTAAAAATTTAAGTAAGAATGGTTGTATTGGATAGCAATTTTTATCTGAACTATTTAATGTCTCATGAATAAAATGTATACTTTTAAACTCAGGATTTATTAATAAAGAATTATTATTTTATTTTTTTCACGGAAATTATCGAGATTACGTGGAACGCGCGACGGTCATCGATTTCCTATTGTATCGAAAAAAGATTCTTAGATTATTAATAAAAAATTATCGAATAGTTTTTTTTCTATATATGAGAAAATATATTTTTAGGAAATGGCATCGTCATTACTCCTTCTTGGATCCGTCACTGATTAGCAGTATCTATTAGTTAAGTTGACTTAGTAGTTTAGAATAGTCAAAAGAGTCATCAATAAGTTTTTGTATACATATCTGGTTAGCTGCAATATCCTGTCAGTTACGTTTGATAGTCCTAGTAAAGTAAGTACTGGTTCGTAATCATGAGGCCTTTGTTCAATATGAAGCACCAGCAACAAAGTTTAAAAATTTACGTTGTACCCTTTCAATATGGTTTCTATTTGTAACTGTATTAGGATCCCAAATAACAGTACCATACTCTAGAATTGGTTTCCCAAGAGCACAATATAATTTGGTGAGTTGCGCTAACAATTTGAATTCAGCGGAAACTCTTTTTATAAAAGCAAGTATTTTTAGAGCTATACAGCATTATTTTTTTTATATATTCGTGAAAAGTAAGTGCCTCATCTATTTTAACACCAATGTCAGTGACAGGTTTACCTGGATTATCGAGAGGTAAATTACACAAAGTGAAATTAATTACGATTGGATCACGAATTCTGTAAAAGAATATAATTATAATATAGTTATAATATCATAATACTTATAAATGTTATTTTACTATCATTGCGTAGAACATTATAACTTACATATTATTATGTGTTTCACAATAACTAACATGCAATATAATATTATGCAGTTGTCAGTGAAAAACAACACATGGTGATCATGTGACTGTTTATAATGTAATAAATTATATAGTTTATGTTATATTATAATAATAATAAATTACAGTCCAATTCCATCGTGTTAAAAACAAATTATAAAAGCTGAAAATATACTTTTGATAAGTATAAAATATTACACCCCGATACGAATGCAGCAGCGATGTACTCGTATAAATAGAATTATTTACAAACCGTTTAATCGATAGTTGTAAACTATTTACTTCGAGTTGCATATGTAGTACTTTCCCGAAGAGTTTAGAATTTACTGCTACACTACAATTATTTTCCGAAATTTAAAAATTATTAAGCTTTTTTAGTTTTAAAGAAAAAATGCCTGTCCTTCCCCGTTGTTTGATAAACTCATTACTGTAACTTTTATAACGACCACGAAATTACACATAGTTATTTAATATGATGTAAATGTATGTAGTAACATTGAATCATATTTTTTTTCTTTACCTAACTTCTAACAGTATCTAATATTACTAGTAAGTTAGTAAGAACACTGCGGATCATGTAATTTAGTTATAAATTTAATATGTCGATTAATCATATCCGAGTGAGGGCTTATAACATTTATTTTTCGATAGCAATTATATTATTCTTAACTAACTGCCCTGCACTTAACAATGAATTAAATGGCCGTTTGTAAAAACATAAAACTACATTGAATTTTATGTTATAATAAATTCTAAATTATGGTTACCAATATTCAATTGGAACATTATTATATGTGTGTTTTTCAATCATTGTAGATCCACCCTAGTATATCACAGTTTACCTGTAAAACATTTGTTTTTAATATTTCTCTATATGACTACCATTAATTTTAGAATATTATCTATTCTAAAATCAATGCTACTAAATAATAAATACAATTTACTCCCATTCGGTTTAGGTGCTTAATTTGATTATTCTATTTGAAACACCATTATTCTAATTCAAATATTTTATATATTCTCGTATGACCTTTATTTGATTGGCGTACTGTATAATATAATAATAATTTATTTTAGCTATAATTGTTGATCTATGATCTTAACCGCTATTGCTGGAAGTGAATATAATGTACTTCATCGTTATCAACAGGCAAATATTGACGATTAAAAGACTCCGTTGCATTTCTTGTGTTAATGATGCATTTGATATTTACATTTTGTTTTCTTAACGGATATGCTATTTAAAAATGTTAAATAAATGAATAATAAATGGAGTTTCAATAATTTCAATAAAGTAATAATATTCTAAACCAGCACTTAATAAAATTTAAAAAAATTTAAAAATGTAATCTATTACGTGTGTGTTATAAAGAAACCGAATACAAAAAAAAATTGTCTATTAAATGTATCAATATTTTTAGTATGCATGTCATTTGTGTTTTATATATAAAAATGAAAGGTCCACAATAAAAACAATAAGAAATTAAATTCATAACATTAAGCAGTGAATGCCTTTATTAATTATTGTTATTTCTGAATAGAAAATCTGGAGTCAACAAAGACAAATGTTTGATAGCTCAAGAAATGTTGCATCCAGAATGTGCGCAGCGTGTAGACGGAACAGCTAAAGTGTCATGCCATAGCTTGGCCGAAAGTTGCAGGTTGAAATCAGATTGCAGGTAACAGAATGGAAATATCAAAATGTAATATAATAAAATATATTTTATGGGTTCGAGTACATTTAAGTAGATCATATTAATATTTGAGCGAATATATAAATAGCTTAAATATAGAAATAAATAATTAAATAAATGCTTAGCCAGGAGTATTATTATATTTGTAAAGTATGATCGGTTTCGAATTAAAAATTCATCATCTGGTATATACAAATTCAATAAGATCGCGATTGAATATGAAAAAATTAACGAAAAAATGCATTGAGAAAAATTGGTAATTTTATTAGATACAGATATGTTAAGAAATTAAATACTTTGGTTGTTATTGTTTATTATTTCCTAAAATGTATTGATATAAGATATTATTTTTAAAATCAGTTTGTACATTTAAAATATTATTGTAATTATTATTTTTTATTTAACTTCGTAAGTGTAACTACTCTAAAACTGAATTATTGTAAATGTTATTTTGGATATTTAGTATTTCTATGCCTGTATTGATATCAAAATGTTTATTTAATGGTTAATAGTTAACTACTAGTAATTACTAATGGTTATTTTCTAAAACATGTTTAGCAAAACTTGAATCAGGGACAGTTATTTTTAATTCTACTTCAGAAATGTGTTCTTTATATCTTATTTTAAAATTTCTATTTGACATGCCCATATAAAATATATTTTAATTACATTTAAGTTTATGTATATCGGCATTTTCAAAAGAAAGAGGGTTTTTTAAAGTTTTTAGTTCTATTATCTAAGTCTAATCAAATTGTTAATAGTTTTAAAAGTAATTTTTACAATATTAGCAAATTTTTAAGTTGTATTATTTTAACACTTCATACTACAATAGTTATCAATATCAATCAATATCAATATTGTACGGTGAATTGTGTTTAATTTTTTCTTTAATACGTTAAAGAATTTTTTTAATAATATTTAAATTGAAATTATTTTTATGGGCTATACTTAAGATAACATTGAGTTCGTGTTCATAATTAAATTTATTTAATGGAATACGTTCAATTCTATAAAGTATTGAATTAAAAAATATAATAAATAATAATAATTATAATAATTAATTTTTATATCAAGCGAAATATTTTTTTAAACCTTTACCTTATTTTATTTTTTCATGTTCAGTCACGATTTTATTGACTTAGTTTATACTCGACGATGAATTTTTAATTAGAAACCGATTTTACTTTACAAATATAATAATATTCCAGGCTAAGCTAAGTATTTATTTATATATTATGTTACGAGTATGTATTACCCATTTAATAATATTTAATTATAATTATATTTATTTTATTTGGTCATATAAACTAACAATTTATTGAATACTACAAGTGTATTTATTTTTACATTTTTATATAAGTAAATGTTTGGATTTAATGTTATTGTCATGTATTAGTAATTTTTGGCAACTTTCTAGTTGATTGCAATATTCAAAATGTTGGTGTGTTTGACGTGAAGTTAATTTATGTGGAAACACTAATTTTATATGAGGAGAATGTTTTATACACATGTCAAAAATACGTTTCATATTATCAAATAATACTTTAATTACCAACTTCAACTATCGAGTAATGAACCACAATGAAGTATTTCAGTTAAAATGTCATGGCCTTGCACGTAAAAAACTTTTTAATTATTTTTATTTGTTCGATTAATGCGTAAGAAAAGTAAAAAAAATTTCTTTACGAAAATTTTCACTAATGTAATACTAGACGAAAAGTTTTTATTCCAAGTAAATTTTAACAAGAGTATTTTAATCAAAAGTATAAAGCAAATCAAGTATGCAAAAACGTAGAAAAAACGGAAATATTTATGGGCTGCATACGAATCAGGTCCCGAATTTAAATTTACTATACTAGTTGGGTCCCAAATTATTTTAGGTATATACTAGTTCCTGAATAATTTTTAGTAAGTACTACATTATACTAACATTTTCCTTCCCATTTTAGCTGACTTAGGACTGTCTATGATCTATTTAGACCACAAGACCACATTTTTTAAAAATTCTATAATTTATATAATAGTATTGAAAAGTTAGTATAGTGTAATAAAAATATTATACAATAATATTAATACAATTTTAATATCTTTAATATTATTACCCACGCAATTCTAATAATTTATTTTTTAATGGAAAAGAAACTATATAAAAAATCTACAAAAAACATTTTTCACCATACCTATGGTTTAAATAGAATATAGGCAGTCCTAAGTCTGTTAAAATGGGAAGAAAAATGTTAGTATAATGTATTACTTACTAAAAAATATTCAAGAACTAGTGTATACCTAAAATAATTCGGGACTCAACTAGTTTAGTACCTATACAAATTTGGGACCCAACTAGTACACTACCTACGATTATCCTCTAGTACTCGGGATCCAACTTGGATGCTCCGCATTTATGAATTTAAAATTTTGATAAGTATCTATAAGTCTTTCTTTTATCACACGATATAACTTTTTCATTTTAAACGATTTAGGTGAAATAATTTAAAAAATAGTTCTTTGTACTTGTTCATTTTAAAATATTTGCCAGCAAAAAATAATAATAAAATAAACCGTATGTAAAACGTATTCATGAAATAATATCGAATAAATATATTCATATGGTGTTATAGATGGATCATCTTTAAAAATACGTTAAAATACATCTAAAGAAATTCTTGTAACAAAAAAAAAAAAAAATCGAATATTTTACTTATGTAAAACAATATAAATTCTTTACACAGCAGTTAAAATGTTTTCTTAAAATACCCTCTTATAGTCAGTTTGAGTTCTGAGACAAACCCCAATATTGTATTACATCATTAAAAACTCAATAATTACGTGACTCTGTTCGCTGTGCAGGGCTCGTTAACTAACAACGAACGAACAACAGACTACGCGACTAGGTTGAATCCAGATGCGATGTATGTTTTATTTTCTCTTGGAAGATTTACGTACATATTGTTTATTCAAATTTACAAAATATTTATGATGCAATAGTTTTTCAACAAAAATTATACATATTATGGATACCCATTCTCGGTACTTAAACAAACTTCCCACTGAACATTTTATGTTGCCTATCATCTCTGAGATGTATGTTTTGTATTCAATATGGAACATGGCATTGCGATGTTATCGAATAGTTACTGTTTCATTTTATATATTAATATATAAAGTTGTTAGGTATTGCAACTATAATAATACAATCATAATTGATACCAATCAAAACGCGATGTAATTGCGACCCCATAATGTTTCAAACTGCTGCTTTAAGATAATGGTAGTAATCAGTTATCCCGTGATTATAGTATTATAGTACTATATACTCGTATATATATATATATATATATATTTATAATATGATATCCAGTTATTTATAAACAAACGTATTTCCATATTTAAAATTTTTAAATTATTGATAGCTGATAACTAGCTGGTTTTCACTGTGCGCGCTATTTGTATGGTTCCTATAATATAATATAAACAAATAGTTTTGTTATAAGACATATGTATGTATAGGCAGGGTCGAGGAGAGAGAAATCTGGACCCGTAGGGTATATTTTAAGGTTTATCTTAATTTTGTCTACAGTATTCATCAAATTTTTATCATTAATTGTGTTTAATTTTTAATAATTTGTAGTCCCTAATTTCCGGCCCCCCTCAAAAATTCCGAGCCCAAGGGAGATCATTCCTTTTTCCTTGTTGTCGAACCTGTGTGTAAGTAATGTATATATATATATGTATATATTTATTTATAATGTTTTACAATAACTACAGTGTTCTTAAATAATTAGTGTAAATATTGGACGTATAATTACCATTTAGGTAGGTACTTAAATCATGAATAAATAGTAAATCTTGGATTATGTATATAGTATACTATTATTGAATAGTATATTTTATCATCATTCATCAGGACCTTTCCTTAAAGTAACACACAAAACTTTAAAATATACATAAAGTATAATTCAGATAACATAATGTTTTTTGGTGCAAGACCTGTATTAGGTATGAAATTTATATTTATTATAATCATATATTATAGGTATAGTAATATTAGATAAATAGTGTGCATATTGTGTCAAATTTAATTTTTTTATACTTTTTAATATATATTTTGCATAACAATTATTTGAATACACCTAAATATATAGCACACTATTATAAAGTATGATAATTATAATTTTATATATTTTCGATTTAATTATTTAAATACATTAATTTTACTAATATAATATAAATACGATTGGTATATAGATAGGATTAAACGTAGGTTCCCAAATTCATAGATATATGTACGCATGACCGAGGTTTAAATCATTTGTGTACGCGTAAAAATGTTTTTGCATTTTTTTTCATCGACCGTGCAATTTAGTGTAACATTTGGATATTGATAAGATTTATTTAAATAATGGTTAAAATACGTTTCATGGGAGATATCATTTCGACGCAATTACAGTTATTGGATTTTTTTCATACATAAAGGCACGCAATCTTTAATGTTGAGTGTTTCAGAAAAACATCCTAGAAAAATTGATGAGACAAAGTATTGACAAAATATTTATCTACGAAACACTCGGCCGAGCTTGTTCATTCCTTCTCGGAAACCGTCAGAAAAATGAAAAATAAACAAACAAACATAAACGCAATTTCGCTGCAAGATTCTTTCCAGTTTAGTTAGTATTATGGTCAGTGAGATGAGTGGTATTAACGTTTTTCGACGGTTTTCTACAAATGAGTCATTGACCCATTAAACGGCACAGAACGTAGCGTATCGTAGGAGCCCTCCCGTACTATTTCGTTTTAATTGCGTTAGGTTAAGATCTACATTTATCTAAAAACACCCGTGTTCACAATATACTATATATTACCGTACAGCATAATTAGTATTTCAGTCCTTGTATCTATTTTGACGTTACGCGTTTAATACTCATATTTCACAATCTTTTGACAAAAGTTTTTTTCCTAATTCGAATGATCATATCCGCGATAATTCCATAATTTTGTAATGTTTATGGGCAGTACTTCCGTAGTACGTTTACTTAGTAACTGCCAAAACGTGATACCTGTTCAAATAACTTGTACGGATCGCGAATTAAGTCGTAATAAATACGGATAAAAACTGAGGGATTATCAAAAAAGAAACTTTTATTTTTTTAATACAATATAATCTCAGTCCAAATAACTTGTATATAAGCTTACTAAAATTAATTAACATTACGCAGAATAAGTTTATAAACAAAAATGATTCGATTAGTATAAATCTTTTTATTACGCTCTGATAGGTTTATGAGCGCGAGCATGTATCAATTGCGCCGAAAATCGCAGGTAAAGAGAGAAAAATTATGGGATAGGAAAAAGATATAATACATCAACTGCGCCTATCGATATTCAAATGCAATATAATGAATATCAATTGCGCCAATAGATTCCTATATATATATATATATGTATAAACGTGTTTAATTTTTACTGAAATTTAGAATAAAATATGCATTTAAAGAAATTCGTATCTTAGGATCTTACCTTATATAAGGTTACATTGATATCAATGTCTTAAAAAGTACAACATATTTATTTTATGCTTTTATTTTTGAAAAATGTTTACTGAGCATAATTATTTTGTGCGACTGTTTTGTTATTTTAATACAAATATGAATACATTGTAAATTTTCAAACACTAGAAATCATTCCTTTAAGAATAACATAGTCCAGTTTATTAGATCGGCTACTGAACGTATAATAATATAATTCTGCAGTAAACTAAAACGTCAACAACTTATTAACTTTTAAATGAGTATTATTATAATTTATTATATGTTTTGCTTATATTTTAATAACGAAATCAGTCTGCTAATTTTTGTAAAAACGTTGCGTTTTTAAGTCCTGGAATATGGTTTAATTATTCTCTCTACAAATATCTGCTGGTTTTTCAAAATTAAAATTAAAATGTTATTGTTTGAATTAAAATGGTTGATAAATAATCGATAATTTTCAGCGAAACTATAACCAAATTTAGGATATATTTGTACATTTACAATTTAAATTGCTCAATAAATAATTACCTACTGAAAAAAAGGAAAACCTAAAGGGTGACTGCATAAGTATATTTTATATGTATCATATAAAAATAACGCATATTATGTTTCTACTGTTGGTGGTTAATAATGACTAAATGATGCCGTGAATGTTTTTATTCCCCCCCCCTGTAGTATAACATATATTTATACGCAGTCTTATAAATATGTAAGCCCAAATACAGTTTTAATCGACCCACAATGTAAGGTCTCTCGTGACGTTGAAAATAATTTAAAAAAACATTTCATAAAAGATTTAACAACTATTAAATGATTTACACTTCTCTATTACCTTCTTTGTTTAAAATAAAATAATAATAATAATAATACTTAAATAAAAAATAAAATAAAATAATTATAACTATAGTAATATTAGTATGATGATCTATACGATAAAGTAAGCGTATTTATAAGTGTGTAATTTTATATACACTGTTTACATACACGAAACAGTGTCATGACTAGGGAACGGATTTATATGTAATAAAAATACATAAATATGTACATATTTATGTAAGTAAAATGTATAAAATATGTGCTAAAACCATCCAAATATGTAGGAAAAAATTTAATAAAAAAAAAAAAAATTATAATTATTAAATTATCAAAATTATTTGTTGCATTGAATTATTACAATTTTAAATTATTAAATATTAAATATCGCCTATTAGATCTGAAAATATTTTTAAAACGGCTAAATGATCATTCCACATCAACCTACATCGGTTGATTTAAGCATATTTGAAGGGCATAATATTAGAAGGCGATAATTCCAAAATTTTAGAAGGGTGTCTGCCACTCTATGTCATTGATTGATTTATAATCAATATGGCCTGAAATTTTTTTCTGTAACAACATGAATTTTCTTTTTTACAACTTCGCCTATTGGTCCGTTTACGAGTTTTCATTTTGCAATCGTTGATTCGACAATTTGCATACTTTCATTCAAGGACATATTTTTGTTTCTTATTTTGTAAATGTATGTGCAATAAAACTAAAATTCACTGAGATGAAAATTAAATGAGTTTTCAATGTTTCATTTTGCATAATATTTTGAGCTTTTCTAATAGCGATAGAAGTTCTGGATCTAAATTTGAAATAATTTCTTGTATTTTTTGTACGAAGAAGACGTATGAATGATGAAATAATAAAATATGTTTAAAAATATTTACAAATTAGTGAAATATGTAAAAATATGTAATTATACCAAAATATGTAAAAATATGTAAAATAAAAGTAGCATCATATTAATAGGAATGATTTAAATCATGAACATTTCTTATCAAATTTTAAATATCTCGTTTTAATAAAAATATGTATTTACATATAAATCCGTTCCCTAGTCATGACTAATTTTAAGTTTTTCAGATTTTAAAGTGAGTAAATTCAGAACAATATAGATAACGTTTTTTTTTTTAAATCGGAAATTATAACTGTGAAAATCAATTATACTCAAAATTATTCCTCCTGACCGTAATCACTCTTTTATCATGGTAAAAGTATTTTAAATATAGGGTTAACGATTGAGAAATAGTTGTCAATAAAATTTATTCTTCGTCGAAAACAAAATTGGTTAGTACATTTTTTGTTAGATTTTAATATGTTCACGGTTATAACTGTAATCACCCTTGGGGATAGCATTATAGCTACCATGGTGTCTAGATATACATTCGAATAAATTATAAAAAAATTTCACTTAATATTTAGTTTTAATGTATTATAATCGTAAGACAAAAAATACGAATTTACACATTCTTACAGTCAAAAATTTTGAAATTGTACAAATATTTTTATTAATACATAGTATTGAGGTGAATTGTTTTCGTAATTATTTCTATAGATTTAACAAGGTGATATTATACACAGTTCCAGATCTAGGAGAGGGGTAAATGGGTATGTTTACCTCAGACGGTAAAAAGTTTTCTTAAGTTTATAAAAAATAATATAGTTCATACTTCGTAATTCCACCTATGTAAGGGCACTGCATTTTACTAGTCCCGGATGTCAAATTTCCTAGATCCGACACGGATTGCTCAATATCATATATTTTAGATTTAAAGCCCTATATAAATTACGAGATTTAAAAATTACATAATTATACATAGTCTTCAATAAAAATAAAAAATTCATATTATAAAAGCTAATTTTATAGTTTTTGTATTATTTATTTAATATTAGACATTTTGTGCATAAAAATAAGTCGAAAACGCAAAGAAACGAGATTTTTGATTAAAATACAATGTATAGTAATAATTAATTTAGTTAAATTTATTATATTCCTTAAGAGAGATTTCGGTATATTTATTACAATTCAATGATTACATTGTATTGATATAAATAAAAATGATATGTTATACAAAATAAGTTTTTTAAATTGTTTGGGTGATTTTTACATGAAATAACTTTTGGTTTGATTGTGAATCAAAATTACTTATATAACGAATAAATGATTACATCGTTTTTCAAGACTATTAATAAAAATTTGGGCTTCTAATAAAAAATGGTATTATCTCATAAGTATATCTACTAATATTTTGGTAATTCATCAAAAGCAACAAAAAAATAGTTTTTAGAATAAATTTAGTCGTTTAGATGTTTTTAATTTCATAGCTTTGTTGAAAAACTGAATAGTCAACGTCAACTTGGTTTTAATTGGATAAAATATTATTATTCTCTCTTCTCTCTCTCTTTCTCTTTCTCTTTCTCTCTAAACGTCAATCATGATTATAATTTCAACAAGAAACTGACTGCGTTATGCATAGTTTTAATGTCACAACCAACGATAAGCTAATAAAGCTTTTCATAACGGAGTTTCATTTTAGGTTATTCCTCTAATTATTTAGAGGTCAATCATAGCAATCAAATTTAACTTTGAGATATTCTCGAAAATCTTGTATTGAATAATTTTACTAAAAGATATATACTATCGAGATATATATTATTATTAGAGTTGAAATAATCTTAAATGTTCCTTTCTCACACAAGATTTTAACGCGTCATGACGTATGAACAACTTTAGATATTATTAGCGGCAATACAAGTGTTTACCATCGGTAATGACACACTGATATATTCGTGTACGAGATACAAAAAGTACTTGCAATAATTATTAACTATTAAAAATAGTTCAAAATTTCTATTCATTGTCTAATTTAGTTTAAATTGTTTTACTCGTAATAAAAATACACACGGGTATTTATATCATTGAAAAGTAAGAAGTATACATAATCACTGATAAATCAATTAAAACATAACTAAATTAGTTTTCATGGATGAAAGTTACTTTCAAACCGATGTTACAAAAAGATTCAAACTATTCTAAACAAAATGTTCTGAATTATAGAAAAATAATCAAATAAACAACTTCTAGAATTGTTTTACACAGTTCAAATTTAAAAACATTGTGGAAAATTAAAAGCTATCCAACAATTACAATTATCCGAGGAAAGTTACTCATAGACAACTCTTTTTGTTAACTAACAATATGCTTTTCAAAACACTCCAATAGAGTCATAAACAAGTTTACATGTAATGCTCTGTTTTTCACTAAATTACAAACAGTAAATTGTATTTAACATTAAATAAAGCCGGTAATCATTTTCTGATAACGAAACAACTGATATTTTCTACTTATATTTTTTAAGTTTTTTGCTATACAGCATGGTCTAAAGGTCAGTTCTAATTTGTCAATTTCCCTTTTGTTTTGAATTAAATAGTTAGCGTTTGTCTTCGAAACTAATGATTCCGCAACTTCATTCGCTTCATGAAACGATATGTTTGGCATCTTAACCTTTTAGATATATCACGATCAATCTTTGAAACTTGCTTAACGCGTTATGGTAGTCTCTGTAAGTTGGAACGACCAATGTACCTCTCCTGTTAGTATCGCATAGATGTGCATGTTTCCTAATGTTCTCCTACCGATCTCGACTTGACTGGCATTATCCCACTCAAACTTAACTGCGTAGTGTTCGTTAATTCCATATTTAATTTTATGAGCGTTCCAGATTATTTTACCGACGATTTTTTTTTTCGCACTAGTTCTATGCTGCGTAATATATTTTATCAACTGACGAATACTTCGTTGACGTTTATGCGATGACTAAACGCCTGCAGATAACTCGTATATGGTATATGGTATTTAAGTTACTAATAACATCCGGTTAATCCAATAAACGTCCGATAAATATCAACCGTATCAATCGTTCAGCCAAAAGGTATAACGTTCTTAATCGTTCGATAGCCGATATCGTACTCAAATTATCGTTCGTTTAAATTTGGCAACGTTGGAAAAAAAATAAATATCGAGCGTTCTCAATCGTGTTACCAAAAATAACATTCTCAATCGTATTTATTCGCAATAGATTCATCCTTATAATAACTATTTACATAAATTCGTTTATGCGCAGGAAAAGAGGCATAACACTTTTCTGGCTTTCTTATAACTGATAATTTTTACCGGCAGAATATTTCATGTCTACGCTTTGTTCGTCTTAGGGCCGTCCCTAGGACAGGGCGAGCGGATCCCTCGCCCCGGGCCTCACGCTCTCACCATAGTTGGACAGGCCTTGCTTTCATAGATCATAGATGCAATAAAAAAAAGTTAAATTGTTGAGCAAAAAAAAATGTACATATCATTTTTTTTTCATGTAAAATTGTTTATTATATAATTAATTTATTTACTTATTCATATTGTTGGAAGTACAAGGTACTATATTTGTTAAGACTATTTGCGCACATTTGAGTTCCAATATGCAACTAATGCGCGATAGTGACATTTTCGACATAAATGTCGAATGTGCCCTTAAAAAGCCCCATAATTTTACTTTGAACCGAGCCCCGCAAATCATCAGGATGGCCCTGGTTCGTCTATCATGATATTCATATATATAATATTTTATGGTTACCTTTACTAGTTGTACACGCACAAAAAATACATTATCTTACTATGCTTTATAAAGTATGTTTTAATTGTTTTAAATAGTTTTAACGTTTAAATATCACATGTATATTTTAAACGCGTTCACCCATTTAATGACGAACTAATCGGATGACACGAATAAAGTGTGAACTGAATAATCGTTTAAATAAATTTAGACTCGTAAGCAATATAGCGTTTAAGATCACCTAACAACCATATTGTGTACCACAGGTCCCGACTGGAAACGTTTGAACAGACGTGTTCTGTGGATCAGATGACCAGTCGATGTGCTGGGCCGCCGTCTGCATGTCGCGAATCCATTTTGGGCATACTGGGAACGATGTTGAGGACGAACTGTGCGTGCAAGGATACATCCCGTTCCAAATTCTACGACTGCATGGGATGGCAACGAGTATTTTGGTTCAACTCGTGTGTCGGTATGTATGCTTAACATTTATCGTACAATATTTACGGTTTGTAAATATTCTTGTAAAATAAATACAATAATATATATATATATATATATATATATATATATATATATATATATATATTAATAATCATAATATATACTATAGATTTACTATACAATACGATATCAGTATTTTATGAATATTATAATATTTCTATGTATCGAATGTTGAAAACACAGTTAAAAAGTTTTCCTATTCTAATACACGTGGTTAAATTATAATTTAATGTTTTTAAACGATTTAAAAGACTTAATGGTATAACTAGTAATAATCTACTATAACGTAGAAAACGTGTATTCACTACAGTTCCGAAGATTTAAACCAAATGTCTAGTAATTCATTTTTTATCGGTACACGACCGACGTGTTGATCTACGTTTCATTTGAGGATAAATGAAAGCCGTGGATCGTTTCTGGACAGTAAATACGAATGCTGTGTGTTCTTATTGTACGCGCTACATCGCTCAACCTTAATATTTTAATACATGAACAAACAGTTATGAGTAGAAATAAATAAATAAACTCTAAGCATTATTATATTTGTAATGTAAGGCCGGTTTGGAATTAAAAATTCATCATCAGGTATATACAAAGTCAATAAAATGGCGAGATTCAACTCGACTCCGTATTTTTTCTAAAATAAATCCTTGTTACATCCGAAACCGAAAATATATGTGGATTGCGAACCGCTGTGTAGTTACCACCGGTGGGAATAATAATTCTTTATTTATAGAACCAAATTTGTTATTATTATGGATTATTTATTATTTTCTAATGGTAGGAAAAAAAAACATTTCGATTAGTTTTTGTTCGTCGGCAAGACCAATGTAGATTCACGTGGAAATAATCTCGACACACTAATGTCCACAGAGAAAAATAACGAAAGACAAATAATTAACAGGAAAAAGAAAGAAAAAAATGCTTATAAAAAAAAAAAAAAAATCCTTTAGAAACGGAAAACTGCGAATTATTAATGTATAATGTTTTCTCGGAATCGGTCGCACATTTCCAGTGGAAGCTCAGCGGGATTTTCACATGGCCAAAATAAAAGAATTGGTCAAACTGTCGTCGCATCACTCGCACACGGTTGTCCGCGATCACGAGCAAACGACGGCGATCGCGATCAAACCGCTGTCGCCGGTGATGCCTTGGACCAGAGCCACGGACGCGCCGACCACAACCACGGTCAAAGTCCTGATGGCGGGCAAAACATTCCGATCCGACGCGACCGCGGTCGCCACACCGAATCCCGTCACGACCACGTCGACGACAACTACCACCGCCACTACCACTGTCACCGTCGCCGACACAACTACCGTTATCGCCGCGACCAATGCTGACTATTCGGCCATGACATCGACGACAACAAACGTTATGCTCCCATCTCAAATCCCTTTACGTGAGTATAAACGTCACCGTAAACGATCGATTTCGTCTGTCGGACTTCTTGTTTTCGTCAACCCGTAGCTTTAACGAATAAACGAAAGTCAAATCTCCAAATTAGTTTCGGTCTTCCCTTGTCGCGTGACTTGACTTTCGTAATTTACGACTCATCGTACAAACTGCAAAGCATTTTTATCACTCATTTTTCATTTCATTATTTACTACTCATTTTACAACGAGCAACACATATAAAGCATTACAACATTTTTTTTATTTGTTCTAGCACTATGTTTTAAGAAAAAGAATAATATACGTTGATCTAGAACAAGGGTCGGCCAATCTTTTCAAACTAGTGAACTACATTCAAAATTTTAAGTTCCTGGTTATCGTCATCTCTGTGATCGTTTCTCTATTGTTTCTTCATAATAATAATAATAATAAATAACAATAGTCTAATATTTTTAATACTACACAAGAAAAGTAAAAGAGTTTATTAATGCGAGACCTGGCGTTGGTTCTCAGCATTATCAATGCTAACATTTTTATTTCGATTGACTTATATTCCTAAAAAGATCGACGGTTGGCGACCTCTAGTCTAGTATATGGCTAAAATTTAGAAAATAATATACCTATTTATTAAGGTAATTTAGGATAATCGACATACATTATTCGATTAAAATTACCACGACACAATAAATTGTATGCTCCTGTATTTTTATGTAGTTTGTCACCTAATTATATGTGAATAAAAATTAAAAAAGCTAAATCCTCAATACATTTATCTAATAAATTGTGTGTTTATTATAAATAATAAAAAAGTAATTTCAAAACCAATAAATTTCCTGCTGTGCTTAGAATTTTATAATAATGTAATATTGATTTGCGATAAGGTAGTTGAAGTGACATCCAGTCTCCACAGTTCCTTGTTCACCATACAATAAATTAATATTTTTAATTATTTCAATTAATTCTATTCTTTCATTAATAGACTATTTTTTTTTTTTAATTTCCGACTTTTCGTCTTAATCTACATTTCAGTTGACGGAACTGTAATAATAATACTTTCTTAAATTGTTTGTTTTGTAGGAGGATGTAGTTTGCAGAGGTCACCACATTATAACAAACAGTTTTTGCCCGAAGGTGATGTCATCAGGGTAAATAATAATCAGTTATTATAAATATAGTATACGTCAGTTATTCATCAAATAAATCGAGTTTTGATCATGTTGTATGAATTTTTTCGTTTTCTAGCTTCACAGTTTAGAGGATAATTCGTGCTCCGAGGTATGTCATTGCAAGTCAGTCGAAAGTTTGACTTGTCAAACCATCTGTGTGGAAGTAGAACCATGTGAAACAGAAATCGCATACTATCATCACGAATCACCAGCTTATATTGCGTTCCGTGGACGGTGCGTGTGCTACGTTGGGAGATTTATTTGTATGCGACCAAAAATGGGTAATAATAATAATAATATATTATAATTTATTATTTTTACGACCTTAGAAAAGCGTAAAATTTATTATAGTAAAATAAATACCTTGTGTTGTATAATAACGGCATAGAAAACCTATGTATGTTGTATAGGTATTTGTAAACGAGTGGAAGTATAATAATTACTAATAATAAGCATATTAATAATGTTTCGAAATTTGCCGGAACAGGTTCATATGCGCTGGTGCCGGGCGTGTTTTTGTTCTTGGGATACAGTGAAAAGGACGAATCGTTGTTGAAAAGCTTGGACATAATGAATTTTGAGATCAAAGATATCGTTTACGAAATTCAGAAGTTCATACATGAGCACATGATGTATAACGTGAGTGTCAAATATTTACAAATCATATAATATTGAACGCGGTTCTAAATAGACCAATGCAATTCTTAATAATAAGATTAGTGCGTAATAATACGTACCAATTAATTTCGGTTGTAATCGCAATGAAACGAATTAGATTTAAAATATTCCTTTTTTTTTTTTTTTAAACACAGTCGATTGATTACAAATTCAATCAAAGTTCTATAAAAATGGTACAGGCATTAAACGTCTGTTAGAATACTCAAACAGAAACATGATCCAACGGTAAAAATAATAAAAAAAGTGTAAATATGGTACAGACATTAAACATTTATTAGAATACTCAAACAAAAATATGATCCAATGATAAAAATAATAATAAAAGTATAAAATTGAATGATAATGCTTTTTCTAAAACATTTCTATAGGATTTTTTTTTTCATTTCAAACAATCCGGAAACATGTACTTCCGTATCGGTAATATCATATCGGTTATTGTGTTCCGCCTATACCGCAGACAATTACACACTGAAATCCGTAGTTCATGTTTGTGGCGGGCGATGAGTGACGGCGAAACTATGGTGTGGAAAGCGGTAGATCCAAGGCAATATGTTGCTTTGAAATATCAACATATAATTTAATATTATTATGAATAAACTATTTAGTGTATAATATATACCATAAAATAGTAGATATATCTACATAACTCTATATTATAATATAATATTATTATATGAGAAGTTTATTATTTTATAATTTAAGTATTAAGAAAAGCATTTTCTCAGATGACTTCAAAATCGCAATAATTAAACCGTTATTCAAGGGAGGTGATCGTAGATATATATCAAACTATAGAAAAATAGTAATTTATTATCTAAAAATCAATTTGGTTTTAGAAAAGGGCTAAGCACTGAAAATGCTTTATATCAAGTTACATGATTTCTGTATCACTCATTAGTTAGTGGAGCAAAAAATATTGCTTATATCCCTAAACCTTGTGAAGGCTTTGGACACTATAAGCCATGATATACTGTCTCTAACCTAACCTAACTCAACCTACCTACTTTTGGAATAAACAAAATAAGTTTACTTTGATTTCAAAGCTACCTCTTCGATAGACTTCAACAAGTAAAATTAAATAATGTCCTAAGTGATAGCAATATTTAAAATATGGTGTTCTGCAGGGAAGTGTTTCAGGTCCAATATTGTTCATACTTTATATAAATGATTTATGTAACCTAAATATAGATGGTAAAATAGTTACTTACGCTGATGACACTTGTATGTTATTTTCGGGTCCTTCTTGGAATGAGGTTTATCATAAAGCTACTAGAGGATTAAACTCAATGTATAATTGTATAAATGAAAGAGGTTTATCATTGAATGTGGATAAATCTATATTTATGAAGTTCTCGATAAATAAAAGTACGATTTTCGATTCTTCTTTGATGATTCATAACTGTAATAATCTTTTTATATGTAATAATATAAACTGTAAACAAATCAAACAAATATCGAGAATTCGTTATTTGGGTGTTATATTTGATGAAAATTTGAGATGAAACTTGCGTATTTGCAATCTAGTTAGTGAACTCCGTTCCACTATATATCAGTTCATATGACGGTTACTTCTGTTACCAGTTCAAACGATACGTATGATCTATTTTGCCTTCTATCAATCAATTTTTCAATGCGGGCTCTTAGTATGGGGAGGGGTGAAAGAAAATGCTTTATAACCATTACAAGTCAATCAAAATAACGTAATTAGTATAATCTTAAATAAAATATCCTTAGAAGGTTCGACAAAACTAAATTATAATCTTTTAGGTGTTTTTCCGGTAAAACAATTATATAAGAAAAACGCCCAACTATTTACAATTTAAAAATTATATAAGAAAAAAAACCAATGTTGTTGATTTATCTAAATCCAGAGAACATAAGCTTATAACTTATTAGTGATACACATAAAAGAATTTTTTGAGAAATCTTTCGTAGACTATTTAGTTCCAACCTATTTTAATTAGTTGCTAACCACAAAAAAAAATATATATATTCATGGTTTTTTGAACAATAAAAAATTGTCTATAAATGGCTATTTTCTGAAATAAATATTTCTCGGTAAAATCCGCAGTTAATGTATGTTATTGGATATTTTTAAATATTTTTAGTTTCTTGAGTTTTTAGTTTATCTTTTTAGATTTTTTGTTAATTGTATATAATATTATTTATTTTCTTAATTTTAATTTTACTTTACAATCTCTTGATAACACTCTGCTCCACTATAATCCTAGGCTTATGAGAGTAAATATATTCTTTATCCTTATATTATAATTACTTTATATGTTATTTGTAATAAATTGTAAAGAAATCAATAATAAAATAAAAAAATATTAAGGGACGTATGTGTTGTGTATCTGTAATGATTAGTATTGTAGTTCTTAATCTAAATTCCATCGTATTCTCCTAAAATAAATTAGTTAATTGTGTGTCAAGAATTGAATTTAACTAGTATCTTATTCCTTATCCCGAAGAATGAAACAGCTAAATAGATGTCGGTTTAAGTGTTCAAATTTTGAATTCTAAATACACGTTTTCTAAAAGTATATACTACCAATTTGATTTATTTTAATCAGTGTTCTATCGCCAATAATTATTCAATCTCTGTTCATATATCTACCTACACGTGTATCCCGCTAATATTAATGTAAACGGAAATGCTCATCGATTCGTTGTATATGGATTGATTCTTTGATTCGAAATTAAAGTAAATTCGTTGGGGTCACACAAAGACAGAATGCCAAATGTATGACCGTATGCGATACACATCCATCGAGTGAATGATTTATATATTGTTATACATACCTGCACTCTATTATTCCAATCGTTCGTCAAAGTTCTTAACACTTCCACTCCCTCGCTGCTTTTAGTCAAAATAATAAACACTAAATACAAGTGAAACAAAATTTTATTTTTTTGGAAAAAATGATTAGTAGCCAAATTTTTATTTTGAATAACTGCGCTATTAATGTTTATGTACAGATTACTTTTTTTTTAATGTCATTGGTTTTTTACCTTAAAAAAATGCGTAAACCATATAGTCTTATGTATTATGAATATACTAATAAATATCATCGACAATTTAATAAACCTATATAATTTTATTTTTATTTTTTGTTTCAAGTAAGATATTTACCTGTATTTAATTTTGTAATGTAATATAATATAACTATCGGTACATGCAGGTAAAACAAAATTTGTCTTCAATAAAAACTTATAAAAATCAACTGATTTTCTTGGGTTATGAAAACTGTATGAAAGGTAAAATACATCCCAATACAATGTAGATCTATGAAAAAGGAACATTTTTGTTGGTCCCTATGGATTCCACCTTAGACAAGTTTAACTATGTTTAACGTATGTTAACTTATGCCAGAGTCTACGCATTTTGAAAATAGCCAATAACTTAAGTCAACATCAATTGTTAGGTCATTGAAATAATAAATAACTAATAAATAAATAAAATAATTATAAATTTCTTGATTGTACTTAAATCGTAATTCATTGAATTTTAATACAACAACAATGCATCATCAAGTCATATCACCTTTCTTTTAATTGATAAATATCCTATTAAAATGGCAGGATTAATTTAGTAATTACAGAATCGTAGCTAGACTGTATTGTGATATATGATTTAAAAATATATTTTGACTTAAGCTTTATTATAAATGTTTAATGCATTTTCAAGTGTATTCTAGTAGGTATGTTATGAAAATAATATAAGTAATTAATGGTAATAGTTAATAATATATAAAAGTGATATTTAATTAAGTTAAAATTTCCTGTTTGAATTTAAATTTAAATCTTTCGAACATTTTTCAGCACAGGTTTTTGACGGCTTTGATTCAAATAGCAATATTGTTAGGTTAGAGTTCCGATCATGAGCTATTGAATGCCAGGAAGCAAAAGTTAAATGATGGGTAATATCCCCATTTTTCTTCTCTCCTTAGCTACGGCTTTGATTAGTAGGTACACACTTGTTCTGATTTTAAAAACATAGCATAAAAAAAATTGAATAAAATTAAATTAAAAACTGAGTTAAAAAATAAATTTTAAATCTTTTTGTATAATAATGAATAATGATAAAATACCTATTAAGTTCTTATTTTCATTTATATAGTTTTAAAAAAAGAACTGAAAATAATTCCAACATTATGTGCGTGTAATTTTAACACATGAAAAGAATAGTTCTTTGAATATATACTACAAAACGGCATAATACATACACATCTTGAACATTTGTAAATAATTTGAAAAATATTCAAATTCATTGCAAAGTTGATGGTACGCAAGTATTCTTTTATTTGGATCTTTGGGTTTAGGAAAATTAACAAATTTAGCTGTCGGAATAATGACAATGGTGATATCGAAAATGCGAAATTGGTTATAATTGGCAAGTTTTATAATTGCTTTCACACAATGAGATATTATTATATTCACTTTTGAGAAAAGTTCAACTATTAACACAAAATTATATTATGTATAAAATAAATTTTCACCCGAAAACTTAGAGTTACATAATATTATTTTATAAAATTGTTTACAAATTTCAAACAATGATAATTTTAGTAATTTTAATCTAATTAAATTTTGAATTCTAGTTAATGAATTATTTTCATGAACAAGGATATGAACTTAAAGGACAACTTATTGATTCTGAGTATATAATTGTTAGTTATATTTTTAATAAAATAATAAATGTTATATTATAAGATGAATAATACAGTTAGTATAAGTAAAAGTATTGCCTTATCATTTAACTATATTCAAATTATTTTGAACTTCAAAAATTCACTTATATTATTAAAGTTTCAAATTAAAATTATTTTTATTTTTTATACGTATATAGTAATTTATTCTTAAAGAATTTGTTGTTTGAAATTCTAGCTTAATATTATTTGACTGAATTTCAATTAATTAATATACATTTTGTAATGGCTGGTAAAAAATTTTAATTCAAAAATACTATTAGTATTTTAAAATTAATTAATTTTTATTTGAATTATTTTTATTTGAATAAATGTCTTCGGAAAAATTTTGAAATCTTCAATAAATCTATTTAAAATTCAATGAGTACAAGATTTGGAAATAGATAGTAATTCATTCTTATTGCAATTGTACGTTACCCTAAATATACGAAATTTTATCTGAAAATGTTTTATTATAATATATTCATCTATTAAGATTTTTTTTAACGTTAATAGTGAAGAGATTTTCGAAACTAAATTCCTAACAATTTTTGTATATCTAATAGTGCATTGAATAAATTATTTTTATATTTTTCATACTCAAACTTTCCAACGTTTCTGTTTCTATTTTTGTATTGTTTTAAAAACTATTATTTGTACAGTGCAGTAATAAAAAAGCTACACTATATCTATCCTTTAACAAAATCTACATTCGATCCTCTCCACATGGGTAGTTCTTGACAAACTTTTATGTGACGAGGAAGAATGAAAATATTTTGTACATAAATAGAGGTCTCTCTTTTTCCATAGATAGGTAAGCACTAGGCACATACAAAAAACATTTAATATATCATATACTTTATTGCATAACAAAAATATATGTATGATAAACGTAATTTATAATAAAGTAAAAGAAAATGGTCTACTTCCTTTCCTCTCCATCTTACTATAAAACTACCACTGATGTAACGTACTTATTTATAAAGAATAAATTACATTTTCTTCGTTGTGTGATTGTTTGACATGACAAAATAATAAATAAAATTAATGATATTTTCAGAATAAATGCATTACAAAACGCTTTTTTTTATATTTTTTATTAAATCCTTTATCAGCAAAATGATTCACTGAAATTTACATTAATAATAGTTGAGCTACGTACAAATTAACAACAAATATTTATGTGATATTATGCTTTGTTAGTATCTTTTTATATTACGTTTTTAAATAAATGTGTTATTTTTTTAAGCTGTCTAGCATGTATTATTTCAACAATATTATATTCTCAATAATACAATACCTTTTACAAAATAAAATAAAACGCATTTTAAATATTGTCTATTTAATTCTTACGTTTGTAGAGATACTTCATTAAATTACGAAAACGTTTTAAACTTTTATAAGTATGAAATTATCATAATTTATATAGGCTTGTTGAAATTATTTCGAGACACTCGTAGCCAGCCACGTATACCATACTTATTGGAGTTCAATAATAGGAATATGAGAAAATAATTAAGAATCAAATTCTAATACGTTGTATTATGACTATAAATCAAACTTGATTGTAAATTATAAAAGTTTATACAAAATAGTAGAAGATTTTATCGTTAAGCTTTTAAACATTATATTATTACCTGATAATGTAACTTCAATGGTACACTTTCACTTGTGTGTGAAAAGACAACATTTTTCCCTGAAGAAATATTATAACACATATTTTTACTTGTGTAATACATCTTACAAACAGTATCGTTAAAAAGGTTATAAATGTTAAATTTGAATGTTTTCAGACTACATGCAAGCTACAACTACACATTATGTCATTCGAAAATATGATCATAGTGGGAAAAGCCACTCAGAAACTTACCGCTGGAGGTTATCTCAAAGACGATGCTACAGACCTCCGATCTTCCGTTTTACAAGATAATGTAAGTAATTTACTATACTTATATGTACATGCATGAATACACGTGTACACAAATCCATAAATAATTAAATAATTACAATAACATTATTCGTAAAATTAATGTAACCTAACTATCTCATATATTAATAATTAAAAAATACTTGTAGGTTCGTATATTAGATTCTAACATCACACTATCAAATATGTAAATCGACTATTAACAGCCATATTAATATTAAGCGTCAAACGATATACATTTAGTTCCACGCAGACGATCTTAACCTACATATACCATAGCTTGTCTAGTACTTGTCTAATAATATAAAAAAATATAGTCAATTTCAAAATGCGAGAAAAAAATTAATACTTAAGGGGATGTTACTATAGGGAGGCACGTTGGACTATTCTCTATTTTGAAAAAGTTAATGACATTGAAATAAAATTTAATTAATCGACTTCAAAGTTAATTAATACTTATCTCATACATTGTCCCATGCATCAAGTATATGCTTACTTATCTACGTACTATGTAAAAATTAATACTGTAGTTATTTTAAGAATATACATAAAATTAAATATAGAGGTACTTATTATCTATAAAATAATTCCTTACGACTATGCTCCCAAGATACACCCGCATGTATTGCCACTACCTTATGTATGTACAATGTAGCAAGTCTGAATTCAGTAGAACTAATTTTGTGTTAATAAATGTAATATTAAATTTAATATTAAAGAAAATTAACAAATTATTAAATTTACAGAAAAGAGTATTATTTGTGTTAGTACTTGAGGTTTTTTTTACCATATTTTAACTTTCGAGTGAATTTCTAAAATTGAATTTATTAACATTTAAAAATATTCATATTTACTAAAAAAATAAAATATTGTAGAAAAACGTCTGCCCAAACACAGATAATATTCTTTACTTTAAGTTTGATAATACATCAGTTTACTGTATTATTAATTTCCTTTATTCCATTGAACGCAGATTTGCAATGTAGCTATGCTGTACGTTTGTTCTTAAATATTCAGTAATATGAGCGTGATGGCTTCTTTGTAAACTGCATATATTTTTGGAAACTTGATGATCAAGCAATCCGGAGGTTACCAAGTAAATTGTACAAATTCGATTTACAAATCAACATGTATACATAATTAAATGTATTATTGCATATTACTGTTGTAAATATATCCATATATCAGTGGTCTAGTGTACAATACTTCGAAATGTATTTAACTATGCATGGTGCGAGATTATCTAAATTACACGGAGTCGCTGATTTGCTTGGTCTAACTTCGTCGTTAAACTTTTCGGTTTTCGATCGTATCAATCGTTTGCGCCATATTGTCTAAGAGCACCCAAATGCACGCAACGAATTCTGTATAGTTTATAGTGCACGCACTGCCATTGCCATAACTACCTTTGTTCGTGCTCTTGGCGACTTAAATATATTAGGGACTTTTATCGGATGAAAGGCATGGATGAGGATGAGGGCAAGGAATAATAGAAATATGCGACTTGATTTTGAATTAAAATTTTACTATACTAATTTCCACGTTATAAACATTATCATTATTATATTTTCATAAAAAAATAAAATAGCTATAAGTACTTTTTAATCGTGATAACCGTCTATAACTTATATAATGTAATTATATAAACGTGAAACTATTTATTATTTTTTTGAAACGGCTAATTCAGAAACTACGTGATTGATCACATGGTTTTTTTGTCGTGTAGACAATTCATGGATGGTTTTTAGCTTTTTATTTTTTTTAATATTTTACATGACAACTTTGCAAATATTAACCCGTAATTTCTCGCATATGATATCGCATTAACTTTTTATAAATATTTAAAAAAAAAATTATACTATTTATAGCAAATAATGAAATAAGCATTCAGTGAAAATTTCACGTCTTTATGGTTATAATTTAATTCAGTTTTGTCAAAAACTGTTGTACCATAACTGTTGTCGTACTTTTATAACTTCCCGCAATTATTAAGAAATCTATTAGAATATACGTAAAATTATCTCTTTCAAAATACTAACTAGAAATTATGTTCTATCTTTTAATTTTGATGATCGGAGCACTGTTTCTGATCTTAAAATCGTGCCCAAAGAAATAAAAATATAAATGTAATACATTTTTTTATTTCACTCCGAATCTAATATTAAATTCAATAGTCAATTGTCATGTTTATAGGTATAATTCAATTAGATTTCCTAATTCATCGAAAAACAAATTAATATCATAATATATTAACGTTGTGTAAAATAAGTAATCAAACTTCATAATTGCTCTCGATTAGTATTCGATCGATAAAATTTTGTTACTATCTTTAGATTTATGAAATCATATTCAACATTACAATGATTACATTATAAATACATTACAATTAAAGTCGATAATAAGATATCTACGTTACGGTGTTTATCGTCCAGGAAAAATACGAAAAATACAAAGTTTCAACAATAATGATGAACATATCAGCTATTAACAATGATATTGATATATTAATTCACTCATTTTAATAGCATCCAAATCTTATAAATGTTTTAACATTTAACCAACAGTATATAAACATTATTGTTTTCTCAATTTATATTATTGTATATTTTATTAATATTACTTTCAATTTGCGAGGTACACATGGAATTATAAATTCCAAACCATAAATTATAAACTATTCGTTGATATTACAAAGGGTATTGGTATTTTTTTTCCGAATCAACGGTCGAATAATATAATTTCTCAATAAATGCTTGCATTACATTCAATTCCTATACACAGTGAATGGCAATATGTTATTTTCAGTAGGTTAGCTATTAATTACTGCTGCAATAACTGAAAATCATATTACGAAATCGACAATACTTTTACATTTTCTATCAACTTATTGACTTGTATTTTTAATAGGAGTATTAAGCACAGATTTTTATAATTGATTAGCTGTTTTACAGTAAATCAAATCAATATGCATATTAATCATAGAGCTAAATGTTTATTCTATGTATATTATACTCATAATGACCTGCTTGTTTAGTTATAACTTAGTTGGAACATTTTTAATAAACTCGAAGTATTTATATTTTTTATAAAAACTAAAAATCATTTTTTTTTTTTTTACTTTGCTATTCTTGCAAAAATGAATCACTTAAATTGCCCACATCGGGACGTTTACTTTACACATTAATAATATCGTTTGCAATGAAAAAAAAAAAACAACCAACACTACCTGTATTATAATATGTTTTGGTTTTAAAATAATAACGTTATCATCATTATGATTAAAATTACATTTACGTATTTTACAGGTGGCGTGTTTCGATATTTTAAAAAATTTCTCGTATCTCGTCACGACGCAAGCTATGCAAGTAAAAACCAACATGATACTATCAGTGTTGAAGATCGCCGAAGTCGATATACTGTTACCGGCGTCGAACTCATGGAGTACAAGTGTGTTACCAAACGCGGGTATGCTAACGTTGACACTGGTAACTATAATGGTCCTATTCTAAAGATAAAAAAAGACAAAATAATACATTATTGTAAGTTGATTTAATTTTTTTTTTATTGTTAAGTTTTCTTTTATCTTATACATTTTATCTTCTGTTTTTATAATATTTTTCTTATAAGATTTAAAACTCCGGTAGAAATTCGGTGCGTCATAACTTTTTAAGTACTGCATGGAATTTCGATGGCTCCCAATATTTTTACAGCAATATAAGCTGAAATACAATCTTAGTAAAATTGTATTTCCACGTTATCATTTCAATTCTTGTTTAGTCTTTGAACGCCATCGTTTTACATACGGTTTCTATAATTTTTAATTTATGAAATTAGTATTTTTAAATTATTATTATTTTATGCTTTTAAAATCGCTCAAATTATAGAATATTACGATATTATACCATATATTATTACGATTATTACTATATTATTAGTATAGCATGGGTACATGTTCAATAGTGTTTCAAATATTTATGTATACGTAATATTTTTCAAAGGTCGCTTATTCATAATATTTCAGGAAAATCATGCTGTGATATTATTATATTTATATGAACATTGAGAAACATAAGCTATAATGAATATTCTATTATAGTTGTCATCATAGTTAAATAAGTAGGTAAAAATAGTATCACGTAATATTGACATGTAATTAAGAGCATATTTTCAACATTGACATCGAATCTATATATAAAATGTTATAATAACTAATGCATTGAGTGATAATCGATTCATTTGAGTTTTTAGTATAAATTAGTAGTTTCTAAATTATTCAATATTTCAATACGACTATCTA
Source organism: Sipha flava (assembly GCF_003268045.1). Taxonomy (NCBI): domain Eukaryota; kingdom Metazoa; phylum Arthropoda; class Insecta; order Hemiptera; family Aphididae; genus Sipha; species Sipha flava. Next base: position 972,936 of record NW_020273606.1, read on the forward strand.
ATGGAATTAGTGGCTGATAATATTGAGGATAATGATGTGTAGATGTAGCCATCTTCATTTGAAATTAAATTCGAATGAAGTAGTTTTACTTATGCAACCGTATTTCATTATCTCACTGGTAACAACATCTTAGAACGTATTTTAAATATCTAATTTCGATACCATAAAATTTGATATTATATTTAGATTCATTATATTACTTGGTTGGTTTCTGAAAATTTCGTATCGTCGCAAGCCTTGTTTCTTTACTTTTCTCACCCCCGTAACATGTTTCCGTAATGTTTTAAACATAAATTCGCTTTTTTTTTTTTTTTGGTATTACAGGTAAACATTAAAAAAACCTGTAATATTAAGTTACACTTTACTTATCTAAATGCAAAGTAAAAACTTGTTTTTATCTAAACATTTCTCGACACTTGTTATCGTGACTTGATTGTGATGGAATAGATCTTTTTGTTTGTATGGTTTTAATCAATTTTGAACAAGTAAATATCAAACACAAAATATTACACTGGAAAAATTTTTGAAACTACCGTAATATAATACTGTAATATTATGGGAGAGAATTATTACCTATATTTTATGTAAAATGCGATGTTACACATTTATATGCATACACACAGAACATGTTAATATTATTGAACAAAAAAATATCGTAATATCGATATTATAATACCATTTTGAAAAAATGTCATTCAACTTTTCACTGTATGAACTCAATTACTTTTTAACCTTATAATATATTTTTCAATATTTTAAAATTAAAATATTCATCAAATGTTATTCAGTAATATTATAACTGGATATAGCAGCTATGAATAATAAATCGTATGGATAATATATATATGTTATTCATAGGATTTATTTTTTAATTTTTATGTATTTTTTTTTTTTTATAACTATAGTTATATAGTGTTACCGTTTGTTGACTTTGTGACAAATAAGTTTTCTTAAAAATCACTTACTTTATGGTACAATGTATTCTCAATCCCGTGCTAAGTTCTTCATTATAAATCGATTAAACAACAGATTTTTATTTGGTTAAAAGTTTGTGCGTTAGAACTAATATATCAAAATTATCAATTTATCAAAAAATGTATAACATTGTGTCCCTGTGTTTGGGTATACATATTTTTATAAATTTTTTTATTTTTATTTTTTCTCGTGATCAATAAAAATAAATTAAACAAATTCGATTAGTGAATGACCGTATTTGACGTGATGGAATACGTAAGACTAGTGTAAATGCCGTTTTTCGGCAAAAGTGATGTGACATTATTTATTAAAAACACGCGTGTCGCATGTGTTGCCCATCCATATATTATACTATAAGTATACTGCACTTCTACTGAGAAATGTCACGGTCGTTTCCCGTGTGCGTTCGGTTTGTTTGCTTCACATTTTTCGTGCCCTCTGCATGGCTGCTGAGCAATGTAATAATATACCGTAAGACGAAGTGCGGATCCGTGGGTGTGTGTGTGTGTGTGTGTGTGTGTGTGTGTATGTATGGAGGGGATGGAATAGTAGAGCAATGAAGGACGAGGTTCGAGTATATATACAAGCTCGTGAATAAGTGAAACGATGATGGTGCGCGTTCTGCCCTGTAAATTGTCTGCTGAATAATAACGGAAAGCTGCCTGCCTGTATTAAGTTTATATGCCCTATACTTAACAAACGTGTGCGACCGATTCGACTAGCTGTGTGTGTGTTTGCGTAACGTATAATTTTGTCTCGGCGATCGAGGGACATTGACGAAATAATGATGATTATTACACGGACGTATCTACCAAGGGTTTTATTTGTGAACATTCGCATTGCAATATGGTGCCGAGATTATAGGTTCCTCCTGGTTTTCTGTCACTTCCTCCACGACCAATTTTCTCAGGGATGTTTTAATTTGGTGCGCTAGACTATTATTTTTGGTAGATATACATCACCGCAGTTTTGTAACATATTTACCCGCGTTCTTAGTACTTACACTGCTCGGACTGCGTATTTGCACAGTTATTACCCAAGTGGTAAATGCTGTTGATGTGCGGACTGTGACGTGGTTGAAATAATATCAACATAAAATAATGTTGATTACGCTGTGCTTGCAGTAGAAAAAACGACAATGCGAGCGCACTAATCGATGATTTTAGAGACAACTATTTTGTAGTTAGATGCCAAAAAGCGCACCTAAAATATGCCTTGTGCCGTTTTTGTTAAACGAATTTAAATAGAATGGCAACAAAATAGATTAAACACTTTTTGTTCGTACTGGGTTCGAATAACAATATTATGTTCCACCCTTGGATTAATCGAAACTTAGCGTGTTAACTTTTCAATACATTTTGAACTACTCGTATTATCGAGGTTGGCCACTAATAAAATAAAAAGTTTAAGTCAAGTTGATATCAACTTTTCGACTTGCCTTTTACTATCTTTGATTTTCTAATAACTTGATTTGTTCCTGTAGTAATTTAACTTAATTATAAAAATTTATATACTCTATTTAAGTTCATGTACATTGTTTCCATAAATAAATATATTTTTAGTAACTAAAAATACATATTATTAAAGTGACTGATTTTCGATTATTGTAGTTATTTTAAAATACCATATACCCGGCAGACAAATCTCACTACAAGGCGCTTACCCAACATTTGAAGCGTCTATAATGGGAATCACAAATATGAGTTTTGTACAATTCTTACCTCTTCTCTAACTGCCAAATATGGCTTCTTATGAAAATCCATTTGAAAACTTTTGTGTATCGAAAATTCTCCTCTTTCATTACAAAACCCTGATGACAGCTATCTGAGCAAACTTAAGTAGACATAATTGCTAAAGATTTCCAACCACACCATAATATTACGCGTATTTCTCCAACCAGAATCAAAATGGTACAAAACTATCTGCATACTATTTATGTATCCTCCACCTCACGTTTTTGATCCTTACAAAATGAAATTTAACTCAATAAAAAATTCACTCAAAATTTTTTCTGAATTTGACCTAATTACAACGAAATGGGAATTTAACGGAATTTTACATACCCAGAAAAACTATAATTTTCCTTGATCAAATTTAAAATTCTATGCTTCGTTTATCATATTTTCTTATATCATAGAAATACTCTATTATAATACTCATATTAAAACTATAAAAATATCATCACTGTCCCTCTTTATACAGACCTATATTTTTTTTTCAACTATCTTCAAACTATTCAAAAACCTCATCAAACGAATATTGCTATTAGTTGAGGAATCGAAAATATTACCTGATTCTCAATTTAGTTTTTGCAATAACATTCAAAGATCTATGGTTCATTACCTGGTTGACAACATTTCGTTTACTCCGAAGGAATAATTACAATGTGCCGGTGCTTTCCAAATGTTTCACAAGCATTTGACAAAGTTTGGCACTCAGAACTTCTCTAAAAACTAAAACTTCTACTTCCTAACCATTATTATCTTATATTCAAATCCTATTTCGAAAATCGCTTCTTTTTCATATGTGTAGGTTCTTCCTTCTCTTCTCCAGAAATAAAAACAATGCGTAGTAATTGTTCTTCTTATTTTCAATCTTTACATCTACGACCAATCATTCTCTATTCATAATCTAGTAAGTGACTTCGTTGATGACAAAGCCATACTACCAATCAGAATCCAAACACTAAATGACCACCTTCGACTCATTCGACCACTTCTAACCTCTAACAACATGAAACTTCCCAAATAATAATTCTACTCTAAAAACTCCTACTAAAACTCATATGAACATATAGAATTTAACTTTGAGCCACTGCCTTTATTTCCAACATTAAACGCAATCAAATAGTCCACCCTGATCTCAAAATTTTACACGTCTGAGAATTCCATAAAATACATTACAAACGTTTCAAGAGAAGCTTAGCTCATAGTAAAAACCCCATAATATGAGCATTATCATTTGAAACTATCTAAGGCAACCTAGTTAAAATACTTAAATGACAGTGGGGTCATGACTATCCAACTAATTAAGCTTATCATGCCTCTACACTCTGTCAAATCTATCATTTTTTTTTTTTTTTATTTATATTTATCTATTTTTTTCATAAATTATTCTTATTTTTCTATATTGTAACAGATTAAAAACAAAAAACATTATAATTTTAAAAATGATAAAATAATGAATTATTTTATTTTGGAAAATTTTAACTTTGAAAACTTTAAAATAATATAATTGTCTTCATTTATTATCCTTTACTGAGTTTAGAAAGTTTTTAAAATATCAATAAATAGATCCATATATCATGATTTATTCTATAATAATTATAACATAATTTTCATAATATAATATAAAAAAAAAGCTTTTAAACTATTTAAATTTGATCATCAAAAATTGAAATAAATAAAGTCAGGAGCTTACTAACCTACCTTTCTCAGCAGTCATCTAATAAATTTTCTAGTCACACAATCACCATTAAACACTAGTGTCTATTTCGGGCAACAGCATCGAGGAGATGGATCGATACCTACAGTAAACTAACGCGGAGCTTTGTATATGCAATTCATATTGCGTAAGTGTCTATCGTTATAAATATATCGCATTGGTGTACCGACGTCAGAGGTTGTCAGGGTAACTTCCACTACCAGTAGAAAATCATACGTTTTTAAAAAGTTTCTGTATTTTTTTTTTTTTTATTTGTTTTTATTATCATTATTAATTTTATTTTAATTACAGCACACTCGTCCTTTATGAATTTCAGCATTTAAATTCCGTATTTTTTGTTATTTATTTAATTAATTTCTTTGACTGTACGAATCGCCAGTAATAAAATATAATTAAATAACCCACAGAAGTTTACGTAAGTATAAATAAGTACAATTTAGTACTTAAAGGAGTTCTTGTATTTTCTCATTATTATTTTTCCGACTTGAATATGACATATTACACTCATAAAATCTAAATTATTTGCTAAATGATCATTAGCTATAGGAAAATAATAATAGTATAATAAAAATATAAAAAATTAATTTATGCTATTTTCTTATAAAAAAACAATAGTAAAAGTTAAATCTTGACAAAAATGTAACAAATTACATTTTATTTTGTCATTTTGACGAAAGTTCTACTCTTTATGGGAAATCTATTCGCACCTATATCTTGAGTAAAATCTATTAATTTAATTATATTACGTATGTATAAATACTATGTAACCTTTCTTGAACGGTTTATTGAAACACTCTTAATATTGTACCTACTTAGTTATTGCGAGCCACAATAAAGAATATTATTTTTTCACGGCTTTATAAGGAATAAAAATATGCTCTGACAGATATTAAAATACATACATCAATTGTTATATATTTATATAATTTGTATATAATAATTCTATACGATTAGTTTTATAATTTAGTTATATCTGTTACGGTAAGATTGTTTATAGATGAAGAATTTAAATTACATAAATGATAGATCGACTGTACCTATGACTACAAAGTATAAAAGTATAATCGTAATAATAGTGACCACATAGTTGAACCGTATGGTTTCACGTTTATCAAGCTCATTTTTAATAAGAAATTAAACTCTACTCGTTTAGAAATAACAAAACGTGTGATTATAATATATACTTTGAAAAACTGTACTGTAAAATAAATGTATGTAATTTCATTATATCAGATAATACACTTTAAGAGTCAGTATAGCGATAAATGTAATGCATCTACTTGTAGCAAAATTGAATGTATAATTAATATTGCTACAAGAAATGTTATGATTGAAAAGTAATCGAATGCTGGTAATCATGAGCCAACAGTGGCGGACGAATCGGTTACATGATATATATTCTAGATGTTGGTACGATTTCGTTAGTAATAAACTAATAAAATGAATTAGCTAAACAGCCAGTATAGTTATTATATCGCTTAATAAATTAATTTGTACCTATACCTTTGAACAAAATGGACATTGAATTGTAATTCTTGAAGTTTTACGTACAATTAAAAATAATGATCTCTATGACTTTCTATAAAATATTTCGGGAGTTTATATTTTTAGCTTTTTTCTTTAGTCTTAAACTTTATTATGAACGTATTAAAAAATAATAAAAAGTTATTTCTTAAATCATACCTAATTTTAATAATTTAATATATCTACAGATTTGGTATATAGTTGATATATGTAGGTAATAAATATAATTATGACACCTAATTTTAATCAAAATATAATACAATCACTGGTCTATAACTGAACATTGATATTTATAATAATAAAATCAGCATTCTATAATATGCACAAGTGCATTATATATAAATGTATACACGAAATCGATGATCTCATGATAATAATATAATATTTTAGTGTTCACTTTGTTACAACTTATGAACGCATAAACAATAATAATATTCTAACCATTATTTTGTATGTTGAACAGAAACAAGCATGCTCGTTTCTTAAGCATACTATATATTTTGTATAATGACTGCTCAATAACATAAAATTTTTATGAAAATATGAAATAGATAATCAATACAACGGTCATACGTACATATCCAACATATCACTTTACATATCAAAACTGTTTGTTTGGAATTTATTTAAGTTTAACGTACATAATGTTACTGCACATTATGTAAAATACATTTTCGTATATAATGCATGTTCCGAATTACAGCGCAGTATAGGAATATATAGCTAACAGGTCAAAATCAATAGTAGCTGATGTTTACGATACCGCCTAGAACTGAGAGTAGTATTAACTAGGTACCGCCGAGACAGGTGGCAGGTGACAATGTCATAAATTATGCGTGCAAACAAAAATTTACAATTTAATCGCATGTTAATGGACTGTACAAATTTTTCAATGAGTACAGCTTATAATAAAAAAAAATATATGTATATATATATCATATATTTGTATAAATATTTTATTGTGCATATCACTTATCTTAATATAGAGAATATATTTTATATAACAAGCTTAAATTCTCAATAAAAAAAATGAGCTGAACTCGAGTTATGGAAAGTCAAAGAAATCTGCGTATTCGAAAATAAAATAAAATAAAAACCACCAATTATTATCATAATTGTAATATAATATAGTATTACTACTTGTGATCAAAATTGGACTTACTTTTAAAGATTTTTTTTTATGTCTAACACAACGCACGAAAATTTACATATTAATTGAAATTCACATAGATTTTGAGAACAATGTAATTTTAAATGTGGTTGCAAATTTAATTAATTATGGCCTATGTGTAAAATATTATCTTGATAAATACATTAATCCATCCAAATATTACGTCATATCCATTCACCAGATTCGAAATATCATGCATTTTTTATGTGTTCTTTGCTGAAAATTAAGGCTCTTGAAACAATCAATACTATTATGTATTTTCTAAATGCAAAAAATAAAAATAAATCATTAATATTAATTCGTTTATTACATCAATAAGTATTAGAATTTATGTCTTAAATTATAAACAAATAAGTCAATTAAGGAATTTTAATCGTTTTATTAATTAAATTGTTTTTAAAAAAAAACTATAGTTGTCGTTAGAATAAAAAAAACCTAATCTGGATAAAGTTTCTACATAAGTTTCTAAATAAAGTTTCTTTATATATATATATAATTTCAAATACTTGAATATTATTTTCTTACAATATTGTTATAAATACAAAAATCTACAGTAAAATATTTTTTAATCAGATAGCTATGTGCAGAGGGTTTCACATTATAACTATAAAGGTTGCACCAATAAATTTTTTTAGTTTAAGGGTACTCTTCATGTTTTATTATTTATTTTAATTGTTTACGTTTCGTATAGAAAAATATATACGATTGCGATAGACTTAAGTTGACAAAAAAATTGTGAAACAATTTTCAATCTAGGAAACGAAATAAACTTAATGACCTATGGCATACAAAACAGTGAAATAGACGCATCTACCATATTAAGAGGTGCAATTCGAATTCTCCTTTTCAAAATGCAATACAATGTATGTTCTGCTAATTATATGTATGACGTATACAGTAGTAGTACTCGCAGTTCTGTATCGTTATTATTCTGGAGAGGTCATTAAAACTGGTAAATTGGTATGGTGCGTACCTTCGATACTTCCTAGGACACGTGATATTGTTTATTAGAACCATTTATTTCGTACATAAGGCGTTTTTAGATCGTTAGTTGAATTGATTTTTTTTTTTTTTTTGTTCGTGAGTCGAACGTTTGTGTTTAGATAGTACCAGCGTAATAATACACTCCCTCGTCAGACTTAAACAGTCGAAAAATAGCGCTTCAACTGCTATATTTCAACATTAAATCCACTTTTGATCACAAGCTTATTTAAAGGATATTTAAAAAACATGAAAGACATAACTATATAGTTTAAATAACGTACATAATATTACTATACGATATTATTTATATGTATTATGTGACATTCGTCCGCTGCATGGTTGTCAAATCAAAAAAAAAAAACGATTGAATTTTTTATTAGTGAAAATATATCATATATAATAGGTATGTACTCAAATTATTAAAATACACACGTACATATATAAAATAAAATGTTAAAAAACTTCTCCCTGATGCGCGTAAGACTAAAATCTTAAAAACAAAAACTCAATTGAATATTTAATAATATAATTAATTTCTTGTTTATCTCTTGAACTCAACACGTCAACATATCTTTAGAACATATCATTAAAATGTACTGTCATGAGTGCTACAAATATAATATTTATATTTTATGTTAAAAAACAAAATTGTATTATACTATATTTGTATACGTGTAAATTTATGGATGTGAAAAAAATTTGCATATAAAAAAACTTTAGTAATATTTACACGTACCCAATATAAATATATGTGAAAAAATGACATTGAAATACGTCTGCATAATTATGGATGGTATATATATATATTTAATTAATACAATTTCTCAAACACATATCAAAATTATTATGATGTGATATAGAAATAATAAATAATTATTTTTATTTAAATATATAATATATAATATACTTATTAGATTAAATATTATTAATACTATTAAGCATAGGTGTTTTCCTGTTTAAGCAACTTTTTTAAACAGAAAAATACGGTAGGAAATAATTACTGTACTAACATGTTACAACAGACATATCAGTTGGTAACTTAAGAGGGTAATGGTTATGTGTACATTTGTTTTGTTTTTTGTTTATTAGACATATTACATATAAGTACGTTAGAATATATAAAAATAGATTTATTATACATACATTGTAATTAATATAATAATGGATGCATTGTATATATTTTTTTTTCATCATGCTCGTTTATATTTGTTAGCCAAGTTTTTTCAGTATGAATTGATTTTAATACTATGCTGTTTCTATTAAATCACTTTAAAATTTTCTTATATCAGCTATGGTATACTACAAGCAACGTATTATAACTGCGACCATATACATTTTTGTAATATCACAGAAATTGATTTATAACGAGTTAAAATACCTATTAAAAAGGATTTATGGAAGATTTTTATTTTAGGACAAAGTTTGATTAAGTCTGAGTACAAACGTGTACTCGAATTCCATTAATTTGTTAAGTCCATAATCCGAGTCGAGTACACGATTGATATATATATAAGAAAAAATGTATTTTAAATTAAATATAAATATGTTATATTTGTTTTATTTAGTGAAAATTATTTGACTGTGGTGATTTTACTTTGTAAATAAAACTAATAAAGATGTATCATGTTAAAAGTAAAAAAAAAATATTTATTTATATGATAAGTAGAAAATTCATTTCACGAAATATTGGTGGTATTATCAGATATGTTGAATAACCACTGTAATTAATCCAATCAATCATTGTTTTGTTTTAGAAATATGTTAATAGTCGTTCAATTGTCTAAATGTATTATTGTGTAAATCCTAGGGGAAAATCATAGGTATGTTATGATAATAAACACGTATTTGTTAAAAAAAATATATAGTCGACGTTTTTTTTTAATAATTTTTTATTTTTATTTCCTGATTATCTGTATCCTAGAGTGTTATCCTAACTATGTAAGTCAAATTATATAATTATTTTGTTATTGATATTTTATTATGTAAAATAGGTAAGGTGGTGATAATAATAATTATTGTAAGTATTGTGAATATGTATTTCGAGAGACTGCACAGATTTGGTGAACAATACGAACCATATACAATGTACAATATATACACGCTTAGGGTAAGTATATTTTAGGGGCGGTCAAACGGTCAAATATAAATGATTTTAAAGATGATCTTGTTAGAATTTATTTTTTGGCCATGCGCACGAAATTGGTCCAATTCATCAATGAAGTGTAATGTCACGCTTCAAAAGTGCCCAGATCAACAAAATAATATGTTAATAAGACCTTAGTGATCGTTTATAAAACTTTATGCATGTTAATATACACACTATACAAGTAATAATAATAATTATAATTAATAATTACAGATATTCAATAATAATAAAAAAAAGAAAAATTAATTAATTAATGAAAATCGATCTTCCAAGGCAGGAGTCGGCAAATGGCAGACCGCGGAAGGCAATACTCTGGAGCCTGTCAACTTTTATTTTTATACTTCTAATATTGTAATTTTTAATATAAATTTACTGTAATAATCAAATAATTATTTTTATTTTTATACTTTTTTTTTTTTTTTTTTTTAAGTATATAGATTTTTTTCACTGGACCTCATTGATTTATCATTTTAAACTTTTGGACTCCAATGTAAATTACTTGTCGACCCCTGCTCTAAGGTTAAGTAAACTTCTAGTAGACCGAGGCCTAAAAAATGTTTGATCGCCCCAGGTACATATGGTTGAAGCGCATGGTCATTAAAAAAACACTCGTTAAAACTATTCGCTCGCGTCAGTTATTACGAGTCACCTTACCCTTGTTTACAGCCTGCGGATCACACAAAATGATTGCGTACATCGGTGCGTTGCAATGTCGTATGTGCACCAGGATGTGTCGATTGAATTCGAAAAAGAAACGTATTTGGTTTTTCGCTTACGCGCGTGTATAAACGAGGCGGCCGATACATTGTGCACTGCACTCGTAATACGTGCGCGCGCACGAATACATACGGATTTTATTCGATTACTACCCCTTGGCCACAATCGAGTCGTGGGCGAAACGTACCTGCTGCCCGCGATCGTTTTAAAGATAAATAATATTTCCCAATCGCGACGCGCTACCGCCGACTTCCGGACCAATGAATGTCTAAATTGTGCACCGACACCGCGTACAGGCTTAGTTCTACGATACACGCGTGGTGCGTACCGGACCGACGCCAAGTCAGATTCGCGTCGGAATAATACGGAATAATACGGTTTCACCACAAAGCTACGAGTTATTATCTTTCGCTATATCTAATGGTAATTTTACACTCGACACGTGCGATGAATCCCTGAAACACGCGCATGGTAAATAGTCATTGTCCCGCGACTGACCTTTAAACGAAAATCATAATATAGTATTGTACTCGTTGTTGTAGTATTATGATATCAATGCAAAAACAAATCTTATCTCGAGCCGTCCGAGGGCGTGGAAAAATCAGAGGTTACCTTGTTCATCCGCACCACCGATCGATAGAACACTAACACCCGTGCTAAAACGTAAGTGTGTTGTTATTATCGTTATTATTATTTTCTTTGAGTCATACGTATATTTCTTGATGAAAAATAATTAAGAAATAATCGGTTATATATGTATTAATACAACATCAAAGAAGTATAAATTAAATATAAATGAAAAAAAAAAAAAAAAACAATGAATAATGTCAAACCATAGAAATTTTTTTTTTTATAATTCCCCGTTCATCGAGTATTAACTTTAAATTACTTTTATCTTTAATGATTCAATAAATATACTTATGCACCTATGAAAATATTTAATTGATTTTTCTCTTCTTCCGAATTTACCCGGTATTCAATCTCTAAGCTACAAATTTATTTAATACGATTATCTGTAAAATAGTTTGAATATCCTTGATTTACAATTTAGATATTATTATTAAAAATTCACATTTCTGTTTAACTAACAATTACTATACCTTGTGTTTCAAGGAAGAAAGTATGTGAGAAAAATAAAATTTTATTTTCAAGTTTTAAAAATTAAAATATCAAAGTATACGGTTATATGAAGGACATAAATGCGTATAAAATAATTTAAGTTTTGAAAATTAAAAGGTTCTTTTTTATAAATCTTATTCCTCGTCCAAATATTTTTTTAAACTAGATTTACATTATAGTTATAATTTATAACTATTAAAAAAAAAAAAAAAAAATCAAGTTCAATATTTGAATCAAAATACAATATTCAGAATTACATACTATGAAAAAGTACACCAAACATTTCAATAATTATATTTATATTTTAATATTTTATAAATATAAAAAAACATAATTTAAAAAAAAAATATTAAGAAAATATTGTGGATATTATTTTTTCAGGAAAATGACAGGGAAACAATTTAAATTACATTTAATTTTGAAAGCATTATTACTTTGAAATAAAATGAGCTCTAAACTTAAAAATTAAAATTCATTACGAATAGTAAACTTTTTGTAAATTCAGTGCCCAAGTTATTTTTTTTATTTTTCTTATTACATGTATAATAAAAATACAGTCGTCTCTCGGTAACTCGAACCTTGGAAACTAGAAATTTTTGATATCTCAAATAATTAAAATTCCCCTTCAAATAACAATAACACTTAATGTTTAAATAATCTTGTTAACTCCAAAATGAATTTGACAAGTTTTCGATATCTCGAATTTTCTTATCCAAATTTAGTACTAAAAATAGTTTATCAAGGTGATTGTTTATCGTAAAACCCGACTATTAAACTACATATTTGTAATTTAAACCTTGATAACTCCATACAATAGATATCAGTTTTAGTTCTATGCCGTATGTTCGTTTAATCGTTTATCATGTGAGTGTGACAGTTTTGTTAATACAGTGGTTAGTATGGCTCAAAAAAGAAAATTAACAACATTATCACTTGCAGAAAAAGTGAACTTACTTAAAATTATTGAAAAAGGTAAAAGAAAAAAAAACAAGACATAGGCAATGTTTGGAATTCCGGCAAGTACATTATCTACAATATTAAAAAATAAAGATATAATTTTAAAAAAACTTTAACGAAAACTCGGCAACTAGAAAAAAAATTAAACTAGAAGAATACTCTGACATAGAATCATGTTTATTAAAATGGTTTCAACAATGTCTTAACAACAAAAATTCAATAAATGGACCTATTCTACGATAAAAAGCTGAAGATTTTGGTCATAAGTTAGGGCATGAACATTTTAAAGCCAGCAGTGGATGGTTAACAAATTGGAAAATCAGAAATAACGTTGTTTTTAAACAAGTTTGTGGTAAAAGTGGCGCTGTAGATATAAAAAAAATGTTCCGTATGGATAAATAATTTACCAAAACTCATCGAAAATTATTCACCAGACGATATTTTTAATGTAGACGAAACAGGATTATTTTTCAAATGTTTACCTGAAAAAATATTCATATTTAAAGGCCAATCTTGTTCAAGTAGAAAACATAGTAAAGAAAGAGTAATACTTCTGTTAGGGGCAAATGTTGGGCGCAGGAAAATTAAGAACACTTCTGATTGGTAAGTCGAAAAAACCACCATGTTTTAAACAAGTAAAATCATTACCATTAGATTATTATGCGATTCAAAATTATGAAATGTTTAGTAAGTTGAATTTTTTTTTCTCCTTGAACTTCGAGTAACCGAGAGTTAACTGTATAAATAAATATAAAATATGACCATAAAACATAGAATTATTTAACAAGATCAATAAAAAAAGGAAAATTTAAAAAAAAACATGCCTAAAAAATAGAGGAGACGATCCATAAGCCTTACTATTGTAGTCATTATTATGTCGTATGTATAACGCATTGTTATAAAGTAATTTAGTGATTTTATTTTACTTAATGGCTAAACTAAACGGTAAAAATAAATACTGTTATTGCAATTTCAGTCATTACATGAAGGGAGACCGCATTATTATAGTGTTTTGCAAAATATACAAATGTAATGGACACGCACCGATATTGATTATTAAGATATATTACATAAATAAAATTTTAGATACAAAAATAAAACCGGAACTATTAAAAAAATAATATAAATTATATAGCATAGTATATGTAACGATATTGTAATTGTAAAGAAATAATGAAAGTTTTACACGCATTTCGTGAAGTTTAAATTAAATAAGGAGATAGTAATCCGAGTAAAGTCATTGCAAGTATTATCAAATATTATCTTTACTATATTTTTGGTAAATGTTCTCGATCAAATGTACTGAATATTATGGTTTTTTATAAATGTTTTAAAATTTTTAAATAACAAATAATATCATAAGGTAAATTTATACCATGTTTTAAAATGAATACTTTCTTTACAATTTATGACATCAAACGATAACAACTTCATATATAATTTATAATTGAACGAATGTAAAGTTTTAATAACTTTTTGAACTGTTAAATTATTCGTATTTCAAGTTTAGAATATTTAGAAATTCTGAATACCAATATAAATTATGAAACACGCAAGTTAAGGTATTAAAATAAACACACGCTTACACTAAGTGAACGTAACTTATTAAAGTTTATATCTGTGAAAAAAATATGTTTCTGACAAAAATCATAACCTATATATTATAAACACGAGAGAAGATAATGTTCTTGACATTTGAATTTCGAGGTTTGTTTATCAAATTAAAAATAATCTTATTAGAGTTTTTAAAAGTTTATCACAATTCGAACCCGCTTTTAATAAAATCATGTAAAATTTAGATGTTTCATAATAATAACATTACATTGTTCTACTGATTAAATATGAAAACAAGAGATCCATCATGTTATAAAATTATGTCAAAAAAATCTTGTATAAATAATTATAAATAATTATAATATTCATATTGTATTATGCTTATCACCAAATTCTGCACTTTTCGTAAGTTGTAAAAATGATTTCGACAGTTCGTATAAATCAAACATGAAACTCATTGTTTTAATAATGGATTTCTTTTTTGCGTGCTGAATTCAATGTATTATGTTTTATAAATGTAAAAAAAAATCCTATTTTCAATATATTGTAGTTTGGTATTTTCTAGTATTCGATTACAATAACAAATATATAAGTATCGTATGGTTTCAAATAAACGAAGAAACCAATATACTTCGAGTAGTTTTTTCCAAATAATTTGGGTATAATTAATTCCGCGGTGCGCATGAACAAACAAATAGACCTAAACAGCGATCATTCGCGTAAGAGACTACACATACGGTACATTTAATAGAACTACTACCATCGATGATCAAAGTACACTTACAACCGCGAACGTTAACGACCCATTTAAAAAGTGAATTGGTGAATGTACGTGGACAACTTCACCCCGCCTAAACCGTGCTATGTGAAACTTAAGTAATACAAACAGTTAAAGTTTAGTGGGTTTATTGTACCGTATGCTTCTCAAATATTAACAGTTCCCATGAATTGAATAACACTGTTAAGCAGTTTGTGAAACGGTCAAACTTACGTCTGGGGATTAGTGATATACACAGCTTCTATACATATAACATATTAATATATTATGATACTATCCTAATGAATAAAATAGACACTATTTTTCATCATAAACAATTATATTGAACGGGTTTCAACGTTAACTCAAAGTGTCTTCGATAAAATTTCATAAAACTATCAAGGATGTATCAAGTAATTATTTAACCAAGACTGAGCATTAACGAGTTAAAGAATCAAAATTAAATTACTCGACGAGACAATTTTTTTTTTTTAAATAAATTTCAGAGATTAAAATATAAAAATATATTTTGTTTTTTGGTTGTATATTTATTTTTAATTAAAATGTATGTGGAATTATAAGTGTGAAAGTTTGAAATTCACCATTCCCGGATATCAATAGAGATCAAAATAACATATATAAACCTAGATTTATACAAAAAACATAAAATTCATAAAAAAAAAGTAACTTATTTTCAATTAATAATCAATCAAAAAGTATATTTTATTGAAATTTCATGACCCGCTGTTGCATATAGGCTACATGTTATAAAATTGATGTTTAACTTTTTCAAGCAAATAATTTAGTAAAAACATGTTACCGCTCAGAACTGTCATAATTTTTTAATCATTTTTAATTTTTTTTTACTTATTTTTCCCGAATTTATCGTGTTTTAGATTACAAAAATAAAGAAAAAAAAGAAACTTAAAATTTAAAAAAAAATAGGCATTGAAAGGAGGTTAAATCAATCAAATTAAACAAGTCATGACTTATTATTGAACTAAATGTAATTTTCTAGTTAATTCAACTTTACTTACATCTATATAAATTACCTTAATTTCATGAGTTAAAAAAAATCTGTCAATTTGACCGATTTCGATGTATTTTTTTTTTTCTACACTTAGAAATACTTAACCGCAGTTGTGGTTACTGCTACAAGAGACAAACAGACCACATTTCAATACAATCCTTTATGATACTCATGCTCCTCGTGAAGTAACCATCTTACGTTCGCATCAACTATTTTAGACAAAACTGGACGTTACGAAATTTCCCATACGTACGATCTCTTCACTCATGTACGTAAGCCCTATGCTCAGCAACCGAAGACTTAATATGGTCATGGCGTCCATTTCGGTACCCCTAAGATTGACTGTCATGCGGTTGCCTATCTGGTGAGAACGATTAATTTAAAAAATGTAATAATAATATATTTATAATAAAATGAATGTATTGTTATTTAAAATAAGGGTTTCGTCAGTAAATGTGTTAAAAAAAAAAGAATTTAATTACGTTGTTTACTATATAATCATAAAGAAACCGAAAATTCTTAAGGTCCCTCGGAAGATGTGAAAAAATATATATGAGCTTAGAAATATTAATTAATTAAGTGGAGTTTTAATTAAATATTTTTAATTTAAAACTCGTGCTTTCATATTGTTTGTAGGATATGATTGAACATTTTTAAGAATTCCATTTGTTAACGTTTTATTTTTCAGAACACAAATAGATATTCAATTGTATATCTTGAATAAAATGTAGTAATAGTTGAAAGAAGTCTGAAATCATAAATAGGAATGGAAAGTATGTCTTCGGTAAATCAAAAAATCAAAATGTATCAACTAACTTTTGATAGAATAAAATATTCATATAATAGGTAGGTACGCTATGTATGCATTTACACGCATAGAGTAGATAGGGGTAAGATGACGCAATTTTTTATAAAATGTGTTTAAATAATATAGTATTATGTTTTTGGTACAAAAAAAAGTTATTTTTGTATAGCAAATATTCATTTCATTTCATTTTTACAATCAAAGCTTTAATATTTTGAATAGATAAGTTTTAAAACATAGAAAACTTAACATAAGTTATACGCGCAATCTTACCCCGACAGTGGGTAATGGTGTATGGCATATGGTGGGGTAAAAGGGCGTAAGCAAAAGTCTTTATTTTAAATTAATCTTGTTATGGAAAATAAATTCTTAAATATATATTTTACCAATTAGAATCACTATAATTTATTATAAATGTCTATTTTAATTATATTTGCTTATAAAATTAATAATAAGTAAAGACTTTTTAAGACATATTATATAGTTATATTTATATTTGAAATTATAACATGTTAAAACATAACAACACAAATAAAAACTATTGAACAATTTATTGATCTTTGTTTGATCATAGTACAACAAAAACAATAAAATAAACAAATTTAACAAGTAGATAGGTACTACAGTAGTAGATCTAACCAAACAAAAATTATCAATATTTCAGTTCATGCATTTTAAAACTAAATAAAATAAAAAAAAATAGGTAATACCTTACGTAGTTTCTAAAAATATACACAAGTATTTAGAATATTTAGATGCTCTTATTGTAAATAATATGAATTTTATAATAACTATGTAGGTACTAGTACATATAATTATAATTTCAAACATATAAATATGTAGGTGTCAACATCATATGCTGAAATGCGCACTTTTACCCCAAATCGAATACGCCATTTTACCCCAATATACTTTTCATTGTTGAAAAAATTGTATAAAAATAAGCATTCGTGTTATCAGATCATAATACATGATAAATAATAGCCAATATAGTGTAGTAATGGTAAAAAAAAAAAGATTCCTTTATAAATAACTTTTCCAGTGTGAATAACTAATTTTATTCTATCTAAATATTACATCAAAAAGTAAAAAATTAAAACTTATCTCATTTCGAGCTGTTGTTCAAATAAATCTGTTTTTTTTTTCTTTTGTTTTACTGATAAACATAGCTGGTATATTGTTAAACACTAAGCAGTATGTCCATAATTAAAAATCTTAATAATTTATTGATAATAGTTTATCTTACTCCATTCGTCATCTTACCACAGGTTACTCTATGTATAAAAGTGATAAAAAAATTAAACTAAAAAAACGAAATATTTTTATCATAGGCATCGTGTTAAATAAAAAACGTATTTTGTATGCCACTATTCTATCTCTGTCTAGCCGGGTCATGCGATGGGCGGTTATCCAACGGTGGGTGATGTTCGAGGTTCGAGAGCGGCCGGCGACGACCTGACGGTAATACGTGGCCGCCCCCAAACTTCCTCCTACATGACGCTGTTTCGTGCTGCCGTCTTGATACCGAACCGATATCGTAAACACGGAAAATTTAATATTTCTAATGATTGTATGGTTAATTGAATTTTTCTCATTAGACGATGCACAATTAATTTTAATAATTATAATAATTAGCGTTACAAAAAAAAAAAAAAACTAAACAAATCGGTCCTGTAGAACTCCAAATATAATTGTCACAAAATCGCCTCACCTTTTAATAATATAATTGGTATCGAGCGTTACCTTATTCGCGTGATACACAAAATGTTCACCGCCCAAACGAAAAAGATCTGAACCCCGTATAACAGTGGTTTCCAAACTGCGAGACGCGTCTCCCCGGGGAGGCGCAAGAAAAACATTTTTATTGTATACCATATAAGACTATCGTATATATATTTTTTTTTAGATCGACGGTAATTTGCTTTGATTAAAAAAAAAAAAAAAACAAAAAAAAAATGTTGTTTTACCTGTTCGTGGGAGTCGCGATCACATTGTTTCGCGTGTTTGGGAACGCGTGAACCAAAAACGTCCGGGAACCACTGCCGTACAGGATGTTTTCACGTATGACAAGTTTTCCGAGCCAACGCGAGAACGTGCGACGTAAAGTTGGCCATGAACAAAACAGGAAACCGAATTGTCGTTGGCTGTTTCCATCTTTGTACGAGTGTGAGCGGCGGCGCGGGGGAAAAGTGTGATCGAACCGCGTCGCGAACAATTACTGAACCGACTGGGACGATCGTAATTAAAACCTTTCGCGTAACGTATGCTCAAAACAAACCGAATAACGGATTCGGTGAACAGCTTCGGAGATTGCCGGCGACCGACGAGATACCGTTTCACACCGGTAAACCGTACAAATAACCTGTGCATAAGGATACAGATTTGATGTGTGCGATTCTATTGTCGGTTGGAAAAATCGTAACCCATCAAACGGTTCCCGCGGGGCCTCGGCCCGCTGGCGGAAGTAAACGCGACGCGCCGCCCGGGTGTTCCGACGCGTCCGACGGCGATGGCAAACGAACAGTCCGCGGGACGCCCGTGCAAACGCTATTGTCCTCGATGTTCGCGAATCTGCACGTCATATTCGCAATCGCTTACCGGTAACGATGTGCGCGCGACAGTTGCGCGCCGTGCTATCCGCCGAACGGACGATGAACCTAGGGCGCCATCCCGTCGGGAATATTGCACGTAGGTCCATTACGCGGAACGGTCGAAAACGTGTTCTGGTCGCACGGACTCCGACCCCGTTTGACGATCGATTGTTACGAAAACGATTCCGCTCTGTCCGTTAGGTATTATTTACCGATCGGTGTTCTTGCGACCGTCATATTCGGTGCTCGAAATGGGGAGGAGGGCATCCCTCTACTTTTTTGTACTTACAGTTTTTTTCATCCCTCTACTTGTCTAGAATAACGCATTCCTCCTAAGACTTGTGTTTTAAAATTATATACTTATCATTTTTATATTTATATATAACATATTTTTTTTTTTTTTCAGTGATAATAATTGTTTTTAACATTCAGGCCCGGGCGCCCGGCTTATCGTGTTGTTTACTATAAGCCGTTTCGCAACTCGTATTATACCCGTATTTAGAGCCACGGACTAAGATAATATACTTTATGTGAACTATAAAAAAAAAAAAATAAAAAAAATATTATAGGTACACAAGGTGTGAAGAATGTTATGATGATATCAGGAAATCTGAGTTATAAGGCATCCTTCCACTTATCTTGAGCCATTTCGACCATTGGTCATATTTTCAACGCAACACAATCGATCGCCTACTCAATTGCCTGTTACTGTACGGTTTTATTCGGTTCGTTTGTTTTTAACGTTTTCGTTGTTTTCAACGCACGCGAATAGGTTGTTCAATTGTTGTACAAAATCGTTGAATAACGCATGTCATCGTCACCGATTCGAACATAAACTCGACAACGAGTTTTCCGTAAAATTTCGAAATCACTATTCGAGCAACATTTCAGACGGACCACTGCGTCAGCAAACGATTACAAATAGTCAAACAATCGTTCAAGTGCTTAGCGAATAAATACATAGTTCTGGCCCGGCAAAACGCACCCTGTAAATATATTAAAGGACGAAAGTTGCCCGTGTAATGCCCCTTAAAACCGATCGGTGTGACACTTGATGGTCGTATATTACAATATTTACTGTGGGTCTGGGGCGGACGAATTGCCTACAAACTCGTAAGCTGCTTTTCCCAAACGAAACGATTATGTTTTTTATTTATTTATTTTTCTATAACGTTTTTCGTTGCGCATTCGGCTATGGTGTTCACACGTTTTCTTATTTTTAGACAAAGATATTGCTGTACATTTAGTTAGTCGAATTGTATTAAAAAACATAATGTTCATCAAGGACTTTAATTTTCCTAATTCAATTTGTTTCTCGAAACTGAAAACTGCTATAGATTTATAATACAATCATGGAAGAAAAATTTATCTTAGTGTAATTCATCAAAGAACGAGTACAAGGCGATTCACTTCATGTATAACACTCGTATTCTATATCAATTTATGTGATTTTTTTTTTTTTGTGATTTGGAGTTCAATTGCCTAATATTTGTTGCAAATTAGTAATATTTTGTAATACTTCTAAACACAAGAATCTTATAATATTTTTAAATATCCACTTCATTCTGCTTTGGAAACCGAACATACACGTATTTATGAATAATTATTGTTTCTTGTTCGATAATATTCGATATTCGATTTTCAACCATTGACTGTTACAATAAAAAAAAAAAAATTCTTTTCGATACACGAACTTAATGTACAGTAGAATCCGCTTATAAGGATCTATAAAGAACCTAAAGAATCCGATCGCTATATCCGAAATTTGTTGTATTCGGATGACGAAAACATTATCTACGTGAGATATAAAACCAACAAAATACATGGAACCGTTTTATCCGGGGTATCGTTATATACGGCAACGTATAAGCGGATTCTACTGTAATTTATAGAAACACATTTACCAAGATGATGATGATAATAATAATAAATTATTTTTTCATTCATTGTTTTGAAAATCTCGAGTATAAGATTTTATACCCTATAGGGGTTAGATGACTTCAGATATTACCTGTGTATTATATTATGAGTACCATGCGTTTAGTGTTTTTTTTTCTTAATCATTGTTACGTGTGTCATTTTAATATATCTATTCCACCGTAATTCTGGGTGCAACTGTAAGCGACGAGGGAATGAGATTGCAAAATAAAAATTACTAACTGTACATACAGTTTATCGATGTTTTTAATGTTTCATATCTACATATTTGCTTGAGCGTTAGAAGAAAAAATACCACCGGTGTCTACATATCAAATTATATCTGCACGTTTGACTCCTACTTGACTTTTAGTATACATATTTCTAAAATAATTAATGAAGTTTTAAAACAATAAAAGGGTTAAAAAAGGACGCTATTGTGCATTTTTAATTAATACTGCCTCATACAAACCATTAAACTGTACACGAGTTTATTCATATTTTGAATATAATTTCACCATTTGCAAGTCACCATATCAGTCAGGTTTAATCGGATAAACAGAAAATATTCAACATCGAATTTTATGATCTATTTCCGAAATATCGTGTTACATATAAAATATGTATATTATAATCCTCTGAGCAATTACCCAAAGTTTTCTATATTAAAATGTTAAAAACAATGAAGAATAAAAATTGGATTTTTGTTGTTGTTGCTCCAAAATTCAATTGGTTGTCCATATTTATTATAAATTTACAAATGATTAATTTTAAAATATCTACGAACATTTTAAGAATAGTTGATTTGTTTTACCCTCATGTTTAGCAACTATTCGTTAAAAAATAAAATTCACCATATTCACTGCATTACATTTATAACAAATATGTTTAAAAATAATATTGATTTTTTTTTTTTTTTACAAGTAGTTTTATGAATTCAATAGATATGTTAATTTAACTCCAAAATTATAATGTACTTTAATTTTATCGTAATTGGACCTTGTATCCGTATAAATTATATAAATAAATAAACAATTTACAATTATACATTATGAAATTATACGTATAGTAATTGAAGTCGGGTTTTCTCACGATTTTTTTTTTTCCATCGATATGTTAAAATAATTATCAACGTTCGTTCTAACGAATTATTGCTATTCGCCGTATTATATAACATAATCATTTCCGCGTCATTAAATGAACACGTATACCTACCTATTTTATTTAAATTTGTAATTTATTTGAAATACACCCGGTCGATAATGGATGAAAAAAAAAAAAAAAAACTAAGAGGTTTTTGTTCTGAAACCTGGATTATTTTCGTTCTCGATCGTTTTTGGTTTTCCGTTGGTCGACGCGAACGAGTTTACGCCGTTTTCACGCGTAGCTCGTGGTACCCATATTGATTTTTGACTTTGCAATCATGCAAACGTGCCATTTTTCACGTTCAAACACTGTGTATTATAATATCGCGTAGAACCTACCTATGTTGTCGTACGGCGTAACTGCACATCACCGTCGGCATCCTGTGCGAAAATTAAATTTAGTCGACATTCGGAACAAAAGCATTCAAAACGTTTCGTTTCGCGTCATAAACTACATCAACTTTATAAAAAAAAAAAAAAAAAAAAAATAATAAAAAGAAAACCGCGTCACACGATAACATCGCGTTCGAGTCGTTTCAGGAAATATACTTTTATTGTAATCAACACACGGTTTTAATACGGCCTGCGTAATCAGTATAATATTATATAGTATTGTAATAAATATATATGCGCTTACAAAATATTTCAATGTCTGCACAAACGTACGTTGTGCTCGTAACAATTATTCCTTAACGACTAAGACACACAGGTATTTACAAAAATGATTTCGTTCGGTCGGCGGGCAGCGCACGCGTCCGTCTCCGTTTCGGCGCGCGCGTAAAATGCTGGGCCACGGTTTTCGCGCGTTAACCGCTTGTCGACGGCGTGGCTGCGCGACGAACGCGCACCGGAACCGTATAAATATTTGTACAAGTGTTTCCTGAGCGACTGTTCGTCGGCCGCGCGAGAATCGACGGAAAACGCTAGCGCACGTGCGTCGCGTAAAACGTGCACCGCGTCCAAGCGGTATTGTCGGTACGTCGCCGGAACGGACGCCCGATCGGGAAGGATTGGCGTTGTCGAGGGGTGGGTCAGATCTCTCGCGGCGAAGAGCGGAGAAGACAGGGACACACGGGGCGGATTCGGGTCCGAGAGGAAGAACGTCTGCCGCGTAAACCGTCTGCGCGCACGCTAGCGTTGATCCGGAGCGTCGACTCGTGGACTCTCTGCGAACTTCGTAAGGTAAGTAAAAAGTAAAGTAACTGAAGTGGGAACGGAACAAGCAAGCAACAGAGCCGTTTAGGGAAATAACACTGTGGCAGCGCAGTGCGGGGACACTTGAATAATGTTGTTAACCACGAGTAATTAATTGAAACGTGGAATACGGATCTATGGTGCGATCGGGGGTGGCAGGACAGCGCGAATGAACCGAGGAGCTCGGGTGCGTTACCACAGTCCGCGGTCGATCCGTAGCGAAAGAGGGAAGGGGGTGGAACGTCTTTATTCGCGAAGATTGGTATGTTTTACTTATGGGGCAC
The DNA here is from genome assembly GCF_003268045.1 of Sipha flava. Lineage (NCBI taxonomy): Eukaryota > Metazoa > Arthropoda > Insecta > Hemiptera > Aphididae > Sipha > Sipha flava. The sequence continues at coordinate 997,250 of NW_020273606.1, forward strand.
GTGGCGTTGGAAATCCATCTGTTATTGCCTACATCACACGCGGCAGTGAATAACGCATGGTCGTTTTGATCGCTGTTTACGTTCAGATTCTATACCTGTGGGCGTAAGTACGTACCACGATGTTTGATTGACTATTGCGCGTTCGACCTCGTTTCAAACTCATGTACGCAAGTACGTTTGTCACCCCCTCCCCTCCACACGATGTTATTATCGGAACCGAATGATACACCACGAAGTAATCTTATTAGTTCCGTACACTTGTTGGCGGTCTACGAATACGGAACACTTTTTCAAATACAAAATATCACACTATGTAATATATATATATATATATATAAATAACACAAATCGAACAGTTCGAGTCGCAATGCGAATCGAGCCAAATGATTGGTATTTTTTTTTCCAAAAGAACACTCAAGTGGTTTCGTGTCGTATCGAAATGATTTTAAACCCGTCGGAATGGTGTGCGAGCGTAAGAGACTACGAGGCAATTATAACACGTGCGCCGAAACGGTATAGGGTCCTACATCGAGTACGCTACCCGTGCCTAAAACTTATTTTGTATAACATGTTTATGATAATAATATATAATACTAAAAATTAAACACACACTCTTGTGCGTGCGTTTGATCGTACGTGGTGGTACAATCGATGATCGAAGTGACTCGAGACAAGCGGAGGGACACATTGTTGCAGTGTTCTGGTAATGATTATCTCCTCTTACGTAATAATATTATGTGTGTGTGTGTGTGTGTGTGTGTGTGAGAATTATGGACAAAACGAGTGCGCGGAAAGATGGAAAACGTAAAAATTGAAGGGACGCCGTATACGTCCCCTCGTGTCCCGACCCACTTCGACCGCCGAGTGTACAAGACGCACTGCGGTATGACAATCGATCATCATCGGCCTCTCGCGTGTTCTGGCGCGTAGTCCTCGTAATCGACGATGACCGACGACGTAGGAACGATGTGCTGCAACGGCAAGTACAATTGGTCGCCGAGCAGATGCTTCGTTATCAGCAGGTGCGACGACGCAGCTCCGCGCTTGGCGATAAGTCCGCCCGACTCGACGTCTCCGTCCCCGTAATCCTCGTGGTCGCAATCCTCGATCCTGACGGGTTCGTTGGCCTGCTGCTGCTGCTGCTGCTGCTGTTGCTGTTGGTTTTTGCCGAACCGTCGGACGGTCAAGCCGACCAGGAAAAATCCCACAGCTGCCGTTAACGCGACGACCGCCTTCACTAGCACCGGCCCCACGTTGAAGCATAAGTAGAGCAGCGCGATCAACGATTCCGGCAGACTTTTCACTTCCTGAAATCGTACGAAAACGTGAACAATCATTGATTTTTTTTTTTTTTTAAGTTTTCGACTCGTCCGAAATAGTATGTATCGAGTACCGACGTTGTATCATTACAATGATTTGTCCAACATAGGCGTGAGCATAGATAGGGGTGGCCGGGTGGACCACCCCTCCCCCCTACGGACTCTGGCTTCTTCTTTAATAAATGTATATCTTTACTATACAAGATAATGAACATTTTTACATTTTACATGAATAAAGTAAAGCCAGTTTTAATCTTATAGTACAGAATTGATATCTGTGAATAAATGTATTAAAGTTATTAGTTATTAATCCGACTAATCAGAACTTGCATATAATATAAAAATTGAAGATGTAATTGATACATTCAAAAACTTTACTCCCGTAGACAGAAGAATGGAGTAGTAAATAGTACAATAATATGTAAATAAAGATTTCTTAGATATAAAATGTGTAAGTTTAAATAATATTTATTTTTATACTTGCATATTGAATTAAATGAATAATTTATAAGATTTAAAATATTTAATTATACTAATAGTCTTTAGTACAAGAATCTTTGGTTCACTTTTTTTAAGGGGCCCTCCTGCGGACAAAGTCTGCGCACGCCTATGGTGTCCAGGACGAAATGTTTAAAAGAAAAAAAAAGAGCAGTTGATAAACACGTGTATACAATATAATGAAGCATTTATTGAACGTACGATTGGTTTGACTGCGTAATATTCATTTTTTTTTTTTTATTGAATTTGCGAATCAAAGTCAAGTGCATCATATTATGTGACATGCGCATCTAAAAGGCGGACTATGTTCAATATTAGATTTGTCGAGCATTGTCGCACGAAGAAAGGACAATTGTTTCTAGAATTGAAAAGCTCTAAAGCTTCCTCAATAACTCTATACGGGAAATTAATTTATGAGCTTTAGCCATGTCGTTATAATTCTAAAAATGGGTTTGAAAATAGTACAATACAAAATTTTAAGACGATTAATGGTTTTTAGTTTGGTGCAGTTTTAATTTAAAAAGCTGATATGTCTGAGAGTTATAATTAAAGTCTTTAGATGTAAGACCGGAGGACGTTGAAACGTCCAAGTTAGACACGGTAGATGAAGTTTGTAATAATAGACAACCATTTCACCACTATCAACGTTCCACATGTGTATTGAGATTACGAAACTTAAATTACGAAATTTTCCAAATGTTTTACGCAAAGCCAAATATTTACGAAAACCAAATTTATTTGATTATTCATTCAAGGCAGAAAACATTTGGATTTATATTAAATTTTGACTATTAAAATTGAATATATATATTATTTATTATATATAATTATCATTAATAATTGTGAATATAATCATGTTTGTGGTTTTATAAACTTGAATTGTTCTTCAAAAAAAAAATCAACGGGGCTCTGTTTATCTTTTGATATTTTAATGCACTATGCAAATGAAACAATACCGGTCAGCTTTGAGTTTAATTTTCAAACCATAAAATTACTTATTTTACGAATGTTATATAAACGGTAGAAATAAATAACGCTGGAAAGAAAAAATTGTTGTATCTAAGAAAATTACTTTAAAAACTCGGAGAGCAAGTAAAACCTTGTGTTCAACTTTAGTTTTAAAACAATAAGAGTTACATGATACTTTTGGTGAAATTTAGCTAAACGAAAATCGATTTGAATATAGAAAAAAGTAGTTTTCAAATGTGTGCCTCTTTATTCGGCAAGGATGCCGCGCGGTCGATACAGAAACGATGAATAAGTTAATTGTGGTGCGTGAACAGCAGCAGCACTGTAGTTATTTTATTTGACGGAAACGTCGTGACTACGTATTATAAAACACACAGTATTGTAATTATTCACCGTTTCGCAGAAAACCGTAAAACGTACAACCGTTAATGTCCTCTTTGCATGTAACCGTTATCACATACGCACACATACACGTAATGCTAATATTTTTTCTACGTACAATTGCCATTCGATTATTACGGAAACTTTGAAAGTTGCGGTAGATAATAATTCGTTTACCAGACATTCCGCTCTTTTCGCCAACCTCTATTCGCTCGCGGCATGGCGGTTGAATAAAGATGATTTGTATACGTGAAACCCTTCAAGTTTTTTTTTTTTTTTTTCTAATAAAGCACGAAAATCCGTGATAATAGAATCGCACAAGTTATGCGCTATTGTTGAACACATGAATATTTCTATTTTAGAATTCGGTTTCCATACGGTTCCGCGTATGCGACGAGAAAACGGTTTTGGTTTTATTCATTTCATCTACTCGATCACAGTCGGGAGGAATGATAAACTTTGAACGTTTCAAATCGGTTATGGAAATGTATGACGTCCGATCGTTAAATCTGCACCCGATCGATACGCATAAAGAAATGGGGGAAAAGAAAAAAAAAATCGACGACGAATTTCTATCGATTCACCGACGGTTGGATCGTATTGATATTATTTAATCCACATGCATGTTAGCATACGAGTATGTACTGCACAATATTACGAACTCCGCGCCCGCCCACTGCGCAGCCCACGCGTAAGGTCTTCCTGGGTCTCTGGTTTTTTTTTTGTCCAGCCATAAAGCTATGGGAAGTAAACATTACGAGAGTTATTGTATTGGTATCGGCCGGCGTTATTGTCGTCCGCGGTTGTGCATAATAATGTAATATCGTTGGTATTATGTGGGGTTTTTTTTTTTTTTCATTTTACTCACATCCTTGACTCCCCGCAAAAGAATTACGTACACACGAGATAGCGCGGCCGATAATAATAATAATACTTCTTCGTTGTCGGTTAGTATTCGAAAATCTATTATTATTATCTGCACTTGCGACGGTAAAAATATGCGACGGCCGAATGTCAAGGAAAACCGCGTGTCTCCGTAAACACACACGCTCGTCCGGCAAACTTGCACTGCTTCTCTCTTTCTCTCTTTTTTTTTTTTCTTTCTCTGTGTTTCGCGTCATTATCATACACCCTTGTGGGTTTTTGAAACGTTTCCCCCTCGAGGAACTGTCTTCGAGTCGATTGGCCGTCGCCGTCTGATCAGCGAGAGTAAAACGTACACTGAACACGTAATGTGTATTATAATTATATATTATAATACTGTGTGAACGTGCACGAGTATACAGGTATTTATTATAATACACAGCCAACATCGGGTATCGGATTCTTTAACGTTTGCTTATATAATTATAGAGTATTGAAAAAATAACAGATCGTAAGCTATGAATTTATTATGTGTAACTAAGATTTCAAATCTTATTTTTAGTGCTGACTGGTGCTAATCTCTATTTTCGGTGTTATTTTTATTGCTTATATGCGTGAAATCTGATTTATTTCCTGTTTATAATTATTATTTAATTTTTTTTTTTTGAACTTTGCTAATGAAACTCGATAAAATGTTTTTCATTTTTACTTTAAACTTTTATGTTTCGTTACAATTTTAAATCAATTTTTTATGGATAAATATCAATTTCATCTTTAAACCCATAACTGAGTATGGAACTAAACGTAAATATGCACAATAAAGATAAAAACGAATTGTAAAAAATGTAAGTATAAAATGCATTCCTTTGTGGAACATTACAGTTAGTATAACTCAACATATATAAATATTTATTAAATTACATGGATAGAGTGTCAAATTTATTGTTTTACTATGATGGTTATATTTTCGGTGTATACATTTTAGACAACAAAACCATATCGAACGTTTCTAATTATACTTTAATTGATTAGAATTAAGATTCTGAAAGTGTGGTTTGAAAAAAACAACGTTTTACAGAATAATTAATTATATTTAAACTTTGATAATTTTCAATTAAATCCAAGCAAATATAATTTTACATTTATATTTGATAAAATTATTTCGAATCTTTTAGTTTCAAACTTAATTAGAAACGAAAATAACCAATAAATCATTATTTTGTGCTAAAATATCGTATAGCGGTCAGCTTAGTCGGATTTTTATAAACTTTAAAATGTACAGTTTAAATATTGTTGTGATGGAATGGGTTGAAGTGTATTGATTTTTAAATGAAAGTAGATATTGATGGTAATTTTTAACTCGGGACGTTTGATAAATCGACGCATTGCATGTTTTATATATTATTACTACTACGAAAACTGGTTTTTTCATAAAGATTGAGAACGGGTGTATGGGATATTTTTTAAAAAAAATGATAAGGAAATCGATACAAGATATATCGACGAATTCATTACATGACTCAATTACGTGAAGTTCTGTGTAACGCTGAGCAACAGTGTTATTGTAATACAAAAAAAAAAAAAAAAATTAAAAATCGTATCAATCCGACCTTCACACGAAACGGTTGTTCAGATGCATTACGATTCATCGTTACGTTCAAGAGTCTATATATAGAATATATAAATACTGGATGTATAGAATGATAGCCGCTCTATTGACCTACACGGCGTTCGAACGGACGATCCGGTACGCCGATCACCGGTGTTCTGTCTGAGGAGAAAACCAACGCGGCGGTACACTCGTTCTGAAATTTCGCACCAAATTTTTTCGTCATGAGATTTGAACTTGACGTACGGTTATCACAGATCGAGTTAAGTGAACCGCGGGTTACAACCAAACAGTTGTCAGAAGCGCTCAGTTTTAGTGTACACTAGTGAACACGCGGTATACCGCGCGCACACGCACACACATATTATGGTTCGTCACGTACGTAGTGCGATGCGTGCACATAAAGCGCGCGCGAATATCGTTAACACGAATAGAATTATTCGCGAACGCGTGCGAGAGAAGGTTGCGTGAAGTATAATAATGATGATGATGATGATGATGATAATAATATTAATACTAGTTACAAGTGTCTACATACGGATTGATCCATACATGAATATTATGCGCGAATGGTAAGCGAGAAAAAGTGTACACGTATTGCGACGCGTGTGCGGAAATCGAAAGAAAAGGAACACGCGGTGTTAAATATTTACACGAAATCGCGAATAAACGTGATTTCCGGACAAAACTACGTCCGGTGTGTGTGTGTGTGTGTGTGTATGCGAGTACAAACGCGTATTATATTATTTAGTTTGTGTGTCCGGAAGGTATAGGTATACGCGCGCATTACCGGATAAAAACGGATACGACAAGACTCGCGTTGTTTTCGGCAAACACGTTGACCTCTACGCATTCGGATTTGTTTCTTTTTTTTTTTCTTTCAAATTCATGATTTTTTCCTTACCCTCCCTCCTACGACGGGTCTCGTCGTATCTCATCTTCATGACGAGTGTTGACGGCACACACGTCCCCGAAGGCCACGGCGGTGTGTACCGAGTTGAATTTCATCAAACGACCGAGAGATACACATACCCGTGTACAACACAAGAATACATTATTATTGTTGTTATTATTATTAGTATAATTATTAGTATTATTGTCAAGACTTATAAGCCGACGATCTGTTGTTTTTTTTTTTTTTTCTTCATCGTTATTTATTACCATTATCTAGTGTGTAATATCGTCAAGAGCAACTGCACGAAAGACCATTGACTCGCTATTATACCAACGATATATTATAACATGGTTATTTTTTTCTTCTTGCAAAAATGAATTCCTCGTAGCTCAGAACTTGTAATGTAAAATTCATATATATATATATAACGAAATTTAATTTTACTGAATATATTACAATGAAGCCGAAATAACAGCGGAAGTTTTATATGAAATCGATTTCGGAAACGTTTAAAATATTCTTTCGGGATTTATTTTGTTGGAAAAGTTTGTCCGCGACCGGCAGTTCTTATCGGTAGACCAAATAAGCTTATACATGCTTATATACGCTGTATATATACAGCGGAACTTCGATAACTCGGAGTGCATAGTCCCTGAATTTCAATGCACGATTTGTGTGGTAAATTTTCTCGATAATTCGAATTGTGATTACTCGAGTTTCTCGATAAGTCGAAATCATTTGTATTGAATTTAATCGAGTTGAATCCTAAATGGTTTGACGTACCAAAAAGTTCCAAACGAGTCGAGTTGGGAAGAGTTGAATGTGGATGATGATGTGGGATTTCCTTTGCTTTTAACTACTTTTACGTAGGTTCACAGGTAGTACGAAAATATATTCGTGAACAACTATAAATTCCAGACGAGATTTTTTTCGCGCTCATCATAATTGAAAACTTTACAGATAAATCCTTACCAAACAATAAAAAACGATTACAAATATGTGATTTCTTCCAAAAGTAATCTTGCTTTACTCACTATTTTCTTGATTATTTACATATTAATTTTAATATAGAATAATTTTTGAAAATTTTAATTCATACATACATACAATAAACACGGTAAAAGTAAATAAATTAAATTATGAAATATAGTCTTTGTGTTGTACGATAAAATGTTTTTGATGACTCGATTTTTTTGTGCCCCCGACCGATTTGAATTATCGAGGTTCCATTGTGTATAAATTATGCTGTATTTAGGTCTGCATTAGGGTCAACAGGAAGTAATTCTCAAGCATTATGACTTTATTAACGGGTCGACCGTAATCCCGTGACTCGACTTTCCATTCGATTCAATTATTTGTTTGCAATAAGTTTTTTTTTAACATTTTCTCCGTTAAATTTCTTACTACCATGATTTTCATCGGTTTCTTTTTCCGTACCAAAGTTGATATTTGTAGTAAGAAAATTACGAGCTGTACTAATGGATATCTGCTCTACGTAACACTCATTATTATTATTTAATTTTAAACGTTGAATTACAGAAGATATTAATTTTATTGATGTTAATCGATAGCTCATTTTTAGACAAATTATAGGCACCCGGAGCGTTTTTTACTGGGCTCAGAAAACCTTGGAAAGTAATTTCTGGACACTGCTAATAAAAAATAAAAAAAAAACCAGTACATTTAATTACTTAATTATCTCTAAAGTTATTTAACCGATATCAATCAATTTCGTCCAAAACATATTACTCCGTAACAATTATTCTTTTATAAGTGCGAAAATAAATGTACGCACATTGAAAGTTAATACCAGATAAATATCATATTATGTGCATGTTCAATTAATTAATGGTATGTCTCTCGGTCAAGGTATTACGAAAGTCTTAATATTAATTAGTGATTACGTAAACACACGTAAAATGTATTAAAATAGAAAAAAAAATTGTTAATGTATATGAATCATTGAAACATTGAGTGTCATGTAAAAGTGTTAGCCATATTTTTTTATATTTCATTTTTATTTTTTCATTTAACTTTAACGTCACCTTACTCTAAAAACTATAAACACGTACCTTTACAATCACGGCAGTTGAATATTTTTTATTTTTTTTTTTTTGAACCTCATTTAACTCTGACTTTCATACGCTAACTTTATATTATTATTTTTTCGTAAAGCATGTGAACGCAAAGTGCATGTTTATTTGTATTACTATTATTTACCTTCCGAAGGGCACACGCAATTTGTGATTTTAAATGAAAGAATAATATACTAAATAATAATAATCATCGCTCACAATATTCCGTTGACGTTTAAACCCGTACGTCGAAATAAAATGTTTAAATAATGTTTTATTTTCATTCCCATAAAAGTTACAAATCTATACAACACGTTTTGTACGGGAGAGTCGAACATATTTATCTTGAGTATTATGACACAATATTGTATACAGTGGCATATTTAGAATTAATTCTAGGGGGGGGGGACTCAAAATATACAAGTAAAATTTTTGGTCATGTTTAAATCAGATAAATCTTTAATATTTGTGATTTTTTTTTTTTTTTTTTATCTAATTCCCGATTCATTTAGAATCGAATTTTGTGTAGTTATTTTTTAACACCTGTCTGTATTTTGAAAGTTACGCTTATGTTTTATTTGATTTTTCACTAATTATAGACCCGACAAAAAGCTCAATTCAGTATTTACAGCCACGCGTAATTTGATTTCGCTATAAAATGATCACCCCTTCGCCTCCCCTAAAATACGCCCATGATTGTATAGCTTATTTGGCTCACCATATTTCAAAGTTTTGCAAATAATATGAAATCATAAAACACACTTTCTATAATGGTTTGAGTTCTCGTAGTAGTAACAGGAAATTGATAAGACCCCAATACAATTCACGTTGGTTTAAACTTCCAAGTGAATTAATGTAAATCCAAAACCACGATACCTGCTCGTAAACCAGTGATTTTTTCGAGCATAAAACATTTAATTTCACTACTGTAAAAGTGCAATCATTTATCAATGCTTAAAATATCCAGCTCCATTAAGAATACTTTAACAGTATTTGCGCTGTTTGCATATTTTTAAAGACCATGGTCTCAGCCACTTTAATTTCCAGATAAACACAACATTTTCATGCTAATTTGACGACAAACCGTTTTGTCAATATTCACTTTTCACCGTAATCTACGTAATATTATTCAGTATTTCCTCGACAACACAGCATTGAAACCTATTGGTTGTTAATAGTTTTATTGCGGAACATAATTATAACTCACCAAGTGCAACCAACATATTGGTAGTGTTAGATCGTTGAACTTCTGGGCGCGATTCACGAATCTGGTGGCCTTTACGACTAAATTCAACTGGATCTTGATGTTCACTTCCAGCGGTATACCGAGATCCTGAAGGAAACATTATTGAAACAAAGCGTTTATTAATTGATTATTATTTCCTACTTAAGAAATGCCTATTGTTCCCTTTGTCCGCGACTATAGACAACAGTCGGAGTGTAAAAAAAAACTTTCTATGTTACCTACTGGGTATTATTTTTGGTTTGACCTTTTAATAATGATTTCAATAACATTAATGTTCTTTTTTTTTATAGTTACAGACTATAATTATAAATTACATACTATTCCAAACAATCTTTGTCCACGAATGTGGACACTTTAATAATAGAATAACATAAATTGCTCTTATTTTATACGCATTTTATTTATTAAATATTATTTAAAAGATATTCGTGCAATAGTATTGTAGTTAATGATTATTATATTATGACTAATTACATGTTATTAAAACAATAATTTTAATCGATTATAACCTTTATAAAATGTTTTCATATTCAAGTTCTGTATATAAAAAAAAAATTAAAAAATTAAAACAATTTTTAAATTTCGCACGAAAACTATATCTGAATATACCAGAAGTTCTAAAGAATTTTTCGTAGTGATGAAAAGAATCCGTTAGAGGTTGGGCAAATAAATTTTTTTGTTTAACTCGTTGCGTTACTCTAGAGAAATTTAAGTAAAGTTAAAAGAGATTTCTCATTTTTAGTAACTCATTTAAGTTATAATTTAAATATAAGATAAGATGTAACTAAAGTTGTTAAAATAAATTTGATTATTTTTTTGTTTCTGCTGAATAATATTATGATAATTATTTAAACCCATAATATTATGTACGTTATTTTTCCGATCCTTGCTTTCAACGGTTCCACCATTGTAACATGTTTTAATATTTTTAATCTCCTAAAATTAAAGTTATGAAAATAATGAACGAATTCGTTTAGCTGCAATACAAGTATACGGGGAAAAATTGAATTCGTTTTGTTGGAATATCGGTCTAAGCGAAAAAAAAACAGCCGGTCAAGAGTCTTTTTTACTCGTTGACTGAACATTGCCTCACGTCACATAATACTATAATGCACAAAGTGATTAACGTAACGTTTCACGTGCACATGTGCAGCAGGCGAGTGCTAAGTCATGGTGAAAAGTCCTGATGCATATTTTATTTCCAGGGGGAGAATGACGCGGACGGCGAACGTTCGTCTGCTGTCCGATGATAACACGTCCAGGGAAAAAACCTTTAAAAAAATATTCCGTTCCATACGTCCGTCCAGATGATCGTAATCATCGTTCTCCGCGCGTTACAATAAAACATAGGATTCGTTACCGGTTGTACGGCGACCTCGGACTCGTGTTTGCCCGCGTCCGGTGCGACCCCGTTGACGTTCTCCACCAGCGACGGGTCACCGCCGTAGAAATGTGGAAACGACACTGCCACGGGGATATCTGAAAAGGATTTGAAAGCGTTTTATTATCGTGCATCGGAGTTGAACGCGCAACGTTTGTCAATCGCCATTGGCGGAGGATCTCTTGTTTCCGAAATTATTCGGTGGAGAAAAACGAATTTCTTTGCATACGGTCGGAAAACACTCGTGTAATGTTTGTGAAATGAAAATCGTGACGTACGAATAAATTATTATACAGATATGGTTGTTGTTTAAATGTTGATTATAAAAAAAAATATAATGTTACAAAAAAGATCTTTTCAAATTGTTATCATATTTTTACACGAAATACTTTACGAAATCGGAATAGTTCTTACGTACGTTACACAAATAAATTTATTTTAAACAATTTTTCTTCGGCAGCGTGAACAGCATCAATTGATGAATGCGCGTAGGAAGTGTTTACAAAAAAAAAAAAAGATAAATAAAAGCGTTCAAAAGCAGTGCGACACACAAAAGAGATTTCATATTTTTATTTTATACATTTTCGTTGATCACAAAAGGAAGACGGCTCTCATAGGAGATTTTTTTTTTCATATCGAAGTTGAGTTTTCCGGTACCCGAGCGTTGCGAAATCTCATTTTGCCTCGTACGAGATTTTTTTTTTTCCACATCGAAGCTAAGTTTTTCGGTACCCAGACACGCAGCGAATTTTCGTTTCGCCGGTCTCGCAGCTGCTGCATTTTTCCCCGTCAACGTCCAACAGTAAATCCAATAATGGTTCTTATCAACAAGAACGATATCGGTCGCTTATCGACCGGTGGGAACAGCTGTGAACAACCGACCGCTGTGTTTACTCGGTTTCGTCCGGCCATCGGAGACGCGCTGCGCAACGGCCTATTGTGCACAACTTTAAGAGTGCACCGGATCAATAAACGCGTTAAAAAAAAGCAGCATCGCGCACCATTGCTGGTCAACGTATTGAACGGTTACGTTTGCCTACGTCGCGTTATTGCCGAGATAATAAAAACCAACAACCGTACCTACACGGACAGCTGTAACATGAATACGTTCTCGCAGCAAACGGTCCGGTTTGTTCCTCGATATTTGTACATACAAACGAACCGTTACGCGTACGAAACATAATGCACGAGTGACAAAAATCATCAGGATATAATAATCTAAACATAATATTGGTTTTAAATATGTGTGCGTGCACGTTTAAACGTATACGATTGTTTAGGTTTCTGTTTACCACCAATACCGAATAATAATAAATTGATTTGTTAGTTGTTATTAATTAATCAAAAATAACTTGCTAAGTGTATACGAGTCGTACAAGCGATAATAAGCGACCGTTTTTTCAATTTTGTCGTTGACCAAACAATAATATTGACACATAATGAGTAGACTTAATGTTTTTTTTTTTTTTTTTCCGTTTGGTAAAACGTTTTTTCGATTGATTGCAGTCGAATCGTTTTTAATTCATACCGACTTGTACGACCATCAAAAAAGTGATATACGATGTTCAAGCAATAATATTCTTAATTTATTGTCGACAAATGCTCCATTAATTGTGGACCAGAAGAAATATTTAAGAAGAGTATACGTTTCGTAACGATTTGTACGTATTTCTTTATTTTTCTGTTGATAATTGAAATCACGGTAAACGATGGACGACCGACAAGCCATGAGTAAGTAAGTCTAATATTCAATTCATGAACAGTAAGAAGATATCCGAAAATAAATATTGTTGGTGATATTGTTAAAAAAATGAAAAATGAAAAAACGAAACAAATACGTAGGCAATTCAGATGCCGTTGTGTTTCTACTATCAAAAAGTTTGGTGGATCGTAAAACAATTTTATCTTGTAAGTTGTACTACTCGTGGTTATCGTTGTGTTTCAAAAACGCACTTACTGTAGTAACACGGTGATATATCCGATAAGCCCGATGGCAAGCATCCGTCCTTTGGACAATAATAGTGGTTATCTTCCAAAGAAGAATTAAACACTTCGGGTTGGAACTTGTACAAGTACACCGGATACCCGTCAGGCATTTTCCCAGTGGAATCGTAGGTTAACGGCAAGGTTCGGCAAAAAGCTTTTCGGTAGATTGGGAAATTCATATCCGGTGTCAAGTGTCTGGGGAAGAGTATCCCCTCTGTCGCTTTTTCCAATGTAGGTCTGTAAAAAAATATACGTACAACATAATTATTTACATTTTTAAGATATTATCTTTTATTTCGGTTATTCCATTCTGTATTTCCATCTATACATCCAGGCGATCGAACGTATTTATTTACTTTTTCGATAGCGTACATAGTTAAGTGTTACGAATAAACACTACAAAAACCACTTGTACAAAAACAGGTATTGCGGTATAGTTTAAACATTTGAATCAAAAATGGAATTCGTTCGCAGTACACATATTGTTATGGTTTTATTTATTATTGTTGTACAATGATGTATATGTAATATAAGTATGTGTGCGTTATAACTACAATAAAAATATTTTAAAATTGTTCTAAATTGCAATGAAATATACATTAAAATTACATAGTATAATCATATCAAATATATAATCATAATTACTTACTTAAATAATATTAGGGACATTAATGTAATATTTATAAAATATAGAATTTTTCTGAATTAAAATTTATAACTATATACATCTCTAAATTGTGTTCTTTTTGAAAGTTTTATCGTCTATTACTCAAAATATGTTTATATAATAAAAAAGTACGTTCAACGTCGACATTTGTTATTGATGCATATTTAAAATAATTTAAAAAAATTTGGTGTTAAATATAAATAAACATTTTGATTTCCTGTCATAATCTCAGAGTAAGCTATAATAGTTTTATATCCTTCATTTTTTTCTAAGATTAATTTTAATTTATTTATAACTATTTTCCCATTGGGACCGGGATTATTTATAGAAATATTTTCAATTTCACTAAATATGTTTAAACTATTAAGTAATTGATTATTTGGTTCTTCTAAACTTGTGCGTTTTGTGGATAACTCAGATAAATATAACTTTAAAAATCCTAAACTACAATTTAACTACATGTAAATATTTACGTCGTAGTTATATTTTTTTTTGTAAAATCACTTTAGAAATAATAATTTGTATGTTTTATCACATGTAGTGTAAAAAAATTGCAAAATCGTTGAAAATTGCAAAAAATTGCATTATTAAATTAAATAGGAATACTGTAATTAGTCTGATTTCGTATACATATTTGATCAGATTTGAATTGTTGGGTATCAATAAAAAGTTGTAATATCTATTAAATTCGGTCTTAAGTTATAATATTTTATGAGAGTAAATTTAGTTATTGTTTATTTCGGGTGATGTCAGTAACTATTGTAAATTTCAATTAGCAGTTATGACACAAAATGTTATATACGTTGCAATAACTTACATTCGAATCTTTACATTTTTCATTTTCATCCGATTTGTTCCATTTTCATTAAGTATTGAGACTTGTTTCGTGTACAAAACGAACACGCAGGTAAAATTAATTTTTGAATTTATGCAAATCATCTAATTACAATTTAGAAGAATTCGTTTAGTACTTCTAAAGAATTGAAATGTATCAAAAGAATCTATTCGTACAAGTATGTATACGACATTTTTTTTTTTTTTTTGACATTATAAATAATGATTTGAATTCTTTTGATAAACGACAAAATAGCTCTCGATAAAAAAATAGAAATTGATACGATAAAATGTATGTTAATAAATATTTACATAACATTTTCACATCGAGTGTTACCAATAAATTATTATATAATACTAGCACGGATCAAAATATTTATGAGAAATATGCACCATCAATTTCTCATTGCTTAAAGTTTAAGCTTTAAACATTGAAATAAAAAAACCTTGCATCGAAAAACCATATCTTCCATTATATTATTTGATTTTGTAGTTGATCTAAAATTTTACGTTTGCTATACTACTAAATATATAATCAATTTAATTCGCAACTACACAATATTGATATTCTGTATATCATTTTGTTTGGTAAAAAAAATTCTTTTATTTTCTCTATGTTAACATTAATTCATATATATTTTGTACTCCAATAAACAGGTAACCATAGTGGTAACTCTAATTAAATCTGATTAAATGTTGATAAACTAAGAAAGCGTTGATTGACTATGTTATGTAATTTAATGAATTTAGAATCATTTGAGGCAAATCAATTGTTTTCACTGATTAGCACCAATGTCAATAACTGTTATTCGTATAATATTCGAATTTGGTTATTTCAATTTTATTTTGAAGGGTTTCATAGAACGAAATCGAAAATATAATATAAATACCTGATGCGAATAGGTTATATACTTAAATATATCACTCGCGGACGCGATGTAATATAACTTAAGACTAACTCGAAACATTTTTAGGGACAAAATAGTATTGATACAAATCGAAACAGTTATTTTCGTGGTGGAAATAACCGCGCGTCGCTCTATACGGCTGTAATTGTTTATCGGTATAGTTATTCTTACGTATCCGCGGATTCGTCATTTTTGGTCCATTGATGCAGCATAGGTGACCCGTTGAACTGATCTATTGTGTAAGGTCGTTTTTTCTGACGTTCCGTGGGTACAGCCATCGTGATGATGTTAGTCCCTTCGTCTAACATCTGAAAATATAAATATAAATATATTCATCCGACCATGTAATATGGTCACAGGATCGAACCGATCGGGTCTGAGACATTTCGAATACCCGTAGTTCTTTGGTTTTCAATTTTATTCCGTCCGTCAAACACTTCATTAAACATATAAACTTGTGCCGGGAAAATGCATATAAATTAAAGTTGATCGAATACATTTACATACGTAGACTATTTTAAGTTTAACCGATGGGGGGAGGGGAAGGGTCTTAACAAAAACGTTGGCGAAAAAAAAGATGATACGTATAAGAAAATTTAAAATGCGATCACCGATATTTAAATACCGTGTCAAAAAGTCTTGTACGAGAATACTACATAAATCGCTTGTACTCGTTTGTGATTATTATGCAAGTGTTATCATCGAAATCAAATGTTCAATATTCTGCCGTGGTTATACGTACAACGATATGGAAATTTATAATTGAAAACTGTTAACTACTCGTCCCTGCACTCCCACGCCTTTCACTACTGCTTAACTAACGCGTTCGCTAATCAAATACACTTCGTAGGTGTAACGTATTAATGCGCAAAACAATAATTTAACAAATGTAACAGCCTCGTGACCTGGCCGAGATGTAATTTATAACTAATAGTGAACTTCAAACTAAGTGTAAAAAAACTCGATGCGTTCTGGTCCGTATTGTATTATCAACTTTTTTCCATATGCATTTGGCTCGGTTTAATACACGTATATATATACATTTTTTTCCGTCCCGGTACGACATAAATTATAAATTTTTGTACGTAGGCACTGCAAAAAGGACATGATGTCAACACTTGTACGAATACACACACACCAAGGGCAAGTTAATATAACCTATTACGCACACAAACGGTTATTATACACGTAGACGGCCGTTTGAAAACTATACGACTTGTCGCGAGTGGTTATGAATTTTTGCAGGTCACATTCAAGTATGTGGTGAAGAGTGGGTACTCGTGTAAAATATGATCTTTGTACGCGGAAATTAAAATCGTGTAGCAACGCGGTATGGTTAATATATAAGGAAAATAAATGAAAATTTCGTAAAACTTTTTTAAAATTTCAACTCACTAATAAAAAAAAAACACCGAAGAAAAAAGGCCTCGTAACCTAACGATCAAGTATGACAATGCAGAGACGATGAATCATTTAACTTTTAGGTGTAACTCAATAGCACTAAAAGAACGAATACAATTTAAAAGTTTTGTTGCATTCCTTTAGACAAGTTTGTACGTTTACCGGCTGCAAAGCCCTAGTGACACTGAATATTTTATAACTCTAATGTAACTTCGTTTAAACAATTATTCAATAATATGTGTGAAATATATTATTCTTTTCCACTCGGCCGTACACTGACAGCACACAAACTAACTAGTGGACAAATCGTTACTTTATTTATATTGTTTTATCATCTAGTGACGTGTTATATGTGACACATAACAATAGTTAACTGTGATTATTCCAGGCGACGAAACATATAGGAAAATCAATACATCGGATGTACAAATACAGGTAATATTTGATCATATTTTAAAAATTATAACATTTTTACAAACGTCATTTACAGGCGATTGTTAACCTTGAATTTTTACACATTGACTATAAGTATATTATACGTGTTCACGATTATGTTAGAAACCAAAAAATAATACGAAATAACGTATGTAAATATACACACCTATGAATGATGTATAACAATTCATCAACATGTACATCGACACGGGAAATTATAATAATGATCTATAAAAATATTAATGCATTTATACCAAGCATATCAGATGTATATTACAATAAAATAAACGATAAGGTTCACTTATTAATTATAGTAATTATTTTTAAAACACTTGTAAATAATAGTTATTATACTATACAATAGATTTAATTTAATTTAATTATAACCATCCATTTCAAATGTTTGCATTGTCATGTTTGCCGTTGCTGAAATATTGTATTATTTTAATATTTAATTCGTCACAACGTATGTTATAAGTAGCAGTGCTTATTTCTAAATCATCTTCATAATATTTTGTTTTTACCGTGGTGAAAGATAATCATCATAAAGATTAATTAAACGAAAAAAATTAATAATTCACATTTTCGAATTAATTTAAATGTTACCGTGTATATAGTATAGTATGTAATAGAGATTAATAACAATATTATAGTATAATTACCCGATCTAATAGTCCAAACTTATCAAAGTTGATCCACGTGGGCAACACATTGCTGGCCATCTTCACTAAATTGTCATCGTATCCCCACAGAAATTCCTTTACCGACAAATTGAGCATCGGTTTTGAATCCTGGTATTCGACCAACGAATTAAACACCACGTTGACAAACATTGGCGAGTTTCGGAGCATCGAACTGAATCCCTGTATCACGATAGAATATTAGAATTACGCGTTTAGATTAAAACGCGTAATGTTGTAACAATGGTGGGAATAACGTTATTCGCTGAAATTGTTCACTGAATAATTCACACGTTTCACACGTCCGGTGAAACAATATTGTAAACATTAATATTCAACCGATCCTACTAAAATATTATTACACTGATCGGACGTAATCGGAAATTTAATTTTATGCCCATATAGTAATAGTTAAAGGTATAAATAATAATCCTAATGTAAAACTTAAATAGTATTAGTATTTAGTCTCTAACTTGTATCCTAATTTCCCATGTTTATGATCTCAGTTAATCACTCCGTTACCTTGGTGTAACCAGACGAATAGTTACAAATCGTTATGTATAAATTTCAAACTTCCCACGGTGACCATATCGTATAAAGAACTCAATCAATTACTTGATCAATAATGTTATTTGAAACGTAATTTCATAATACGATTAAGTAATCGTGGTGGTATTTTTGGAGAGGTTTTAAACTTATCGTAAGCGAAAGGAAACCGAGAAGTTGTTCGGATTTAGATTGCATCGGTAGATCGTGGCAGTTGCAAGAATAAGTTAATAAATTATCATTTTACAAAAATATGTAATAAATATACGTCCTAAATACACATTTCTATAGTTGTATAAAAGTTATACAGAATTATCTGACTACCAACAGCTAGGATTACGAGTATATTACTACAGATTAACTATTAGAGCCTTTACTCGTAAAATGCGATCAATTCAATAACTGCAATGACCGAAATGCTCACTGTGTCCACCGCTGCTGAATCATAATTAATGTTATGTCCTGAATTGGTGGTTGATTGTTAATTGCCGTCGATATTTATTTAATTGTGCTACGTGACCAACCGATTATTTCAACAATATGCTGTAACGTAATACGCAAAACGTTTGCAGAGCCATTAAAATATTATTAAAAGCGCACCGGCTACCAGACATCTGAAATGTGTCTGAAGACATGTAAACCATATCGAGTACAAGATGCATGTAGATATAACGTTTATTAATATATTGCGTTTCGTAAATAGTATAGCTAATGGCGTTTAAATGAGCAACAATTATCCTACAATATTTTCACGAGGTATTATTTCCAAGGACTAGGAAAATGTCTTCGTAATAATTAATCGATCAGTAACTTGTATGTAAATTCTTTCGGACTATAATAATTGTTATTATAATGTAAACATATATTTGTGCTGTCTCACGATCATCTAATCTATTAAAACCGATTTTATTATGTTTAAAATGAAACTCAAGCAAGTTGGCAAGTATAAAATCCGTTTTAAAATGTAATAGTTTTGCGTTTTCTATATATGAGATTATGACGTATTCCAATTAATCGTAATTAAAATAAAAAAAAAGTTACTAAAAAAAGTATCATAACAATGGTTTTCAGCTTATCTATACTCGTTTGGAAATGGTTCGCTGCTCGATTGATTTCGAAGATTAAATTTCGCGGAAATATCTAAAATGTGTCGGTTTTAGGATCAGATATTACTTGAAAATAATTGAAAATAAAATAATTAATTACTTAGAATAAAATAAAATAGACAATTAGTAGGTGGTTGAATAAAACGAAATTACGTGGCTTGTTAATTAAAAAAAAAAAATGATTGAATTGAAAAATAAAGGAATGATAACATATTCTACGCAAATCAGTTCAAGAGGAACATGTGTTATTCTAAAAACCATGAATATGATATTTAAATGCAAAACATTTTACAAGTAATATTTTTTGCTTTTCAATGGGCCACTAAAATTTGAAAACAATCGAAATTGAAGTCAATTGTTTTGAATAGATGTATTTTTCTATTTATAGAGTCGAATAATGTTCACGATTGTTATACCGATGACACAGCATTGACGAAAGAAATCAATAGTTTTAGTGCAGATTGTATTTTAATAAACCAAATTAAATCAGATACAACAACTGAATACACATAAGTACACTCTTCACATCACACCTGAATGTGTTGTACTATCACATTAAACAAACGACACGTACACGTAAGATTATATACGAACCATCCGTAAAGAACGGTTTATTTGATTCTGTGCATTCTACGTTTTTGTTAAAAGTTTTAAAAAATAATCAAAATGAAAAATATTTAAAACTAAAAAGTATTTATAGTAATAATAATAACCATAAAAACAAACGCGCCCATTAGATTTCATATTTTCTACGCAAACTTATGCAAAATTTTCAATCAAAAAATATTACTCTATTTAAGTTGTTCTAAAAAAAAAAAAAAGTTTCGCATAAGTTTTTGCCTGTTAAATTTCAGTTATGAAAACGATGCAAGGCAGACAGCATTGTTTTATAACGAACTATAATCAAATGAAGTTATTAAATGTATTAAATATTAATTTGTCCGAGCACCGTTAATTAGTCCTGCGCAAGTTTTAAAAACCGTAATGATATTAATTGATTATAATTTTTTTTTCTAACACAAAAGTATCCAACCACAACGGAAAGTTCAGGAAGTGTTGAACGTTTCGTATAATCTCGTGTTGTATCGAATCGTTGCCATTGCGGTCAGTCGAGCACTTATAATAATTACATCTTCGGAAAAGATGAAATTTATCGTATTCTTGAAAACCGCCTGCGTACGTTGCGCTCCGAATGTTTTCGACATAGTTTTGCACCGCGCAGGCTAGTCCGAAATAATAATTATTTACCAGCAAGGGGATATTGGGGATGATGATTCGGTCCGTTTCGGGATCTCCGACGGACGACGAGAGTTCGAAGTGAAGTTTCCTTCTCGGAATGTACGTTATCGTGTCATTGCTGTTGAACGTGCAATTCGTGTTCTCCAATTCCTCCCTGTAAAAAAAAAATAAAAAAAAAACGTTACATCAGTTGGACACCGCAAAATTGAGACATTAATTGAGACACACATAAATTTGTAACTCACGGTTTTCAGTACCTACGTCTGATTACCGTAAATAAACGACTAGTTGAAAAACTGATAGTTACACTCCGGGCTAGTTCCGGGCATGTTTGTGTACGCGTCGTATATTATGCACGTGAAGCATCCGCGGAACGCAACGATAATGATAAATAATAAAATTATAAATAGTAAACGGTTTACGCTCGTAAATTAATATATGAATAAACAGTTTACGCGCGCATACCTAAATAAATAAATTGGTAAATGTTTGGCCCGCAGCGATATTGTGATTGCAATGTACGACCGGTTTCGGATTAAAAATTCATCGTCCGGTGTACACGGTTCAGTAGTAGTACCAGCGGAGCAGCCCACTCGCGCCCATCGCATCTTTTTTTATAGTCCATTTGAGCCAGAAATAGTTTTAACGAAAACCCGTACAACGTTGCCCAACTGTATTATTTTACGATTGCGCGCTCGTACAATATTATTTACCGATTCAACTATTTTAAGTTTTTTCGTTACGTCCTTTTACCGTCTGAAAGTACTACCACGCGCTAGGTACACCTTCCCGTGTCGCACAACGTGCACCAGGTGTATCAGAGCCGTAACTAGGATGAGGCGATCGAGACACTTGCCTTGGGCGCCTGAAGCTGGGGGGCACATAAATATTAAAATATTTATTTATTTTGAGAAATGTTATTTTTTGTTTTGCCAAAAACCTAATTACAACTTTTCAGATTTTTCCGAATCGTATTACGCATATTAAAATCTGTGAGTGTGACAACCCTACAACTTAAGGGGGGGCATTGCTTCAGTTCCGCTTCAGGATAGAAAATGACTCGGTACGGCACTGATGTGTACGTACAACGCATTGAAAACGCTCATAAGTAGTCGGAATTTGATACTACGAAATTAAAATCCATTACACGCTTGTTCCATCATCGTATCCGTGCGCTCACCGAGTTACTATGTTATTTCGTTTATTTTTTATTTTTCTATTTTCAATCAAAGGACCGTTGTGGAAGAGTACTTGCCTACAGCTGAACGTACGTGCGCTTTATGTATTTAATATTAAGATCGTGATAGATTCTTCAAATTTCTGTATTTTTTCCGCGCCCGAAAGCTCGCGTTGCAGAACGGTCGGGGAACTCTTTCCGCAAGAAAACCGATCGGCAGACGCGAAAATTATCGAATCGACTGCGCCTCGAACATACGGAACACTCGGAACGCGGTTGATATTCATAAACCTAACGGTAACACACACCGTTGGTAATTAATGACATCGTTCGTGGCCGCAACAACACTGACTACATGATATCGCGGAAATGGATGCCGATATCGAAGTTGACTGTCGAAATGTTCGATCAAGTACATTTTTTCTGAATAATACACAAATATATTTTCGAATCGGGGATAATATTTTGAGAGCAGCTTTCGGACATGAATTATTCACTAATACCAGGAAAAAATAGCTTTCAAGCACTTTAAATGTTGTGCGAGAAACGTATGGCTCGCTGCCCTTCAGACAATATCTGGGCTTCGGAATGTGAATGATCCGAACAATCTAACCTAACCCAATACCTGTCGCGTTACCGCACGAAAACAAATCCTGCGAGTCGTAGTGGTTTGGTAGATGCCAATATCCAGGGATGGATTTAAGGGTAGGAGTGTCATAACGATAGCTCCACTTTCTCTTGGGCTTTTTTTTTTTTTTTTTTTTATCACAGATTTGTTTAATATTTTTGATACATGTATACAGATATACACAATAATTTTTATAAATATCTACTATCGAATACTACCTACATCTTTGTATAGATTTCTTGATGATAAATAATGGTAATCATATTCAAATTCACCTGACCGTTTTACGTAACTACAAGTTAAGTCACTCTCGGGTTAGTTACTCTCGGGTGTTCCGTTTATTAGTACGTTTGTAGTCGGAATGTATACAATAAATACCATAATGTCCTGAAACGAATCCATTGGAAATGTGTATTTTCTTCCTACCGTTTCGGGTTTACTGATAACATAGTAATATGTTGTTTATATGTAATTCCATTATAATCTAGTGTAGGATTGTGACTTGAATTACATTTGCCGGTGTTTGTTATTGATCAATTATTATAAACGCAAGCTGATCTATCGATTTTGTCTACAAAGAAAAAAAACTCGAAGTGTTCTCGTCAAAATCAGGCTACGTGAATCGACTGAAAATAATCACTGACCTTAACTTTGTTACCCAACAATAAATCAGCTTGTTTGCAGTATCTGATACGCGGACGTCATCTTACAACATTATTATGCCGTCGTGACTATATGTGTCTACCAGTTTATCTACTATAGTTTATGTCTGCCTAGTATTACAGATCTAAACGTAACAGTAGGTTATTAGAGAATTTTTATTATTCATACTATACATTAATTTACATCAACGCAAATAACCATAATCGAAAAATTGTATTTACTGGTCGAAATTAAAATTGATCAGATAATGTTTAATGCAAATATTTTCAAGTATAAATTAAGTGTCTCAAGGTTGACTCGTTTCCCGAGTGCTCGTCATGAATATATAGCAGTCGTGAATACAGATGTCCAAGTGCTCGAGTAAGTAAGCAAACTATCGATAAGTATATTAAAACAACGGGTTAAATTATCCGTCAGGATATTAGTAAAATTTAAATTATAATATAATATTCCGGCTATAATTTTTTTTTTTTTTAAAAATCATTCACAGCTCGTAAAAAGAAAAAATTAAAAATAATGTGATGTTACTACGAAAATCCCCACAATCTTACAAATAATACAACTCTTATAGTTTTGTTATCATAAACTTTTATTTAGAATTTAATTGTGTGCCTTTAGGTTATTTATATAATATTAGCGTAAATATTTTAAATCGGACAGTAAACAACCCGAAACCAAGTAGCTCTAGTGAAATTAGTGATTATTTAAAATCGTTTAATTCCGAGTTCGATATCAGCTGAGGATTTACAACGGCATAATAGTGTGTTCCGGGCAGACATAATGTGCACTGGTAAAGTGCGTCGTCTACTGTCCAACAAAGATACTGACTTAATTAATTCTAATAATTTACACTAATTATAAGGAGGCCATTTGGTAATTATCGAAGTCGTTATAAGTTAGTCTTTTGTTTCAAATTAGTACAAAGTACGTCGTCTGATAATCGATTTACTAAAGTCACGTATACGCAATGTACCGTAAACACGTACACAATAAAACATATTATTGTACTGTTCGCCTACTCGTCGTGTAAACATACTGACAGTACAATTGTTAAGGAATTTCTGTTGGACGACAAACGATTTTTTTTTTTTATCGAAATAGTCAATGTATAATAGTATAATGGTAGTATGTTACGTTCGCTTCGCAAAATTATTAAAAATAAATCTTAATGATTGGCAGAAATAGTAAAAATCATCTATAATATGACAATATAAGTACTGAATTAAATACAAACGTATCAATTGCATATAACTTATTTTATTTTTTATTAATATAATGAAAAAAAAAAATCTGCTTTTCACAATTAATTGTGTTTCTCCCATTAAAAAAAAAAAAAAAAATACTCTCAATTATACGACGAAATAATTTCACTGGACGAAATTGTGTCTTTTGGTTAACTAGTTTAAAAATGCACCGCATACTGAAGTACGGTTAAAAGGAGAAGGGATTTTAAAACCATTTCGGCCAAATTACGTATCACGTATATAATGTTGGAATGTACCTCATCGTTGGTGGATCTAAGTGGAGAAGGTTTTTCGAGTACAAAATTATCCCTCCGCCAATAATATGATCATATGATATAATATATACATATCATCAATGTAAATCCCCATTAGTTTTTTAACTGCATTCCACGGAGCAGCGTTTGGACCGATCCATAAGAACTCCGTGGATACATCGTCGATTCAAATCCAATACGAGAAATAATTACTATCGGTTGTATATATTTTTGTGTAGATTAATATTATGGTTATTTAAAACATAGGCTGCCAAAGTTGAAATACTGGAAAATCAAAAAAAAAAAAACAAGATGCATGTTGTTCATATTAAAACTTATTGATTCGTTAAACAGCGGATGTGGATCTAGATACGAAAAAAAGGAGGAAGGGCTAGTAAAGTGAGTTATTGTCTTAATTCGTTGCGCATGTCGATTTGTACGGTTTATTTTACGTTTAATTTTATTAAATATTTTTATTATCTGCGTCCGATACGGTTCTAACTAATATCTAAGGGAATGGTACGACTTCAGACTCCATAGCCCCCCTTGTAAGCGTGCCTGCTAAAGGTACGGTTTCCTAGACACGGCCTGTCGCCGCGACATGTCGTTAGTAACTGCTTACACGAAAATCATATACCCTAACCTAACCGGTTCGCAACGAGCGACAAACCACGACGACCGAACTTTGGGTCGCGACGACCGACGACACTACTGCTCCGGGAGCAGTACTGCGCGACATTCACAGCGATCGTAGTGAATTTTCAGCATAATGGCGTCTACTTTGGTTTTTTCTTCGTCCGACGACGAAATTCTTATTCAAGGGGTACAAAAGAATCCGGTTCTTTTCAATATTGATAAGAATTTCATAAAATCCTTCACTGTCCCGATGTTCAAATATTTCATGTATAGGTTCTCTATTTTTTGGCAATGAAGTAGCACCTATAATTTGGTCTTCTTCTTCTAATAAAAGCGTTAGAAGAATGTTATTATTATTAAAAATATAACTATTCGTTGTAAAATTAAATGAAAAAGATGTGCGTACTCGAACAAGTTTGAAAATAAACTAAAAACGTATGTTAACTACGAACGCTTGAAAAGAAGTTCGGCCGCTGCGACACGTCGCGGTCTTGGAAACCACTCTATACGAAATAGGTCGCGACGACCAGTCGCGGACATCGACCGCGACGACAAGTCGCGGCGACAGGTCGCGTCTAGGAAACCGTACCTTAAACAGTATATATTTTGTTTAACGATTCGATCGATCAATCTTGCAATCACGAAGCGTACGAATCGCAACGAATGAAACGTGTTGAAAAACATAAATGTTCGTCGGAGCGTAACGATTTTTCACGAAAACAGTGGTTTGAATTTGACGTTTCAACTCTGGTTCAAACGGAGTGCCGTGGGTTCGGGTGTACGGATATCAGCGTCTCGAAGGGTCCGCGATCGAAACGTTTCGACGACTGCCGATTTAAATAACAGCACATTATATAACGAAGCTGGCAGTCACTCCGCACGCAACAAAATCAACGCCTTGTACAAACAACGCGCAAAGGACATGATTCGCGAGACGTCGTTGGTTTCGGGTTTGATCTAATAAATCGGGTTCGGCGCGTACACGGCGTTCACGTGTTCGAAACTTTGGCTCTGTCGCGCGGTTAACACGAAATTCGGTTGTTTTCGGAAAACGTGATGTTTGCCTAGCCGGGAAACCGTCGGCCATGTCAAACATTTAGAGCAGGCATGTCAAACTCAAAGCATCAAGTGGGTCATTTATATTAAATAGTTTATCACGCGGGGCCGCTCGTAAAAATGTAACGAATACAAATTTTTCTATTATTATTAAATATGCGTACGTATAAAACCATCGATAAAACTTACTCGATTAATCGGAATATAAGACATAATAACGTATACCGAATACGACAATTTCCAAGGGTTTAAGATAGTGGCGACTTGTCATTAATATTTTATAATTTTTTTACCGTTCATTTTTTATTTTGTCGATTGATATTGGTAGCCGCGAATTTGACATGCCTGATTTAGAGGTTCAAGCGAAAACCGAAAAGGTACGGACCGCGTCACGGGGACCGTTTTTGTACCCGGGCCGGGGCCACGGTGAAACGTTTAAAACCGTTCCCGCGCTACGGATGGCGGAGAGTACAAGTGTTTTACTTCGAGATTGCTGGTGAAATATATATATATATATATATATTGACGAAATGCAAATAATTCATATGCGGTTACGATTCGCATACTCCGTAGAATTTTAGTTTCTCTACCATATCAGTAAACAAATATTTATGTGCATCCACGTTTTTTTTCTTTCGATTTTCTAAAATAAATAATAATATCCAATAATTCAATTACTATTTGTATATACTTCAAAGAAGCAATAAACTAACTGAAATAGTTCTTTTTTTTACATTCCGGTAGGTATAGATAAAATACTGTTTTTTAGACTGAGGTCAGAATAAAGAGTAGACAAAATCATTTTTTATTTCATATTTAAATGGGATTTTTTTTATAATCAATTTTTTCAACCGTTCTTAGTATTGAATTTAATTAAATGCACTAATGGTGTTTTTTGATTTTGTGTGAATGACATTTTAAATACTTGATTAATATTTAATATTTCTGTCATTAGATATCAGAATATATGCGTGTCAAACTTAATAATTCGTTGTATTTATATAAAATGAAGGTAAATGTGTAAAAGTCAATAATTGAAATTTCAAGTTTAGATTTTGTGAACGATAACGTTAAAAATATATCCCAAAAAAAAAAAAAGTGCTCTGAAATACGAAAAAAAATACCAAATACACTTTTCTATTATCACGCAAAAGTACACGAAACGAATATGTGACAGTACTTTGATGTTTGCAAAAAACAATGCATAATACATCGAAATCCCAGGCCTACTTATTTTAATGTATACGAAACCCGAGACCAGTATGTTTTATTTCTTCGTCGAAAATAATATGATGGAATGTTCGATGTGGTAAAACGTTCGTCCAGTCGCGTTTATTTGAAAACCACTGTGTTAACAATACTATTTACAATTTCATGCTTACCAATAAACATATGGTCCTATCTCTTGAACGTTCAATTTTTCATCTTCGCCCTCGAGGAACCTATCTGCGTTGGTCACGTTGAATATGTACACGCTGACGTATACCTTGACTGGAGGTTTTTGCCATAGTTGATACGCATACGATTTGTCAACAAATTTCAATTCCTATAAAATCAAAATCAATTAATTTTACCAGTTGTATTCGATTTAGATTTTAAAACAAAAAAAAAAAAAATAATAAATATTCATGTTTAGGTGGTGATGATATTTTCAAACGTGTTGCGTAGCCGCAATTGTTCGTTGAGCTACAAACGATGCCCCCCCCCCCTTATTCGTGGTATGAAGGAGTTACAAGAACGATTATCATACTTTAAACCCAACGTTTTTTTTTTTTGCGAATTAATACCTACATCAAATGTTCGATAGTCGTTTGAAAACAATGATTTTTGTCAAATATAAATTAATAACTATTCGTAGTAGCCAAACGTGTAATCAGTCGCGTTTATCGTGTATTCATAGATTTACAGGTGTACAGATGGCTACTGATCACGTGCTTAATGTTGCGATTACGATATGGAAAACAATTTTATTTCACCGCTAATATTGTAAATTCATTTTTCTGCAACGCATGACGAATTCGTTAAAACCGACGGACCGAAATTCAAAACATAAGCACATTCTATTGTTATGTTTAAATATTGTTTTGCAGACAAATAACAATTGGCTGTCGTACCAAATCGTTGCGAGATACGAATTTTAAATGATGAACGACGGAAAAACGAGTCGGGCATATACGATACGTTTAAACGGTATAAATTTCCGGAAAAAAAAAAAAAAAAAGACGTTCATGTACCGAATAACATTACGAAGCGGAAAAATTTGTTGTTTCCTGATCAGAAAAAAAAAAAACAATTATATTTGCGATGATATAAATCGTCAAAACAGCATTAAAACACGCCGGTGTCAGTACGTGTAATTAATACATCAGATCGTGTTGATATTGAACACATTTAGTTCGAGTGCTTATAATAAATCACGTTGATATTATTACGTACACGAAATATTAATTTATCGTAGTGGAGTCTAGCAATTATCGTACAACACAAATTATTTATTTATTTAATTATTCATACAAATTTAAGGCTGCGCGTACGTGTCTATTCAAAATTTATTACGGGTCTTGTAAGACGTATAACGTTTCAATTATTTCGTTTTCAAACAACTATGCATTAGTAGAGTAGGCACACCGGCAAGCGATATTAAAACCTTGTACTGTGGTGTCCGATCGACCGCAGGTCTTAGCGCACATGATAATGTAATTATTTCCCGCGATAAATCAATTTAATATTTTATGATTTTAAAACGAATACTTAATATTTATTGCGCATTAATCAAACCGTTTTTTAAATCAAATACATCGCGTTGGGCAACGCACCGCAATGTAAGTGAGTCAATAAAAATCAACTTGTGCTAAAATATTGTGCAATTAAATATAGTTTCGCATATCCGATTTTTAAGCCACACACATGATGGCTAATATCTGCGGAGCAAAAACGATTTTAATCGCTGATTGTTTAATGGCCATACCGTCCGCGAGTGAAAGACGCTCGGACCTTTAAGATCACTTAAACTTCAAAACCAAGGCGATTGAGAACGTTCTGTAATTAATGGCGAGGAAAATAATTTCAAGAACAATAATAGTAATAAATCCGGTGAAAAATTACCATTCGCAAATCGGTCGGCAATTAGCATAAAAAGTTACAAAATTCGTTTTAGCACCAGTAGTATTAGCGGTATCAGATACCTAACCCAGTAGAAATAGATCGATACTTATTAAATCGCACGAATTGCTCCTTGAGCTATATGTATAAAAAAAAAAACAACATTATAATAATGCGAAACCGTTTTCATGATTATATCCTGAAGCTCGATCGCAGAAACGGATATGGCGCGATCAATTAATTACTCAATTAACATTGTCCTTTAAATGGTAACGCGTAATATTATTGAATATCCGCGAGTTCGTGTTTAAATGTACACCGAGTTGCGTTCATGGGCATAAATAATGATCAATACAATACGATACGCGACCAATGTCGGTTTGCGAACAGTACTGCGAAATATTCCAAAACTGTAACGTAATAAATAATTTTAATTAAACGTGTGGACGGTGTAAATAGTTGTTGTACGATTTTAATATTCGTGTAAAACGATATCCGTCAAATCGCGAACAGTTTTACAAGTACCGTTAAATGTTTACAAAATCGGATGGTTCGACGAAATTTACCGAATTACCCGGATATCTATTCAGTTGCACTCGATATTCTAATTGTTTTGTCGTTTAAAACTGCTAACC
Source organism: Sipha flava (assembly GCF_003268045.1). NCBI lineage: Eukaryota > Metazoa > Arthropoda > Insecta > Hemiptera > Aphididae > Sipha > Sipha flava. The sequence goes on from NW_020273606.1 coordinate 1,027,684, forward strand.
GTAGAGGGCTACACGTACAAATATTGTGTTAACGGTCGTGACCGCTATTTTTGAATTAGCTAAATCGGAATGCGAAGGTTATACTAATAATTGTATTATTCACGTAAAAGCGTTCGACCGACCGGATTACGTTATTATTATAATTAGTGTTGTCGATACTGGAGTAATACGTTACGAGTCGTCGCGATACACAAAAACCTGATCCCTTCGCTCAGCGTACCATTGGGGTAGGTATTGATTTCGAATTTGTTAGAACAATATCTCCTATTCCTGTGACCCTTTGCCGCGTTTCACCCGAACAACCCCCCCCCCGCCGTGCATCGCAGTTTTTTCCTACCGAAAATGAATCGCGACATAACGCACCACCGGTAATTGTACGGTTTCGAAATATAATCAACGTGCCCGAGAAGAACTGTTAAAAACAAAGTTTAAATTACGCGTCGAATACGAGTGACGTGCATCGACGCTAGTAAACGGCATCACGTGATAACTGTGATTTACGTGCGATCCATACGTACCGTTGATTTGATGATCTCCACCGGGTCGAAGTAGAGCAACGCGAGCGACACGATGAGCAGACCGAAACCGCATAGACCGTACCTAGCGTGTCCTGAAACAACAACAACAAGGTTAAAAAATCAATCGTCAACTCGCGCGCGCGAAACGTTTGTGCGCACAATACCGACGCGCGACATGTCTCGGAGCGTACATCGTTCCCCGCGAGACGTTCGCAAAGCCGTTCCGTTTCAGCGTCTTCCTTCGGCCGCCGGCGCCGGGCCCTGACCAACGGCCGGCAACGTGACCGCGTACCGTTTTCGAACCGAACGCGCAACGTGCATCGTTCCCCGGACGATTTCGGATCGGATTCGCGGCGGGAACGGAGAGGGTGAAAAAAAAAAAAAAAAAAAAAGGGGGGCAGAAACGTTCTCGTCGGAAAACGCAAACGGTCTCGGGTCCGCGGCGGTGCGTTCGCCGACGGCCGGCGATCCCGGTCGGATCGAAGCGATTTCCGTGGACCCGACGGTCGCGATCACCAAACAGACACAATGGACGCGCGCACGTACCGGCACTGAACTGAAAACGAGACGCGTAATCGTAAACACCGGTACGTGCCGGCACGTTCGGCGCACGTCACGCGGTTAGAACCCGTCGAACCGCGTGCGATCGTTCGCGGTGATTTCGCGCGAAATCCACGCGCGTGCCCAACGCTTATCCCGCCGCCTTTCCTCTAGCCGGATCGCGCGTCGAATACATTTGTACACCGTTCGACGTCAACGGTCGGCGTCGTGACGCGCACAACAACGGTCCCCGTGCTGTGAAATCCGAACGGTGTCGAGTACGTGGCGCGCGTGCCGTCTCCGTCGTCGTTCGATCAGGTGTTTTACGTTTGATTCACAACATCATTGCGACCGACCGACCGACATCGTCGTGTCGTTCGTTAAACCGTGAATACCGTTCGGGAAAGTTCAAAAAAAAAACCTTGCCCGGACCAGCGGTGCGAAGACAGTGTCCAGCCGGGCCACGTATTAACGTACCATACGTTGCTGCACGACCGGTCGTTTCTGATCGGCTCATTTCGAACAGCGCGCTATTATCGGTTAATCGATCATCATAACATTGCATTAGTATCAGCTGTTATCGCAACGGTTATTAATAACAGAAATATTATAGATACTAGTGATGGGCATAATCCAATTATTAGTATTCGGGGCGGTATGGTAAATTTTGCAAACATCAACGTGCAGTTATTATACATTATGATGAAACGCCAAAAAAATTTCCCTCCTGTTACTCCTCGAGATAGACACGAAATCGCTAAGCTATGCTAGGAGATAAATCTCTAAAAACTGATTTTTTTTTTTTTTTCAACCGTTTTATGTAGAGAACTCTGCGTACAGCCGGACCGTATCGTACGAATTCCACTAGATAAACAACTCTGTCGGCGAACGTTGGCCGTTCATGACGAATTCGTCGGTACCCGATTTCGAAACAATCAAGCGACACAAAACCGGGCTGTAATGTTTGTATTGCGTTTGCGTACGTATTGCGATTTTTCCATTTTTTAACTCGAGTTACTGTCCTAGCGCAGTGCGAAAGCACCTTAGACGTGTTGATATCGGTCCGCGAATACGCGGCACGCACGTGTCGCATGTTTTCGCATCGTTCGTTACGAGTTATGCCCGCGGACCCCTACCGGAACGCGGTCACCGCGGAGACACGTGTCGGACGTTGTTTTCGTCACACATACCCGTCGAAACCGCCCGACGAATCCGAAACGCGGTGTCTCTTTATCCGATACGTTCAACCCAGAAAATATTTTTACCGGGTGACACTTCAGTCCACCATCGTGGTTCGTAGATGTGGTGTTCTTCTGCAGGGGAACGTGCAGAGAAAATCAACTCCTGTCACTACGTAGAATGTGTTGGTTGGTGGCACGATCACCCACCACCGGTAACATTCGATTATCACGATTATCTATTTAGTATGTTAAAATATGCTCTGGTTCAACCGGCGAAACGCGTGTGCTCCAAACCCCCGTCTCGCGTTCTCGCACCGTCGTCTCCCACGTTACGACGTTTCACATTTTTTTATCTAACAAATCGCTCGGGAAGTAAAAATAAAACAATAAGCACGCACGTACCGGTCTCGTTATCGACACGTTCTGTCGAGCACGATTTCGTTCGTTCGCACGAAAACTTAGCGCAACCGAACGATTCTGAACTTAGGTCTAGTTTGTAATTTTGATCGTGTGATTCGACCATATTCGTACGTTCTACCTGTAGACCGATTATATACAAGTATGGCAAGAAACTGGGCTTGAGGCATTGGCGCATTTAATATAAACGCGCCCCGGGGCAAAATAATTTTTCCATCCTTCCCATCACCAAAAAAAAAAATATATATATATATATATAAATAAATTCAAAGTTAAGCATTAAAAAAATAATTTTTATAATTAAATTATAAATCAGTTGTTTTGCGATATTGTATTAGATAATTTTATAGTAATACATATCCTAACGTTAACCTTATCTTTTTTATTCTAACTGAATATTCCTTTCATAAAAAAAAATGTATATATAGGTTAAATATAGAAAACAGGATCAACACTTATTATATGCACAGTGATTAACAATACATTGTTTTTTATTAGATTAAATATATTATATTTATTACTAATTATACCTACATAATGAAATAGGTCGCAAACGAGTTGCGTCCCAAATACGGAGTTGTATCCGATGGATTTTTTTGGGTTACACGAATTATGTCCCAAAAAATAAAATGTACAGGAACATCTACAATAGTTGTATACACAAAGTAATACATTTTCCAATTACAATATTACACATATAATACGTAGATAAGATTTTTCACAAGAATAAATTACGTCATAATCCATGACATAGTTATCCATTAAGTAAGTTGCAAATTTAATAACTTCGGAATTATTTGAAACATTACATGACATCAAATTAAACACAAATGCATTTTCTATTTCATCTGGATCAAGAAATGGTAAACCAAAAATGTACTTTAAAAATTTGCTTATTTCCAAAGATTAATCCTTATATTTTGCTGATAAGCCGATTTCTTGAATTTTTCGCCACCAACTTTGATCAAAATGGATGCAACAGCCTTTAATTTCTATTGATGACCACACATTGGCGATTGCAAAGTAAATTACTATTTAAAAATCTACAATAATACGTGACATATGTACACCTTAACCTTTGCACGATAATAAAGTATACAAATAGTAAAACATATTAAAATATAAATTTTTGTCGGGACATAACTCGTGTATCGTTTTTTTTTTCGTCGGGATACAACTCGTGTACTAATAATTTCGTCGGGAAACAGCTTGTTAACTGCGATAAAATAATCGATAACTTATAATTTTTTTCTTAACTTTTGAGAAGCAAAAGTTTCAATAATATCATTAAAATTAATAGTTTTTGTTAAATCGGCTTCGATGTTGAGGGTTGCTAATGAATTAAGACGATTTTCTCCCGTTTTTGATCTTAAATAAGTTTTGACCCTTTTTAATGTAAAAAATGATTTTTCCGTTGAACAATTACTTGAAGGTGTACATTCACACTTGAAGGTGTACATAGTAGCAGCATTAGAGCAATATAAATATAAGGATATACTTCAACTAAACTATTCTCTTTTATAAATACTAACATACATTGGACATTTATAGGTTCAATTTTACTCTTTTTGTAAACTTTTTATATGTGCCCTAAAGCGAATACCGCGTTCTGTGTACCCGAGTCTTTATTATAAACATTGAACGAAAATATTGTATCTTATCGAATTATGAATGTAATATACTTATTTTGCTATTTCAGTAATACTTAGATAACTATGTATAGTATAACTTTTTTAATTTCTTATTAGATGCTCAACAATATTTTTTAAAACACTTAAGAATACCGAAAAAAGGTGTGAAAATTAAAAAAATCATGAACACATTAATAATAAAAGTTAGAATATTTTATTGCCCCCAAAAATTTTCCGCTTGGGGCATTTGCTCTTTTCGCCCCCCTTAAATACGCCACTGGCTTAAGGCCTGAGTCCTGCTTCTCAACGCCCGCCTTACACGCGTGTACCGCGTGATGTTACCAACACTGCACTTGCCAGTCTAACCATCGGTATCTGCATGACGCGTATCGCGACACTCCGTAGCATCATCGATTTCGCTGTCGAACTATTAATTTGATCCACAACACAATTTACAAACGTGTATCGTACACGATGCAACGCGATATCGCTACGAGAAATGATGGAGAGTACGCGCACATACGGTGAAAATATTTGATCGGCGATATCATGTTAACTGTGTGACGGAGCACCGGAGAAAAAGGATGGAAAAAATCAAGCAACAATTCCTGAAAGTTTTCCATATTTACCGGAAACATTTTGTCAAGACCACTGACATATATTCATTACGTGAAGCGTACTCGTGTAACACTATAAATGGTATTTAAAGTGCATACGGTCCAACAATCGGAAAAATGGAAGACGCTGAACATTTTTTTTTTTTTTTTTTTAAAAAAAATACAATTATTTATCTGCTAAGACATCGTTTTATTTATTTCGTAGAACGGTTTCATATTATATTAATACAGATAAACCGTAAAGCACGAATATAAACACGCACAACGAAGGTTAGGGAATTGTTGACATTTCTACGTGATAAAAACAAAACGGACGTTAACAATTAAAGTGTTGAACTCCGTTTCAAACACGTTGTGCCGAAATACCAAAATCCGTAACCCTAGTTATACATAATATGCTTAAACGTTTATCATCCATCGCGTTCATCGCTACCACTGCGTTCTTAACGCATTTTTACTGGCAGATTATCGGCTTCCAAAAATTAACATCAGATGACCTCTGCGCACAACTACTCTCGGTCCTAATTGTAAAACAATTCGTTTCCAATACATGTGTACACACGAACCGCTCATAATATTGCTATGCAACGAGGAAGAACTTAACGGTTAGTTCTTTGTTTCAATTTGCTAACCATACGGTGTCACATCGCGCTCATGCATTATACATAATAACCAATAATATAATACACATGTACACATCATAACCCATGCTAATTATGATCGATCGAACAAAATAATATGGTATTCGAAGAGAGTGGCGTAGTAGCTGCGCAGGATAGGGCTCTGTATATATATATATATATATATATGTGTATTACGGAATAATATAGGACCCATAAAGATAATTAGTCGTTGTCGAACCTAAAAAGATATGGGTATTGTACTGTAGTAGCCTTCGGTGAAAACTAATTTGTTTTGATGACGTACACGCACAGACGACGATCGTTTAAGGATTATAATTTTTTCATTTTTTTTTTTTTTTTATACTTCTCAACACCCTCTGCAGGAGTCATTACTTACGGTTGTGTACGTGTTAATAATTAATAAAACTGGTACGGAGCCGCACCGGAAACGGTTGCTGAATACGCTGAATACGTTGCTGAATAACGTATCAATACTTCGATTTCGGTGACGATCCGAAACTTCGGTCCGCGTGTTGAGAACATAGGGTTCATTGAAAATTGGCTGCGCGCGGTGAACCTAAGTGCACTCGTTTAAGCGTTCAACCGTCAAATCTCGTATCGCTACAGGCGTCTAACGCGTCTCATTATGTCGGCGAGCAGGGAACAAATGTGCTCGAGATCTTTTGACGATCTTCAAAGCGCGCGGAAGTGTCAACGCCGAAGACGAACGTTTGTTCGTGTACACGTTTTCGCGCAGAAACCCTGGACGGTACTGAGCCGCGAGCACAATTATTGTATAATCATCGTTTCGGAATGAAATGCAAACACGCGGACCCTCGAATAGTGAAAGACATCAACGGAGCAGACGAACACGAGTGTATAATATCATAATTATACGTGTACGGTGGGTGTGAAATTGCGTTTAAAAGTACCAGTAACGCGAGTCGGGTAAGAGTCGAACGCGGAGCGAAAACCCGTCTCGAAAGATTGTACGCGTTATGATGATCATTTTCGTTACGATTTAATAACGAAATGATGCGCGGCGTTCTCGATATAACGCAATCGAAGTCGGCTGAATAGTAGTGCGGGTTTTTTTTTTCGCCAGTCACAGAATCGTTAACGTATTAAAACGCGTTGAAGGTCAATGGCGATTCGCGATAGCACTGCAACAAGACCGGTGAAAATCCTCCGCCTTATTATTACGCCTCGGAGGGAAATTTTCGTTCAGGTTTTGCCGATATCATCATTATTACTATTATTATTATTATTATTATTATTGTAAACGGATTATGAATTATTTACGATCGAAAAAAAAAAAACGAATCAATAAGTCTTGTCAATTATTTTCAAAGTTACGCAGTGCGGATAACATTACACGTGCGTATAGCCTCCAGGTGTAGTAGCTCCTTATTATTACTATATTTACGTGTAATCGTACGCATGTGTGTATCACGTCAGTACATTTTATATTATTCAACACTGAATTAATAACACGATTTAATGCGAATTGAATTAGTAAATCAAAAACGATTGGAATCAAGTGCGGTTAGGTAGATTATATCGAAATATTTAAACGCAGGTTTAAATACGACATTATAATAATAATAATAATAATACGCTTACACGTGTTCACCGAAGAGATTTTTAATGGTGGAATAAAATGCACGCCTCCCAACTTAAATAGTACGGCGATTGATCTAACCGTGTATATTTTATATCAATGTGTTGCGAGTCAATCAACGATTGAAACGTATCTAATATTGTTTATTTAAGTACATACGCTTGCGTTGTAATGTCTGTAATAATAAACGTAAACACGATCGTGTATAGTATTACGGACTCGTAATTGTTTTTAATAATATACATTACGGTGCGTGTACATAAAATCGGTGAAATTTCTCTTTGGACGTGTATCGGAAACGGTAGCCTGTTTAATGTGATTCGTGGAAACGTACCTAATAGTAGGAGATGATCCTTAAAGGCGGATGAGTCATAATATTATACCGACTTACACCATCGATGCTTGGACCTTTGAAGCACACGTGAACCTATGACGATATACTTTTTCAAACCAAAGCCCTTTCTCTCCCATTTGTCTTCCTTACATACTTTTTATTTTCGCATAGTCACTCACGTGTGTTATGCGCATATACATTTGATATTATGTACATTCCTACTAAGTTTAAATCGGAACTTGTCCTTGACTTTCGGTTTTGTCTAAATTTATTTTTAAATAATTTTGCACTCTGTGAGTGGGCAGCTCGCTGATCGGAATAATTTCATCGCAGATAATCACGAACACATGGTTAATACGAGTAGTAAATTTGATCACGTAACAATAACTGTATAATACCATCATGTTCGATTTTGATGAAAATTTTAATTAAACTTGAGCTGTTGGAGGTGGTGTTGTACTATACACATATAATTGTCTTGTAATCTATTTGTACATTTTATACTATACGTTAGTACATAAAATGAACGCGTAATTTATTCCATCGACTACAACCGTATGCACAGTAAAAGGTTCGAGTATTTAGCTTCTCAAGGGGTTCATTTGCCAACCCTATTGTTTCCATTATTTATCAACAGTGCTTTTGGAACGTGTGCTGTGTGTTCTGTATGACTGCCGGTTGTTTTGTTTTGCTGATGACATATACGCATCTAACATTTATTAGAGCCGTTGATGATTGTCTAAAGCTTCGCGAACGGTATTTTCGCATTAACTTTGTCACATAGTCCACCGAAACGCATATTAGATCACCATGGGATCCCTGTAGTTTTCTGTCCCACCTTCGTGGCTCAGATATTTCGTGCGCTGTGCCTGTTGAATCGTCGTAACAGCTCTAATTGCAATTTCCTCGATCACGAATTAAATCCACACGTTAATATCCGTAAGCTTGTAATAATGTTGAATAAAAATTTTCGGCTTAGGGTTCTAGTACGAAAGTATTCTGTATTTTTGTTCATCCAAATTTTGAACATACAATCGTTGTCTCGGATAAGTCTACTACTGACGTTCTAAAGACAGATTGGAGGGATATAGCAAAAGATTTCTCTACGATTTCGCAGTTTCTTGTAGGCCGATCAGGTTTGGTTTCTTTGACAGTTAAGTTCCTTACTGTAAAGTAATAATTTGCTAAAGTCGTTCTAACAACACATTTCTATCCGTATTATTTTTTCCCAAGTGCCCTAACGATTTGCCCACTCAATTACTCATTTATACATGTATGTCTCCCATTTTATTACATTATTATATTTTAAACGAAGTGGTTATTACTCTAGAACGATAATGTAGACAATGCTTTTTACTCGTAATTTATGCACGTGTAAATATATAATGAATGAATAAATAGGTAATTAGGTTAATGAATGTTGTTATGTAAATAATTTAAATTATTATATGCGTTGTAATTTAACTAAAACACATTAGTTTGTTAACTATATAATTATAAATAAATTTATAACATGGACTTGAAGTATTTTTGTTTAAACTGCTGGTATCTAAGGGCTAAAAACGATTAAATTAAACGAATAAAAATAAAAAGCTTATTTTATTGATATAAAAAAAATTAATTTAACTTCATTAATAAGTTTAAAAAAATTGAAAATAAATGTACGTTTTTCTCAAATCTTATTATGTATGATGATATATTTTAAAATCTGAGTGAATAGAAGAATGTATGGGTTTTGCTATGATATATATTTTTATTTTGTGCCTGTTTACACTATTTCAACTAGAAGATCATTAGAAATTGCTGATAATTACTACTTTGCCAGAGGTCATTTTATGAATTTTTATACGATATTAGCAAGGCTGGGCATTAACGAGTTAAAAGTTAAAATTAAGTTAAAACGTTAAGTTAATTTTAGTACAAAGAATAATACAAATTATTAAATGAGGTTTTTAGTATATTTATAATTTACTATTTTAATATGAATTTTCTGTAGACGAAAATAATATGAAAAATAACTTTATAGTCATTATATGGGCTATATTTTATCATTATGTTCTTATAACATTGTTATTGTACAAACACTATAAACCCATAGAAATCCAAAGAATATTCTATTAAAACAGTTAATACCATGAGAGCGAGTGTCGATGGGGGATTAATCACAAAACAACTGTGGTATAATTTCCAATTTAATTTCATAATTCAACTAGCATGTGTTCTGTTCACATCTCGTTAGAATTTATAATATATTGTTATTAATTTATTATTTTATTAGCTTATTATATTTCTGTGAAAGTTTATTAATTAATTAGTTATTAATAGTTATTAATTAGCTAGTTAATACTTTTATGTATTATTTTAAATTTCCCCAGTAATTTTCTTGAGCGTAAAAAAAACTAGTATTATGTATGCAATTTTTTGTTTTTGCAAATTAGAAAATTTTAACTTTAAACGAAGTTAAGTTACTTTTTTTTCAAAGTTAACTTTGAACTTAACGAGTTAACGAAAAAAATATAAGTAACTTTTAATTTAACTTAACTTTATTATTTTAAAATAACTTAACGAGTTAAAAAAAAAATCGTTAACTTGCCCAGCCTTGGATATTAGTCATTCAGTTAAAGACATTTAATGGTTTTAAAATATTTCGATAAGATTTGTGCTGTTTATATTCACTTGACATTTTTTTTTTCTTTCCGAAATCTAGAACATTAAAAGTTCAACGTACCTACCCAACTGAGAAATTTGATTATTTAACAATACCGACCAATATCTCACCGTTGATTGCAACACGATCAAAGTTTGAAGAATTGTTCGACTCGCTCCGGTTATACGCGGTGCATAAATATGCGGATAATATCGTAACCGAAAACGAAACGCTCGTGCCTAATATACGCAATGATAAACGCCGATATATTTCCGCGGTCCCTTGACCACACCGATCGGACGTTTCACCGCGGTATATCTTGCGTTTTTTTTTTTTCTCATTTTCTCATTTGATTTTTTCATTTTTTTTCACAACGACTTGTAAAAACACTCGCGACGGCTAGGCTCATCGACGAAACAGCTATGGGTGTGACATTGCACTTGATTTCGATATACGTCACGTCACGCAGCCGTATACTAACCTGCCCGTGGACGTTACGTCGTCGTAAAGAGGACAACCGACGGTGTTGTAAACGATAACAATATAACCGCACACGTTATATAATAGCCGCACGGTGTTTAGTATGTCGATGGGCCGGTGGTCATTTTGCCGCCACCGGCACGCGCGTTACGCGACGGATTCGGTCCAATGTCAGTGTGCGACGGAGTTTTCGACACCGAACGTGATACATACACGTACACATATAGGCCATGTGCATACGTCCTGAGCGCGTAACAATGATAAAGAGTAAGAAGAAAAGAAAACAATATAATAATAAGAAAATGTTATCGACGAAAATCACAGGTCTCGTTCGAAATATATAATAATTACACCGCGCGCACAGGTTACACACTTTGCACGCCGCAGCCGTAATAACACACAATTCGGTCAAATCGTTATTCCGTTAATACGAAAATCGTGTCAAAACGTTCGTCCGCGTATGGGTTTTCGATTCAACGTCACACCGAATAATTTGACGCGGTCCTGCCGCGGACACAATGCGTTTCAACGGTGTCGTTTGAGAACCATGTGCACGAGCCGTCATTAAAACTAGGTTGTTACGTTGCGTTTCGTTATTGCGCTCGCACACGGATGACGTAAAAGATTAAAACATTGTTTGTATTCGTAATGGATACGAAACGAGGTATTGGAAGCGAGCCGAGCGACAAGATCTTAATCGGCGAGAAGTGTTTAACGCACGCGTGAAAAGTGTGTTTGACGCCCGATAATACAAGAACACCCGAGGTAGTGATGAAAATAAATGATAAAGATGTATTGATCGGCGAAAAAAAAAATGGTGCACGCACAAGGAATTAGTGTTAAGTGGTTTAAAATCGAAATAAGCGTACATAACAAATCAGGAAAACGACAGCTTGAAATCGTTCACCTGCCTAAGATATTTGTATCGAATCAAATAGTTACGTAGCAAGAAATCTCGATATAATATTAATCTGTTTCATAATAAATCAATATCTATAAGAGTACAATATTTGGTTGTTAAGGATTTTTAATACTGGGGAGCGGTAATTGGACAATTTTTAGGAATGTATAATTTTAAGCTCTCCAGCAGGAGTACCTTTTCGTATAAATAGAAATTTATTTTTATTTTTCATGTTACCGATGTCCGAAGAGCCACACTGGTTCGAACAATATTTGCGTTCAGTCTAATACTACGGTGTTCTTTTATGCATAAAGTGAAATTCTCGATATCCTAAAGAGCAGCCGCAGGTCTACGTAAAAAAAAAAAAAACACTTCAAGAAATGGGCTTATTCAGTATGCACAAGGGTCCTAAAAATACCGAAATAATAAATGTCTCGTGAGCACACGGACGTTTCCGTGAATGAATTTCAATTCGAAACGGTAAAGTTCGCCTACAGCAACGCGATATCGGGAATATGTAATAATCGAGAACGACCGGATAGCGACCTATCATCCGACAGCGGGGTGGACCGTCGTTCGGACATATCTGCGCTGTCAGAAAATCCGGAAAGACATTTATAAATGTCGAAACAGATACTCGTGTCCATACGTCATGCTTAACTCTAATGCGAACTAGTAGTAATAGTTTAATAGTTGTAATAAATACGCGGAGAACTGGTTAGACTAGGACGTTCCGACGTTTAAAAATTGATACATTAATCGCGACGGTTATTATCGTAAAAGTGTTTGAAATCGTTAATGTACGTATGTTTTTCTTTTTCAATTTACGAAAATATTTCCATTCATAAAACATATAACAACAGTTATTGGTGATTATAATTACTATTACAATTATGTTACGCTACATGATAAGCGACGATAAGCTACATAGCAAGAGATGCAAGTAAAAATTACTTCAATTTATATCCAACGTCCCTCTCTCTCTCTTTTGTTAGTAAACTATAATTTTCCAGAAACATAAGGACGACTGTAGTGCTATGCCAGCCTCACCGTAATTTAACTTTGAATTTCTTGAATTGAAAACCAAGCGCAATAACAAAGAACATAACCAACAACGCACTAACGCGAAGATAAAATCAGATTTATTTTTTGCATGAGACTCTAGAGCAGTCGTTTTACCTTTATTTGAGGCCTGGAAATGTATACTTTTCTATTTTAATCAAATAAAAACAACATATAAAACGTCGAAGAAAATGTGGAACGTTTAATATACGTCCAATGTCAAAACTGTATTTTTGTTTAAAATAAATGTCAAATATCTCCCTAAAAAAAAATAGAATTATATAGATTATACTTTCTCACTATTAAAATTGAATGTTTTAATACTAATAAATAAATCGGTTTCGATTTTAAATTCAATAATGGATATTATGTTACACAGCTGAATTTTTGTTTTCATTACGATTGTGGTCCGAGACTTTTCATTAAAAAATAACAGATGTCTTACCGCCTAAGAAGATGGAGGTCCCCTGTTTTAGAAAATTAGCGTTAAAAAACATGGTATATTGCAGTATGTTCTGACGCGTACAATAACGTATACGAAATCCACGTCTGGCGTAATGCGATTAAATAATATTTTCGTGGTTTTATTATTTTAATTTCAATTTACACCATTTCAACACACACTGATTTCAAAGGACATTGTTTAACTAATGTTTAAGTAGCTCGAATTCCCCCCCGCCCTCTGAAAAAAAAAAATTAATCACTTACGTTCGTTTTAAATAAATTTATCTCGACCAATTATATGTTATATTAATACACTTACTCATTCCCAGATTAATAACCTATTATTATCGTAATATTATATACCGTTACTCGGTAAACTCGTGTTTTCGATTTGTTATGTTACGCATAATAACGTACTACGTCTGATTTTGTGCAATGGTCGTGATCAATTGTTAAGCTATTGTAAATAATTCAGTGATCGATGAGCTATAACGGTTTGAATAGGAAAAAAGTAGCTCGTACGCATGGCGGTTTGATCATTTCATCCGATATAACTGTCGTACCGTTTTCGAACGATTAGTGTACATTTAAAACGACTCGTGCAGTAACTTTGATCGTTGAAATCAAACACATAGCGATCGTGTTAACCCTCCTCCCCCAATCAGTGACTAGAATTGCTGCCGCAGCTTTTGCGGTACGCAGAACGACAGATTTGAATTTCGTTTCTAAAACGACCGATCGGACCAACTCCGTCGATGGTTGGCCGTACGAACGGGTAACTAAAAATTGAAGGGAAACACGAATTCTACGTCGTCGCGTAACTCCAGGTCCGGGTCAAGACATTTTTGGGGCAAACCTACTTGAAATGCATTTCTCGATAACAGTATTTTTTTTTTTTTTTTTTTTTTCACTCGTCCAATTGGTACCCAAATTATTTCAAAACTTTGCGCCTTTAAAACCTCGCGTTCGAGAGCGAATGCCTCCCCCAGCTCCATTCGATCCGACCCTGCGTGACCCGTCTCCACCTTCGTCGTACGCTTATAGGCGTGTCCACTGGAGCGGCAGAATATGCATTTGCACTCCCTGCGAGATGAAGCGGCCACCGACGACAAGCCCATACCAAGTTTTTCCTAAGAGCCCTCATCAGAAGACGAAGAATAACCAACAAATAATGTCAAGCTTAACTATTGACTATTATCATTATAACTATATACCACCTATATACCATTGTAATCACTAACATAAATGTAAAATATTAAATTTCAACTGTTAATGTAATATAACGTACCGTACTTGTAATAGCACCTAAAGTGCTGAAACATTTTAAAATAATAAATAAAAAAAAAAAAGTTTTTCCAACGCGAATCCGCATAATTATCTATCAACGAATACGAATTTAATAACAATACGGATATCCTGTAATTATTCACTTTTATCGCTTATCACGATTCAAGATATAACCGTTGCCCAGATGAAATATCTCGTCGGATGCGTCAAGATGGCGAAACGGATGTATTTAATTCGCGCATGATCCCCGAGCACACTCGTCTAACGAAAGACCGGTTGAACTATACTCCGAGTAAACTTGTTGAATGGGTAAGAATGACCACGGTTGGCAGCGTCTGCGAAAAAGTCCGGACACGCCTACGATACCAGGTGCGAACGAGACGAGAAGTACAACAACGCGGTGTTTCGCGCGGAGCGGTGGTCGTCCCGATCCAACCGGCGGATCCTAAACACGCGGTGCAATACGTGCGCATGAAAGAAATCCGTTGGCCGGCAAACGCGTCGTCGGCCGGTGTCCAGGGGTCGGCGACAACGTTTTCGTGCAAAATACCCCTTCGTTTTTCGTTTTTGTGTTCCCGCAGAGGATCGCGGTAAAACAATCTCGCCCCCATTGCCCCCCCCCCAGATTAGGTTTGACCCGAGCCGGTTGGTCAGCTACGGTCACGGAAGAGCAACAAGCGACCAAAAGGGTTCGGTTGGCGTTAGGCTATCGTACGTCTAATACCGAACACCGACGGTTTATCACAATCCAAAGGTTGTGTTTATCACAACACGAGCAACGCTTAAGGGGATAATTTAATTTCAATATGTTACCATTAATATATTGTTGTAAACGTAATGTATTTGATTTAATTATTAAAAAAAAAAAAAAATTAAAACGTTTTAAAAATATGCAATTATGAGCACGCGCTTGCGGTTTCTCTCAACCTATTATAATACGAACGCGAGAACAACCACACAAGATTTTCGTCATATCGATGAAAATAAAAATGACACGTATAGTGAAAATAATAATTAAATATTTTCCGTTCCCGTTATATAATAGAAAACGCTGACGTCTGTAATTATTAAGGTCAATTATTTTTAACACTAAGTGAACATCAGAAATAGATTTTTGCTAATGGTGGAGGCGTTTTTCTTCTCAAACGGTAAATATTTCTACGAAGCTTACGTTTTACACAGCAAAGTGAATTCGATTGTTATTATTATTGGTATTGTTACTACATAAATTAAAAGGGAATATTTATTTTTGTACTTAAAATGCCAATTCTACGAAAGAAGAAAAAAATATTGTCATCCATATCACTTCGTCTACAAACGACAAATATTAATTTCACTTAAAATTGTTAACTGCTGATATCGAATGTCATGTCAATAGTATACATTATGTCTATTGAATTTGATTTTTTTTAATTTTGTAAAACATTTATTATTTGACAGAGGTATTTTGATAAAATAATCAGAAACTAATATGAAATCAACAAAATACGCATCACCTAAATAATAAACTGAATGCTTTAAAGAAGGAATACACAGCCATGTACGAAGTAGTGACTCGAAGGTTAAACGAAGGAACAAAAAAAAAAAAATCCTCGCCAAGCAAATTATTAAACAGTTTGTGACCGAAGGGAAATATATTTTTAAATTATACTTAGCGTTGAGTTATGTAGTTATGTACATCACAGCTTTAAGTGCTTAAGAGTAACAAATTTTTACTAAAATGTTTTTACGTTGTTACGAAGTGTTTTCAATGTGATGGCTCATCATGAAGCATTATGGGAACAGTTCGATATCCCCGTAGTTCATAAACCATTAATCTTTCTGTGCGTATGAAAAATTGAAATATCAGAATTTTTTCGAAGTTTGTTTGTTGAAAGATTTCCATGGTCCTCGACCATGGTTTACGTATACCGTGAAATGGTGAACATATTATGTATCTAACTTTCAGACACAATCAACGATTATATTGATATATTCACGCCTACATTATACAAAATGTTTTTATACTAATATCAATATTTTTTAGTAATAGCATTGACATCCAAAAAATAATCAAATATATTTACGAAGATGCTCACCGTCTTTCAGAAATTGTTCAAATTAGTTTCAAGGATTTATTTATTTATTTATTTTTTTTAATGTAAAAAAATAAATGTTAAGTTACAACATTAACAGATGATCGTATCAAATGCAAATGGATTATTAAAAATAAGACAGTAAAGATGATACACTAAGATGCTTGTTTAAATAGATGTTTGTAAGAATATATTTGTTATAATTAATAATAAAATAATACGAAAACTATTATAATTTCTACGAGAACGTTTAGCTTGTTATTCATAGATACCGATTATTTTCAAACAATATTTTAATACCTAGTATTGTTGAACTACCCGAAAACTATAAATAATTTTTATTTGAGTACAAAAAATGTAAATTTTACCTTTTTGAAATTCATATACTACTTATTGGTATGCGCGACGATGGTATTTTCACTGACCCATAATTAAGGTTTATTGCCAAGTAACCGGACACACTATACTGATATTTGTTTAATTGGATCGCAAAGGAGCAATAGGGGGTGTTTGACACTTAAGCTTCTTGGAAATGTTGGCATGATAATATAATAGCCGTTCATATCTATTATTATGCTCTACGCGTTTCGCGTAAAAAATATTACGTTTCTTCCGTTCGGCTAAAAAATATCGATCACTCGTTTAGAAGTTTATAAATTTAACGATGTCATCGTTCTTTATTATCAAAACTGTACATCAACTAAGACTCAATACACTGCGTTATATTGTTATCGCACCTAATGTGTTAACTATCTATACAATCGAACTTATTTGACTGGATGAAATGTCGATCCATACGTAATACAGTTATACGTTTAAATTGCTTAGGCGTACGACGTACCTACACAATATTAATTGCTTAAAATCCCCAAGTCATAACTCACTCCTCACTCTCACACACACCCGCGCACATATATTTTGTTTTGAGATAAAATTATTGTTCAAACAAGAATATTTCTGCGGCCAAGATAATACGTTCATTTCGGTTTGTACATTAGTTGCAATACCAATACGAGTGCACTAATAGTTAGTTTGTCGACATAACACTTGGCTATGAGTTCGGCAATAATTATTTCGAAGAAAATAATGATTGGTTTAACACCGTTAACACTGTGGACAGTTACCTCATAAACCTCGTTTTATCGTATGACATTTTTATGACATTAGCTAGATTTTCTTTAATATTGTCTGTCTGGGATGAAGTTCCCTTCGGGTCACCTTGGTGTTAGTAATTTTATCACTTCCAATTTTTGAACAAAATGTTTACGACCTGTGCCGTATGTGTGGAACAGAGTTTCGAATCGTTAAACACAATATACTATCGTCTACGAAAACCTAAACCGATTAAATTAGATACGTAATCGTTACACGACGACCGAATGACCGGAATCGGTTTTTCTCGTACGAAGCATAATACGCGCATACTACACTACGTATTTATAATGTAACAAGCGCGTTCGATTTAACATATGTCAAAGATCGAGATACAGCAAAAACGTTCACGGATTCAATGTCGTCTTGTTATAATATAAAAAAATAAACGTATAAAAAAAAAACTAGCATTTAATCGTTAATCCCGTTTTCCCGTATTACGTGCCAAACGGAACCAGGAAGTTATTAAATATTGGTTTTACAATAATTTCTGTGCGCCATTTTTTTTTCCGATATATTATTTTAATTTTTGTCGTCTGAACTACAAATATTTTAAAGAAAATATAAACATAATAATATTGATAGTTCAATAAATTACTGCTAACATTTATAATCCTATTTTTTTTTTTTTTTTATAAAATAGTGAAAAATAAGATAATAACAAAAGTCTATTCAACGGTTAACACTCGTAAAATTGTATATAAATAAATGAACAAATAATTTATGTATCATTAAATTACCGGTTTGGAATCATAAAACATTGAAAATATAAAAAATTATATTAAAATATATTAAAAATATATAAAAACTATAGTTTTAAACAATTTGACGTCGAATGGTATACAAGACGTTAATAAATTGAATACAATTTTTATTTTATCGAAATTTATTGAATTTGTTTATGACGTAATTGTTGTATTTCGTCGGTTAAAACGTTATAGTTACAATTAAAACTGAAAATCTCAACAATGCAAGGCCGACCGAAACGTACCAGAAACCATATATGTTGATCGTAATTATTTTTTTATTTTTTCGAAAAAAAAAAATCAAACCTTTAAACACGATTTATCTTTGTTTCCGCGCATTCATTTTAAATCACGTGACCGTCGCTTTATTTTCATAGCGTTGCATTATGATCTCCGGATGTTATTATGTATCATGTAATATGTTATCGCACGTTGGACTTTCAGCGCCGGAACATCGCAAACGTCACGTTACGTCAGGCGCGGCTCCAGGGGGGGGGGACTAGGGCCATGCCCTCGGGCTTTTCAAAAATTTTAATTTTTTAATACATTTTTGTCCTTGTGAACTGTGAAATCCCGATCATTTAATTAGATACCTACCTAACAATTTTATTTTGCCCGAAAAACCACATTACGACAATAATATGAGATGCGTATCACAACATAGGATCGTAGTCGGACTCTATGTCTCGGTAGTAATTTTGGGGAACAACTATTATCAGTTATAACTTAAAATGCTCCCCCCCACTTGGTGAGTTTTTGAATTTCGTTAATCTTGTTACGTCCACTGACACCTCGCAGCCTCAAAGTGCTTTCGGCCGAACGTCGCGTCCGCAATTTTCCGACGCGCGTCCCTCGTCAACGTTCGCGTCAACTAGAAGTTTCGGAACGACTAATGGTTCGGTAATAGTTCACGTATCGCGCGACTGTTGCTGTACACTTGGGTTCGGTCCAAGCGCACGTCGATCTATACGGTTGCATAAACGTATTTTGAACGCGACCGGTGCGGTGTTGTGTGTGCGAAAATTGCGCACTCGCTAACGAGCCCGACGGTCTACACGCGTTGACCGATACGGTTTGTTTTCGCATACAATCGAAAGCGACTAAAAGTTTCGAAACTGACCTGCGCTTGAAACTTCAGCGCGGTCACTATTATCGTTGCAAGATTAGATGACCGTTATATCGAAAGACTGCGGGGATTCAACGTGTTCGCGGACGACGGAAAATCAATTACGTCTCCGTAATGCGCGGACAATACCGTTTTTATTATTATTATTATTTTTTTTAAATAAATATTGAAAAGCGTTATTATGACGCAACACAATAACGTAGGTATACCTATACCATACCCGCCTGCACGAATATCACCGTTTTATTACACATTATCGAAACACTGCTGCGCGCGTAATAATAAGTAGCGTTGTTATTGTTGTTAATAATTTTTTTTTTTTTTTTTTTTAAATCTTTTCATCGTGCCATTATTATAGTATTACGAAGTTGGTTGCGAACGGCCACTAGCCGTGTAATTAAAACACACCGTTCGTGTCAATTATATTTTATCTATTATTATTGTCCGTACGATTCAATGTCTCTTCAACAAGGATAAAATCAATAACAATAATAATTAAATGTAATATCGCACGTTAACAATACTGTATATTGTAAATGGTTATCACAATCGCTGAAATAGGTAATTCCTAGTGTCAACTTTACGTATCAAAATTTTAAACACACACACACACACACATATATATATATATAAGTTAATGGTTATGTAAATGTAATAAATACAAATTTCGAATGTCGCCCGCAAGTTTAAAAATGTTAGGCACGCCTTTCGGTGTACGAACCTTGCTTACCGGTTAGTTGTTTTTCAATAACTTTCAGTAATGTACAGCGTATAAGCCACCAAAAAAGTTCCGTCTACTAATGAATAACAATTATATTATTAATAACATAGGAGGTTTTTAAATCGACTTGATATTGACATTTGTGTTTTTATTCCACACCCGAATTTCTTTCAACATTTTAATAATTCTAATAAATTGATGCTGTACAAACGGAATAAACTTTTTCGAAATATATATATATATATATATATTTATTCTTTGTAAATGGATTCAACAATGGTTTTATAAACATTAACTAAATCGTTATTATTTATAAATCATCTAGTCTGTGTGTAGAATAACTAATTGAAGTACATATTTTTGGAATCATTCGTTAACTGGAATTTCATACATTTAAAGGTATGTACGTACGTTCCTCTCAGATTATTATTAGCCCGTGATAAAAACTGTAAATACAACGTAGTTACGACTGCAACAGAAATAGAAAAAGACGATTTTTCAACCAAAATTAAGCAATGGAAACTTGCGAAACGGATTTGCACACGTATCATATTGCTCATCGACTGACACACATAAAACGAATACACTCTTTCGAATACTAACTATCATTTGTGATCCTCGCACGTTAAAATCATATTGTTTTTTTTTTTTTTTAATTGTGTTGAAAACCACTCTAATCAAACAACGGTAAACTATCGAATGCCGAGTAAAACGTAACACGTTGTTCTACGTTCGGGACGCGACGGAAAAAGAAACGAAAACAACTGTACGGATTTTTTTTCCCTTTTCCAAACCGGTACATCGGTTTTTGATAAACGTGCCAGGCGGAGTGGAACTACTGCGAGACATGGAATTTCGTTGTTGTCCGATCGCGAGGATTTCTGACGGGCGCGTCGCGTTTATCGTTTGTTATTCGCACGTTTTCCCGACGGGAAAACTCGCTGTAACGGCCGGTGAGAACCGACCGGGATGTGACACTTACCGAATATGTGTTGTTGCATTTCATTTGCGCGCGAACGTCCGACAGCGCCGAGACCGGGTTGGACGCGAACCGTCGCGGACCGTTACGGTGCACGGGTGGGCCGCGGGCGCATTCCACGCGCGCTTCAACCGGTTCGCGCGGTCCGTGAACGTGTGCTGGCTGCGGCGGCTGCGGGGCGACACGGACGGGACTGACGGAGGGATCTTTGGCCACCAGGGACTGTTGGTCGGACGAGAGAGATTTCGTCGACGGACGGACAACAACCCCGGGGGTCGGTAGAACGGTGTGCTTGTGCGAGTGGCAGACGTGTGCGTGTACGCGGAACGGACGCGGTCGGTGTCGAGTGCGATATCGAGTGCGTTGTGCGCGGAAACAGCGAAGCGCCGCACTATATAAACCGGAGCGGACGAGCTGGAGAAGTTTTCATTGAACCTTTAGCCGGCCGACTGAATCCGGTGCGCGTGTGCGTTGACAACGAAATTTCAGACCGCGGTCACACGTCGCGGTGGCAATGCATGCCAATGCATTTCGACCTTCGCGCGCGCGAAATGTCCGGGAGAGAGGGACCGCCGCGACCGTGCACCGCAACATTAAACACGACAATAATCGTACCGCGTATCGTTATCGCGTCGACGTCGCGTCGGTTCTTTCGATTTCGCGAGCGCTTTTTTTTTTTTTCCGATCAAATGCTTCTCCCGACGTCCGCGATCTTACCACCGGATTCGCGCGGCCACAGCCGACGGTTAGGCATGCCGGTTGTAGAAAACGGAACCGGTGTTCGTCACGTGCGTCCCCCGCGGGGTTGGTCCAAGGCACTTGGCTGTTCGATCGGTACGCCGCAACGTCGGCACTTGCTACCCGTCCGAGAGTTCCTGCGGCGACGTTCGGGGCCCGACGAAAAGCCAGTTTTACGCCGTACACGCTGGTGCGACGACGAGTACACCAATGGTTTTCCATCTGAGGGTCGTGAATCATAGGTTTGGGGTCGCCAAAAATAACGGATGAAATGATTTTTCCATATTGTTTAAAAATAAAGTTAATTATTAATTTCGTGCAATTTTCAAATCAATCGAAGTTGTTCATTATGTAAACGTTTTATCGGCAAACAAATAAAATTTTGACCGATGGAACAACATTTTTTTTTTTTTTAGGGATCGCGTTACAAAAATTAAAAAATAGGGGGTCGCGATCCGAAAAAGGTTGAATACCACTGGTGCAGACAATAACGTAAACGAACGCGCGGTCCGTTTGCTATTGCCTACACGTCATCGTGTAACCGCCGGAGATTTGCATTAAATATTTTATTATTTTATTATTGATTTTTTTTTTTTTTGTTTCTTTCCACATACGGCACGTCCGTACGTACGTGACGACTCGTTCCCTGCGTCGGGCCCGGTGCTCGTTGTACGTTACTATTATTATTATTGTTGCCGCTGTGCCGTGTGGGCGCCGTGACAAATATAACAATTACGTCGCAGCAAGTGTTGCGCTGCTTGGGATAACCTCACCGAAGATATATACCGGTCGCCGCGATTATTACATATCGTAAACGGACGTGACCGGACTGACCGACGGGTCCGGGGGCAGCGGCACCGCGGAACCGGTGTGTGATATAACGACGGTTGCGCGTGCGACACCACGCCCGTCCGGGTCACCGTGACCCCACGTTTTCCCGACGTTTTCTCCGAGGGATCGGAATTTTTCTTTCTCCACTATTTCCGAACCTCCGGGGACTCGCTTCCGACGGCCGGATCTCATTTGTAATGAACTCGGCGCGGCCGCGCAAACGGTTACGAGCTCGTCTGCAATCGTTCGATCTCGATCTCGGACCGTTTCACGACCGGCGACCACGACGATCCCTTGCACACATTGCCAGGTAACGTTTTCCGAGCCGCGACCGACGACCACGGCTTGTCGTCGCGACGCATTTTTTCTGACGAGCCCGTCGCGTCGTGCTAAACGGTCGATACCATTTTCGTACGTAAACAGATATTGACGTGTCGCGTATTGGAAAACGTACGCTACAAGTGCAACTCACCGGTCGCAGCGCGGAATCACCGGAATCACCCGTTTTCAGGGAGTAGTAAAAAAAAAATAACGATTCGCCGATTTTAATTCCTAAATTAACTATTTCGTCCGTCATGTTTCAGCGATATGCGTGCACGTGACGTGCGTACGATGTCAGCGTTGGGGCAGATGACTACGCCGACGAAAAAATACCTATTGCGGCGAACGACGCGTTAATACGGGCACGTAATAATGCACTGTAATATCGATACCTAAAAGCACACATGTTCCATTTTTCTCGTTTTTGGCAAATCACTAAAGAAGTTTTGTTGCTTGCATAGCTTTAAAACTAGAACAGATATTCTTTTCATTTATAATTACTATCCAAAATAAAAAATCGGACATAGAATGTATGTGCACTTGATTATATTGTGTACTACGATTTTAATGATGTTAATACATATCTCAATTATACCGAATTTGGACACAGCACATGTGTGCTCTTAGGTACATATTGTGTATATACACCGCGATACCAAAGTTAAATTATTTTTCATGGTCCATCAATTCAGTGTTACAGTAATCGTCAACCTATTTCTTTATTCAGACGATTTTCCTTACGCGTAAGAAAAAAAAAATAAGTTGTTCATAATAAAAGCAAGCTATTCGTCGGTAAGTGTAATTAATTTATTGAAATTTTTTATTCCTTTAAACCGTAATAGCACGTAATTTTTAAATAGTTATTAAAAAAAAAAAAAAAAAATTGTTTACGATCAAAACGATGAAGAATTTTGATTTTTTTTTCCGTCTCGTTTCGACTAGAAAAATACACGATCATCTTAAGTGTAATACGGATATGTCATCAAAATCGTCAACGGCACTGATTCCCGTTTAGCTGCAGTGACCCATTTACGGGTGAAGGATCGGAAAGGTGGACCATGGAAATCAATCCTTTCCCCCGAGTCCATATATCCACGAGAATCGTACGTGACACCCCTCCCCTCACCGCTAGTTTGAATATTCCACAAATGACGTATTTAAAATACGTTCTCTTATACTCTTATACGCATATCGTCCGATCGATTTAATCCTAAAGCTATGGATGATAAAAAAAAAAATAAAACATACCGTGACTTATGGTACAACCCGTTTTGATTTGTCATTTTGCGACTGTGTTATTCCAATAAAAAATGTTGCATAATCGTCGATATTTCCGTGCGACCAAGACCGGAAGAAAAAAAAAATCAAATAGTTTATTACGGAACATAAACGATGGATGATATCAGGAACTCCGCAATCTCCGGGGAGTCCGGACGGATGTTGTATTATGATGTGGTCCACGGGGATAACGAGAAGTTATTAACCGGTCGGTCGCGGTGACAAGCAATTCGGGTCGTCAATACGAAAAAATAGATAAATAATAAAACTTATAGTTTTTATATGTTAATTATGTCGGATCCGAAATCCGATGATAAATTGCGCAATGCAGACCATCGGTTCACCGTATTTACCGAGGGCAGCTGTTATTTAAACCACAAAAATAACCCGTCTCTCTCTAATGTCCCGGTTGAGTTCGATTGAATGATCCGAAAAGTGAAAATGTACTCATGGTCGTCAAACCATTCTCGACCACCAGACAAATGCACAATAAACGACATATTTGATAATGTATTCATAGGTAGCCAGTGTACATTATATTACGGTATAGCTGGATAATAGAAAATAAAATAAAACTGTTTATTACGGAATCGTTTTTCGTATAAAATTTCAACTTAATTGTGTGTATGTTTATTTTTTTTTTCGGTAAAATCGATTTTATAATAGAAAAATATATATTACGTTTTATCCACTGCGTAAACATATTGAATGCATTGAAAATGTGGTGGTAGGTACACAAGGAGTGTCTTGTATTTGTTATACGTGTTTTTCGTGCTCACGGGGAACTAAAATATCTATAAAATATACTACCTATTGAAAAATATGCCAATATAAAGAATGAACGAATAACGCGTGCAAACAGTAAAAACATGTACATATGATAATAACTTCAGTCTAATAATAAACTATTGATTGGAGTATATATTTATTTTTTAACCGGGCATACGTTTTCATATTTTATAATTTTTCGCTACACAAAACAAGATATTACTATATTACAATAAGTTATGATCTATCATCACAGTAAAGAATTTACGTCATAACAAGTGCTTCGTAAAAAAACGGATAACTGCACAACAGGTTCATTATCCTTGGTAGAATACATTTGTATGATGGCTTGAGTTAGACCGTAGTCTTATTATTTTATATTTTATCACAGATCACGAGTAGTAGGTACCACAATGTGTAGTACTATTAAGTGGTATCTACACAGCGTTACACTTGTACGTTTGTACATTTTATTAAAAAATAGATATATTATGAATTTGAACTATACATTTATAAATATATGAAGAAGATCAAAGAGAAACTTTTTACAACTCCAGTTGTAAAACGTACATTCATTGTATGCGAACAATGAATAACTATTTAAAATACGTTTGAATACAAAGAAATATGCTTATATAAATCTTCAGATTTTTAAAAAAAATTAAAATAATGATAATAATAATGATAAGAAAATATAATAATAGTAAAAAACAAAATATTTAAGTGCTGTGTAATCAATAAGACAATCTCCCATGAAATCGCAACACGGGTTCTCAACCTTTTGAAGACCTTTCATACTATTATATGAGGTCAAGCTCCCCTCATCAATGCAAGACTGAAGTATATTGATTTTACTAATCATTAAATAATCAACATCTCATTAAACTTTAATGAATTTGTTTGTAGAGGAAAAAATGAATATTAAAACTTAAAATTTTTAAAACAAAGTGCATTATAATATTTTAATAACTTTTTTAAATATTAATTTTTAAACTTGTTACATTAAAATATAAATTAATGAGAAATTTGGCACTGTTTAGCTTCAGTTAATATTTTTAATACTTGGCGACAACTGTGACAGTAAATTATGGCGTGCGTAAATAAAAGATAATGTAATTGCTTAACAATGGCCGATAAAATATAAATCATCGGAAACAGCGTTTGCAGGTCTAATGGGTTTAAACAGTTTCATATCTTCCTTGAAATTTCGTCACTCCCCCCCCTCTGAGAACCTTTGGTCTACAATGTCACTATACGAACCGGAACGTGTGCTATGGTTGTCGATTTGAGAAAAAAACTGTTTTTTTTTTATTTTTAATGTTTTCAAATTTAACACCTAAGTAGTACCATTTTGCTGCACCCGCGATCACACAGAGATAATGCGAAAACGTGCTTGGGAAGTGTGCGACGAGAGACGATCATGCGTGAACGAATGCATCTTAAAATGTACGCTGTTACACTCAAGTTGTATACGTACACGCGAACGGACGTATAGTTTTGGGGTCATGACAAAATATGAGCGGACCCAGGGTGGGGAGGTACTTGGGGTATGTGCCACTTCCGTTGGAAAAGAATAATACTGAAAATAAAGTATATTTAAAAGACCTAGATAATAGATTGTAAAAATAAATGTTTAGGGTTTTAGTACAATATTCTCGCATTATTTTTTGAGGGGTCTAAACCTCTCCGGCCCGGGATACCCCTACATACATCCATGATCGGTTACATCGTATAACTTCTCCCAGAAAGTGCCCCGACCGTAATTAGACACTGGATCCGCCCATGCGACATAACATTATGCCGTGCATTCATATACTCGTATTATTATAATCCCCGCGTGGTCAATAAATAACTCGGGGTTGTGAAAAATTACGCACGTTCAAATATTATACACATTGGGCGTAATATATTATGCGCTTACGGTCTTGTTAAACTTATGCGAATGTTATTAATCTTGCAATAGGATGTGAACGTTTGTCGGTCTCTGTCGCACACGGCTTTCGCGGCTACCAAAAACGCTATTATCTGTGTCGGGTGAACTACAAGTGACGTTTTGAAAATTGAAACTTTACCGTGAACAGTCGTTAATTACATGCACTTATATGTATATACGTATGCACCTATTTGAATGTTTCTCCTCTCCGTTTCTCACACCTGTCGACGGCTCTAGCTTTATCTTAGGAAACTTATTTAAACGACAACAAATTTTTGAAATATCCTAGGCGAGTTTAGTTTTACATACGCGAAAAAACCCGGTGCAATTCGATTTTCTGTACGCACATATTGATGGGAGGGAGGAGAGAAATTAATATTCGTATCAATTGATTACGCAATCATACTGTTTATTTTGGATTAGATTAATACCTATTTTTGTTCTGTTATTTCCATTGTGTGTGGAGAATTATGTGTTTCGTTTTTCATAATTTCGGGTAATCAACAACGAAATATACTAAACCAGATCACATACCGTTTCGTATGATGTTACGTTACGTTAATCCGGTAAAGTTTTGTAGTTGAACTTCAAAGTACATGATACGCGCACGCCGGTACACCGGACAATTAATGATCGTAGTTTTCTTCTACAAAACGTATTAGAAACCAAAACGAAAGTCTCGTTAATATGTCTATTCGCATGTTATGTATTCGTTTGCCCGGGTGACCGACAATGAAGTCTGATGACACACTGCAGAAGTGCAATACAACCAAAACCAATGTATAACCAATGTAATAGCCATTTGATTCTCCGTGAATTGTTGTTCGTGTACACAAACCGAAATGATAATATAAATTACATAACAGTTAGGACAAAAAATGCACTTATGCAATTAAGATACTTTTTTAATTTATTTAAATTTTTTTGGCACAATTTTGAAAGTAGAACAGTTCTCTACAAGTCTCTCGTGAACCTGGTCATGTTTGGCACTAATGTAGGTTAGAGACCGTACAATTCCAGTTACTTATTGAACAATTCCAGTCACATTCGTCTCTAACGAAATCGATTTATGTTGTTTTTTTTTCAATCATAAATGTATATAATACGGTAGTTCTAAAAACTTTTTTAGCTAATATTAATTTGTAAACTAAAAGATATGCTGCTTCTGCCATTTTTAAAAAAATTATATTTTTGTTAACCGGCATAAACATTTTCCACGGCTATATTTTATTTTTTAAAGATTTTTCTTACAACAAAATCGACTATATGTATTCAGAAATTTATTTTGAGATGTATATCAAACGGTCATCTTCATCGTACAAACGCAATTCCGTTTAAAATGCTATGCCTTAATTTTAATGATTTTTATTCCACAGGTATTAAAGATTATTATTTCTCAAGTTATAATTAGATACTTTGTTGATAAATTACATAATATGAGAACTGAAAACTAAAACGTAAATTTAATGAACAAACTTAAGTAATAAATAGTAGAAGAACCAAATTCCTAATTAGGTACCTAGTTTAAACGTTAAATGTTATAACTTTCATGTAAAAAAAAATCATATTAATTTGAGAAAAATACAATTAAACTGCATAGTCTTCATTTAAATAAATATGAAATATCTTTAACTAAATAACTAATATTTTTTAATGTAAATTCATTAAAATATCCAATTTTGTCAAAATGTAATTTTGTAACGCTAATGTACGTAAAATTGTTTGCTCTTTTCCATTATTTTTTTTTTTTTTGGTTTAAACAATATCTTATAAAAATGTTGTATTCAATTTTCAAGCCTTATTTATAAACATTGAAGATATAATGTATTTTTGACGATACAAATGTTTCAGATTTTAATGTTTTTTATCGTTTCGTCAAAGCATTATATTCAAATGTTCATAATTTTTTTTCTTCTTTTTAATTAGGTTTTATTGTTTTTATTTTATCAATAACAATAATATATGAAAAGTTTTGTTATGCAATTTTCAAGCATGTTCAACAAAATTATTTGATAGATATTTTGAAAAGAAAATAAGAAAATGTGAACATTTCAATATATAATAAATAACTAGAAAAAAAAAAAATGTTTTGAAAATCATACTTACTATAGCAAATAGTAAAACAAACATTCAAACAAAATGTCATGTCTATGCGATGATTATTTGTTGAATTACGATAGCAATAAAAATTCGATTTTGCCGTTTTTTTTTAACTTATTGTTTCAAAATTATTAAATAAACTATTAGAGAACTCGTCAAATGGCCCTGGTCAAAGTACTAACATATCAATATACATGTTTGATTATTTTTTAGTTAAAAATAAAAAAATACGTATGTAATTTATGAACCTAAAGTAAAACAATATATCGTATCAACAAATAACTGTACAATACGTGGTGTACAGCTGTTATTAGTCGTCGATTGCGACCATTAAAACGATACGATTCGCGTCCATGACCTCTGAAATGCATCCAAAACGGACGCTACGTATAAGCATCGAAAATATTACGGTTGTACGCACGGAGTGATTTATTAAGACGTTTGTTCGCCCCTTTCGCGGGCCTATATTAAGTATGTTTTCGAATTCTAAATTCATGTAAACGTTCATGCACCGAACACGACCACCATTTTTATTTCCGTTGGTGGTGCGAAAAAAAAATGGCAAAAAAAATAAAACAAGAAGAGGACGAACTCGAGTGCCGAGAAGCCGAACACGGAACAGTCGTTCCCAAACTACAGCGTAGATAAAAAGTGTACGATTCTTAAAGGAAAAAAAAAAATTAAAAATTTAAGCCCGAAGACGAATTCTGTTTCCGTTGCTAGAACTTCCCAGTACGGCTGTTCCCGGATACATATTTACTACGGCCGTTGCACCGTCGGAAACGCGTAGGTCGTCCCGAAAAAAAAGGTGCGAACTAACGAGGTCCGAGCACGTACAACAGCAGCGGCCCGTTGTCGGTCGAGCGTATTTGATTACGCCAAGCGTGTCCGAGGCACCGTCCTGGCGCGCGGATGGAAAAAAATAAGTATTCGTTCCTTCGGGGTGGACCACGACCGAGCCGAGACGTCCGTACTCCCCTTCATGCGGCACGTGCCGTCGGTGACCGGTCGCACACCTTTTATCCTCTCACCAGCGGACGGGGCAGAAAGGGCAGCTGCTCTGGGTCCCACCGTTTCAAAGGTTCCTCGCCCTAGCTCGCGCCTTCCGTAAAGGCCTTTTCGTAAGCCCATAGTTTTGTTTTTAAAACGCCCTTCCTGTCTTCGTATAAATTCGTATAGTATTTTAGCTCATAACTTCAATATTATGTTTGGTGTACTGCAATGTAATTAATGTAACAATAATATAGGTATCGTCAAAAATTCGATGAACACATTTAACATCCGTTTATATTATATAATAAATTTATTGTATATTTAATATTATATAATAAACGTTTTTACATTAGTCACGCAGTGTGTCCTGGAAAAATTTTTTGGTTTTGCAAAAAGAAATTCTAATGCCCCGTGAAACAATCTACTCCGCAAAATACATACGGACAAATAGACGTAAAAAAAAAAATTAAAAAAAAATAAATATTTAAAAATATTGATATATTATATCAAGAAAGTATTTTGCATTTATTATTGAATTATATTTACTAAATTTACTAAATTATCTAAAAATCGGTGGTGTGAATAAAATCGCACGAAGCACTGCTTGATGACTTAATTTATAGGTGGCGGGCTTATTGCCGTTATTTTTAGAAAATAAAAATGATTATAAGATGTGAACAGTATTAATAAAGATAATTTATTTACGCCATTCCGATAAGTTATAAGTTACCTAAAACACATCATTGGTTTTATAACGTGTGAATAAACCAGAGCGCCAGAACTAATATAGCATACAAAATTTACATTATTTAAGTTATTATGACTAATAGTTAGTTTCATATATATATATATATATATATATATATATGTATATATATATATTTAAATTAATTTGTCCCTTACGTCCAAAGGGTTACCGCGACCAAAAGTCCTCGTCCGTTTCGGGTAGATAAATGTCCACGCGCGGGTTGAGGCCATCGTAGCGTACAGGTACCCGCGTTGCGACGGGATACGATAATTTTATGCGAATAAATCGGTTAATTTGAAACACTAGCCCGTTAAAATAATGCAACTGCAACTGCAACTCGAACAATAATTTTGATTTCGCAAACCGATGTACTTACATGTGTTTTAACTAATTATTACTATACAAAGGTGTAATCATATTTATACATGTATAAATATTTCAATTCATCAATAAAACTTCTATCAAGCTGAATAATTACAACACACTTGCATATAGTTTGATTTTAAACATTCAGTTTTATTAAGATTCGATGTAGTCAGTCTTCGGTTCGACGAACGTTTTTAATTCCGAACCAAATATCGAACGCCCTAGATTCGGTTCCACTCGAGTTGGTCCATCATTAATGCTCCACACACACAAGAATATATGTGGAGTACATTTCTTTAGTGCGAAATCGTGTGACCTTCTCATACTACACATACCCCAACACATATACACCCATCATTTTTTAGAGTAAAAACTAAAAATATATGACTCACATTTTATAAATATTCAAGAACTTGTAAATGCAAAAGTTTTTTTTATAAATATATATGTAAATATGTAAATTCACTAATAAACAAGCAACTTACCAGCGATCTTGTTAAAATACTTTTCAAAAGTATTTCAAATAGGTATTGAAATACTTCGATTAAAAATTATTAAAATATTTATTTAAATACCTTTGCTAATAAGTATTTAAATACAAATACAAATATATTCAAAAAATATTTCAAATACTTTTAAATACATTTTTTTAAGCTTTTTTGTTGTTAGATTCTTATTTCTTAAAACATTACGACAAAATTGTATTAATTTTAAATGAGTAGTGTCTAATGACCAACGTAATAAATTAATTTTAACGATTATTAACGAATAACGAGTGCCAGAGTATATGAGTATGCGAGATACTGGGATTCGGGATGCCGCCATGCTGCGATACTATAAAATATAAATAGCCAAATAATTTATTACTATTAATTTAACTGATATAAAAAAAAAAAAACAAAAATTTACAATATTGTAAGACGAAAACAAATACAAAAAACAAGCTGTCGATAAAATAAAAATAATTCCAATTTAATTTTGCTGTGAAATTTAATAGTAAAAATATAACCTCTTCAATATCATACATTTACCAGTTACGTAACCACATAACTGATATTGCAATCTTTTTAAAAATAACTACTTAAGAGTCCTAATAAATGTTCAACAGCAGGTAAACATTTTCCTTGACCATGAATGTATGACTACAGAATGCAAATTTACTTGTTTCTTTTTGGAAAACGTAATTCTTTTACGGGTTCCGCTGATCCCGAGCCTTGGGAAAACTAATTATTCAATTATAAGATTACTTATCTTTGGTTTCCCACACTAAAGTTTTTATCCATGCCGATTACAGTCGCTTATGAAATTAATAAAAAGCCATGATTTATGTGCCAATTAATACTCAGATCATATCCATCCACAGTGTTTAGACAGATGCTGACACTGAAGTCAGGTGTGGTGACGTAATGATTTATAACATTTTGTATTCCCATATCATTGAACAAAATTAATGCTTTCAAACTTCATATGAAATGCTAATGAAAAATAATAACCAACTTCGACCAAACAAACAATAATATTCATTTTTCTCAATACAATTCCATTATTTTTTATATTCATTGAAAAAAACCTAATATTTTCGAATAAAATATTTAAAATAAAAACGTATAGTATAAAGTGTCGTTCAACAAGTCGGTAATTATGGTAAACATAATGTATTAACCGAAGTGTTATGTACCTACTACACCGCGTCACTTTAATTATATCTATATTTAAGAAAAAAAAAATTATAAATTAATTTTGTTCTAATTCAAATATTTTTTTCCAAACAAAAATCAAAATTCTAAAACCATATGGAATACTTTTCGAGTGGGAAAAAATTATTCGTTTTCATACCAACTAAATGTTGTTTAAATGTCATCATATGTGAAATTATACTATTATGTACATCAAATATAAATTAATCGTTGTATACTTTTAGTTATCAACATGGATGAATTCTACTGACCGATGCCTTACGTGTTTTTTTTTTTTTTATTTTCAATAGTTTAAAAATACCAAAGTAACACTTTGTGAAAGAAAAAGACTCGCAGTGCTATCGTCCATCGAATGGATTCTATTTTTATTTTTGTAAATGATACCATTACATTTTTGTTCGTAATAATTTCATATTGATTGAATCCCTCATATGAGAATATCTCAAATTTTCCAAACATTATCAGATAAAACCTATTCATTCTTACATGTATATGGCAGAACAAACTGAAGATGTAATTTTTCTGTTGATAAACAAATTAACAAACTGAAAACTAAACGTTTTATTGTTTCTTCCAATTAAAAATAGCTACATCTAAAAGTTACAAGATTCTTTAGTTAATTAAATGAAGGAAGTACTTAAACCGTAATAATTATGTAACTTATAGGTACTATAATTTGTTTCGGTAAATATTGTTACATAGTTTATTTACTAGAATGTGGCCCAAAGTAAATGTTAATACAGTATTGAAACTTTTGGGTTTAATATTTCATTTTAATTAATAGAAACGTAAAAAATGTACACACTAATCTAACAAACATAATTTTAAGACGAGATAGTTGGCAATGCATATTAGTAAGCTTAGTGTAATAATGACTATTCGAATAAATCGATTAAAATATACGGTTTAAGTAATTAAAAACAGTTGAGAATATATTATTAAAAAATGTTTTGTTCGTAAGAAAAAAAGTACTTAAAGGATATTGTGAAATTTTTTTCATGTGGTATTTTATTTGAATAACTTTAGCCGAAACCACTAACGCCACAATACGATAATCATATGTCCACATAAGTGTAATGTTACGAAAACCCTTCGAATAATTGTTCATCGTTTTCGTTGGAACACACATAAAAAAGTTTCACTTGCCATCCAACAAATACGGATGTCGACTACGGTTAGTTTCACGCTGTAAAAATGATTGCAGACGTCATCGCGGCCGACGGAATCGAGTTTAATCTTTTCAAAAATCAAATGCTCTGCCGCACTTGATATACGTTACGATCGTTTTTTTTTTTTTTGTGAAATCGCATAAAACACCCACAATATACAACTGTTTTGACGGTGTTGAAAAATTGTCGTTGCGTATGGTACGTGGTCGAAATTGTTGTGCCGTTCAAGGATCCCGGTCACCAGAAATAACCCTTTTGTTTTACCACCTTTGTGTTTTTTTTTTTATATACCTCACGAATACTCGACGCACTTACAAGAGGACAGTTTTCGTGGCGGAGCAAAGGCGCGCGATACAATATTACACGCGCAGTGACGTATCGTAGGGGTTAGGGGACGCGTACACGCGTGTGCCGTCACGGTTAAAGTCCGTTCCGAATTCATGTGTGTCAGCCACTTAAACGTATTGTTACAACAATAATTGTTTTAAAATTTATTGAAATATGCATTATTAATTTTTTCAGCGTACCCAAAACACCCCAAAACATACGTTTACAAGCACAACGCAGTTGGTACGGGTTAACTTTATACGTATTTGTTTATTCGGTAGATATTTAATGGATAGTAAAACATTATACATATTTTGTGCCTTTGTTCATAATTTCATAAATTATCACCACTATGTGCGTGTGTGTGTGTGTGTGTGATGTGTTACATGCGGTAAAACGCGACGTTTATACATTCGTAAACGCGCGACGGTTTGTGTGCTTATTATATAGTGCACATGTGTCGTGGTAAGTGACATTTTTGACGATAGTCAGTTATAAGTAGGAACCAACCATATGATCTATGATATATATATATATATATATATATTTGCACATGTAGATTTTCGCAGTTTTTTTTTGATCTATCCTCAAATTTTACAATAACAGTTCGACATGATGTGTTCAACATTTTATATAATAATACAATATGATATATTAATATTAATAATAATAATATTATTATATATTTCTATTGCATAAATTATATATTGCTGTTTGAAGTAAATACCGTGATTTATCGGAGTGTAAACCTTCAAGATTCGTTAAATGTCACTTGTGCGCTGGACCATCGAATTATACGCTCGCACCGGAACCGACTATTTTTATCTGTTTTCGCTCACACGTCCGAAATATGATAATGTTGCAGTATACCCGTTATCGTTGTCCATTTGATCACGCGTATTATTGGAATATTAAAAAAAAAAAAAAAAAAAAATCTAACGAAACGGCGAGGCAGAAATAATTGAAAATACCCAAAAACTGTTTCGTAATATTCACGTCTCAACACCGGCGAAAAAAATAATTATCCTAATAAAATTTTTATCCGATTTATGACTCGGTTTCAATCTGCAGTTGATCTTATTAATATATATTATCTTTAATACGTAGAATCTTCGTGTATAATGGTGTAATATTGTGCACATTGGATAGGGGATCAGTACGTTGTATAATTTTATGCGTGAATGTTCACTGTCATTTTAAAATGTAATTCAATCGGAAAGTTGAATTTTATAAAAAAAACTGGATACTTATTATAAGAAAAAAAAAAAAAATCCGGTAAAAACCATATACCCGTGATGAAATTCAACGAATCATTGAAGAAATCACGGAAACTAAATCTAATACGTAAATGCATACATTAATATAACACATATTAATTCAGGAAAATGATATAATATATATTATGAATATAAATCTAAAACATAATGTAATAGCCGTTGTCACAGTTCAACGAACACATGATCAAATAAATAAAAATAATAAGTACATTTTCCAAAATATTAAAATACTAATTTGTATTAATACCTATTATAAATATATATATATATATATATATTTTAATAGTTTATTTAAAATTTATATTACAGAAGTCGTAAATAATGTTTTTATTTATAGTTTATAATTTAATAATATATTTAATTCATAAAGTGACTAGCCAGTTGATGAAAAAATTACACGTTGTGAAAATGTAGAAATGTGAAAATAATCATGTATTTCACGAACTGTAAAAAAATTGGTTTCCACTTCATGAACTGGATAACTTTTCATGAAATGAACATTTTCACTAAACGAATGCGACATTTACACTCGTGCAAATATATATATATATATATATATGAGTAAAGAAAAATGATAGTTACACGGAAAATGTTTACTAAAATCGAACGCCAATAACCATGTACATCGTTTAACGTTGATTTCGACGCGAAACAAAAAGCATTAAATCTTCGGTCGAAATCATCCGTAGAGGTGAGTTATTTTATTTATTTTATGGCTTCAAATGCCTTCCGTTCAACGATCCCTTTATATTGTCATTAATTCAACGTTCGCGCGTAATCCACCGAGACGAGATTTTAATCGTTTCGACCACATCATTAGGAATACAAAAATAAAAAAACAAAGAACCTTTCCGTGAAGTCCGTCTCAGATGTCTCGTCCGCGAACACATTACACGTGTGTAGGCTGAGAGTGTTTAGACCGTAGTACAGGGGCCTATTTTAGGGGTGGTGAAGGGGCGATCGCCCCCCCCTTGAATCTGTATTTAAGGAATCGATTATATGTGAGATTCACATTTCAAATTTTTTAATGTGGATCATTTTATAACAAAATCAAATTACGCTTGACTGTAAACACTGAATTGAGCTTTTTATCGGGTCTGTAACTAGTGAAAAATAAAATAAAACACAAATGTAACTTTCAAAACACAGACAGGTGTTAAAAAAGAAAAACTAGACAAAATTCGATTCTAAGTGGTTACGGCATTAGATAAAAAAAAAAAAATACCACAAATATTAAGGATTCTCCTGATTTAAATGTCACCAAAAATTTATCTTGTACATTTTTCGCCTGAATTAAAAAAAAAATTGGAGTCACCCCCCCCCCCCTAGAAGTAAGTCAATATACGCCCCTGTCGTAGTATCCGCGTGATCGCCCGCATTCGACATGATTCGTGCTAATGCCAAAGACGGAGAAATCAGTTTTCTCGGACGCAAATAGTCGAGTACTAACGAAAAGTTCACGTGTTTATTATTCAATTCTCGGAGCGGATACGAAAACTCGGTAACGAATACGCGAAACGGTAGACGGGCGGTATCGAGAGAGTATTGACGTGACCGCAGCAGCACCGGTCTCTCGACGTGAAACGATTCGGTTTAC
This sequence comes from Sipha flava, assembly GCF_003268045.1. Taxonomy (NCBI): domain Eukaryota; kingdom Metazoa; phylum Arthropoda; class Insecta; order Hemiptera; family Aphididae; genus Sipha; species Sipha flava. The sequence continues at coordinate 1,064,929 of NW_020273606.1, forward strand.
AAAAAAAAAAAAAAAAAAGACCTCTTGCGAAACGGCCTTTTTTTTTTTTTTTCCCCCCCCCCCCCCATATATCTACGTATAAATTAAACCCCGAGCTAGAAACAATGATTTATATTTATTATATTGCACACGTAATACGATTCCGTCGAAAGAAATTCAAATAAATTTTGCACTACCGCGTGGGTAAGGTAATTTTACAAGGATACGGTTTACATTGACCTCTAAAAAAAAAAAAAATAAATAAATAACAACAATAATAATAGTAATAAAAAAAAAAAAATGTAAAAACTACACGATGAGTCATTAATAATTTACATGTCTGCTGTCTATACGACGTGCGTATAACTTCATTTGAATGTAATAATTAGGACGCGGATGTTGTTGCATTTGCAACTTTTCTTCTACCTTTCCAATTTATTGCTAAGTAACTTAAATACGTTTCATGGAAGTACGAATTCAAATATAAAAGTTTTAAGTGCAATTTTTCGCAAGTTTTAGAATTTTTTCAATTTTAGAACAATTTTATTGAATTTACTCATTTATAGAACTATTTTAGCCATAGTCGAAACTCGACAACCGTTTAGATAAAATTATACTTTAATATCTCCAGCTATAAAATTAAATAAGTAGTATAGTATTTAGTAATAATGGTACCTTATCTTTATTTCGATAATATCAAGTCAGTTTGTATTCAATACAATTCAAAAATAATTTGTGAAATGTAACCGTTTGAGTTAGACGATTATAATCCATTCTTCAGTCACACCGTGAATTTTGAGCTATCGTGTTCTATTATTTTTCTGTTAATATATCGAAAATTAAGCCAATAATTTCCACTGTTTTAAAAAAATACGTATTAGAATTTGGTGAGAATGTGTTATCATGTGATGAATCCGTACTTTTCTGTAAATTGGACAAAACAAAAGTAAATTCTGAACGGAGGTATACAGTTACACATCATATTAAAACTGCAAAACATCAACGGGTGGTTAATCGACAAAATACCACCAAAACGTCTACATCGCAACTTTAGGTAACAACATTTACAAAAAAATCATCATTTTCAAGACTTGTGTAAGATCATGTTATCCACCAATATTCCGTTGCATAAAATCAATAACCCAGAATTTCGTTTATTTTTAGAAACATATACGAATAGAGACATTCCGAATGAATCTACATTACGCAAAAATTACGTAAATGAAGTGTACTCCGATACTTTAAATAAAATAAGAGACAATATAAAGGGAAATAAAATTCGGGTCTCAATTGATGAGACCACAGATGTTAATGAAACATTTGTGGCTAACGTTGTAATTGGAACACTTCAAACCGACCAACCAAGAAAAGTGTACTTATTAAATAAAGAAATTCTAGATAAAGCAAATTATTCAAAAATAACAAAATTATTCGATAAATCAATGTTCCTTCTTTGGCCCGATGGTATTCGTCATGATGACGTCTTTCTGTTTCTTAGTGACGCAGCTCCATACATAATAAACGCAGGGACTACAATTAAAACACTGTATTCAATTAAAACTACAATTAAAACACTGTATTCAAAAATGATTCATGTCACTTGCTTGGCCCATAGTATATATCGAGTTGCAGAAGACATACGAGGAAAATTTCCAGAAATAGATAAACTCATTGCTAAAATTAAATTAATTATTTTTAAAAGCACCAAGCTGAATTATTTTTTTTTTTTAAATAAAGTACCAGGTACCCATTACTTCCACAACCTATTATTACACGCTGGGACACATGGCATCAGGCTGCATCATACTATTGAAAATATTTTAATGAGGTAAAATGCGTCGTGCAAGAACTTGATCCTGATAAAGGTGTTTCAATAAAAGTTTCACAAAATATTTTTACTCAGATTTCTACTTCAGCCGATTTAGTATTTATTCATTTGAACTACGGATTTTTGCCGTACGCGATTTAAAATGAGAAAATCTAGGACTTCCGATAGTTGAAGCAATTGGAATAATTAAAAATGTTCAAAATAAATTAGACAATATATTTTGTGAAATCGAAATTTCAGTCCATGAAAAATTCAAGAAAGTTATTGAAAAGAATAAGGGATTTGAAACCATTATTAAAATAAATGATATACTCACTGGACAAAGAAAATGTTTCGATGGTTTACCCGAAGACTTGACAGTAAGTGATTTAACTTTTTTTAAATACGCTCCGCTTACATCAACCGACGTAGAACGAAGTTTTTCGAGGTATAAGAACTTACTGGCTCCAAACAGAAGAGCGTTCGAATTCGAAAATTAAAAACAAACACTTATAGTCCAATACAATGATGTTTAAAATTTAAAATATTTGATATTTTTACTATAGTCATAGATGATTAATTATTATTATAAAATGTAAAAAATATTTTTTTGATAGAATTAAAATAAAACGTCTATAAATTGTAACAAAATTTTGTTATTTTTTAGTCCAATACTGCAATCAATTTTACTAGTTTTATACTACTACAACATCCGTGCCCTAGTAATAAGAGACGATAATTTATTACGTTCTGTACGTAAAACATCACATATGCCTATACGTTACGATCGTTTTGACCAACAACATAAACTTGTTACGAACGTTCGAATAAACTTTTTCGCTCGATTTGGTATTGAAACGTTCTCGTGAAACTTATTTTCATTTGTCAGCACGGTGCACAGAATTTGGGTATTTTTAAATTTTTTTTTAATCTACAGCTACTTTAAGTACGAACGTATGTTGGACATTAGCACAGTCGTTCAAATGGTATTAATTTTAAAATAAAAAAAAAAAATTACAGGTTAGCGCACCGTCACAATTTTGTACTCTTACTCAAAACACATACAAATACAACAGCATTGATATAAGATGATGTTAAGTCACACCGATCTCAACTGCGTTCAACTTAAACAAGTCTGTTTTCTTTTATTACTATCGATGACTTGGGTAAATTTTATAAATATAAACTATAAATCTTCCCCCGTCCACGTAAACATCAGATGGTACTCATAATGAAATTGAATATGAATTTTCTTGATGGTAAATTACCGACTATTGATTGAGAAAAACTATTAGTCATTGTTCACTGTTATCATGGATGAGTGTAATAAGACACAATCTTCATATTTCCCATACAAAATAATTAATATTCAATGACAGTGTCTTTTTTATCTTTTTTTTTGAACTTAACCTTTTTTTTTTTAATGTTTTTCAACACAGTTTACCTTGGGTGGTTTCTCGTAATACATTAATACAATAACACGACGTACATTATGTACACGATTTTGGCAATGATGGGTCGGGTACTTAAAAAAATATACGAATTATTATGAAACTAATGATATTAAATAATTATAATAACTAATAAAAAAAAAAAAATGTAGTGTATAATAATTAATCTTTTTACAATTTCGTAACCGGTTGAAGTACTATGCGCGGGTATAAACATTAATCAAAACGTAATTGAGCACATTAAAAAAATCCGCGAGAGACGCTTTAATAACATATCAGTTCAATAACTGCTGATTATTTTCCCATCAAAATAATCGTTTGTTAATTATTGTTATTTACCTAGTTAATAATTTCTTAATCCTAATGGCAACGATGATTTTTGCTTTTTTCCTCCCTATATTATTACCCTACTTTTGCGCTACGGCAAACGGACGCACGCGTATAAGACATTGACATTTTCCCGAAGAGATATTCGAAAAGCGTTTAAGTTAACGATTATTAGCAAACCACGTACGTTCAGATTACTTTGATCAAGCTATAATTAAATAATAACCGCAGTATTGAAAATGCGGAAATCGTTTTCACCTTCTCACTGCTAGCGTGCACAACCCTAAAGCGTCGACACGTCATGTCGGCATTGTCAGTGACTTCTGTCCGTGAAAATGTTAATTTAAAATTGGATTACGATGTTTCGTCGCGATGATCCACGCGTATAAATATTAATAACAAGGTAATCAATAATTATAAGTCTGAAGTTCCGAACCGCCGAAGGTTTTTTGCGCTCGATGATAAAAATGTCTCCCGAGTGGAAAATAATGTCTTACCGCGGTCGGGATAAGGTCGCTCGATTCCAGTTTTGATTGAACATCTACAGCGAAATCGAAAGTACCGCTAATAACTTAATAAATAATCCGATAAAAACATAATTACAACACCCGAAACGCGTTGTTGGAACGCAAGGCAATCTCATGAGGATATCGTGTGAGGATCATGTTTTAAATTTTATATAAATCCGATCGCCAACGCGATGGTCGAAAATAATCAGGGACGTTATACGTCCACGCAGTAACACCCAAACGGGATACGGCTGGTGTGGGCAAATAAAAACATTTAACTGTCGAAAAACAGATCTTATTCCGTCCGACCGTCGGGAATATATAAATATAATAAACGATGATTTACGTCCTCGGGTGTTCCGTTTCATTAAAAATGAAATATAATAAAAACATTATTAATAGTTTTATTACGGTAATATAATAACGCCGATCAGTGGTAATAAATTGAACGATGTAGAATAGCTTTTCGTCAGTTGAAAGATTATCGTTTAAAACGGAAACGGAATTCACTTGTATCCGAAGTGGTACTGTATACGCAGTCACGTTTCGGCTTTTGTTATTCGAACCGAAAAAAATTGTTTTTGTTTCGTCTTACAAACCTTCGGCACTTGCACGTTACGTAATGGTTGTTATACGACTCGCGAATACCACGTCGAACAGATTTCGCGATACCGTGGCTTGGAATCGGACCCCTAGTGCCCCCGGGGACCGGAACAAGATATTATTATCGTATAAATATTATTACTATCAAATAAATTATCATAATCGTATATTGTTGTGCATAACAATAATTCGTGAACGCTGATCGTCCGGGATCGATACATACGTATAATTATACCATGTATTTTATTTCAAGCACTTAATTGCATTCGATTGTCTGGTAACACCGTGGAATATAGTAAGAACCCATTCGGTTGGAGGACATGACAATATTATTGCAAATTATTGCGTAGAATAGGTACGTTTATTTTTTTATTTTTTTTTTTTTTTTTTTTTATCTCAAAAAACATCAGAAACGAGGCTATTTGTTTTTGGTTTAAAAACCAGCGACTGAATAATATAGATTTTATATAAATAATGAAATATGGACATTGATCGATAAAGTGACTTAATTAAATATACATGTTATACAATTTATGTTCTGTTGTGTTATTTAACGTTCAAATTTGCTAAATTTTATCGTATAGATCGGTATCTATTAAAAAGTTTATTGTATTTCCGGTGTCTGGTACTAATTGTTTCTCCGTGTTGGACGGCATATTGTATTTTTTAAGATCATCGGTGAATTGATGACATTCTGTTATTATGTGCTTGACTGTTAATGTAACGCCATTGGTTGAAAATTGAAGAGGTACTTCTTTTGGCATTAAGAACGTATGGCCTTGTACGGCCTGGAGACGATTGGTTAAAAGTTTTCTGATCTTTTTAAATGCGGACTTTTCTACACCCGTATAGATTTTTTGATAACTCTAAGTTTGATTTGCTGTCTCGATTGCCACTTTATTTGAATTATATAATATGTTGACCTAGTGCGTTTTCGTACTTTTGACGGTTCTGTACTATTATTAGTACATATATTATATGTTAGGGGACATTTGCTTGAATTTCAATTAATTTTAATTTCATTTTTTTGATATTATACATTTTTCAAGTACCTTTAAAATCATTGTGATTGTTCTAAACGTATTCATTAATCCTACTGCCGAATCGAATGGTTTTGGCACCACGTCAATCCGACACACTTCAATAATCCGGCGTATATTTATGGCATACAGATATCGTTTTATTTTTGGATTATCGTTTTAATAATTCAATGAAAATGAATCTTCCGACAATACTGATACGGATTGCAACAGAAATAATGAACGTGTACATAAATATGTACATGATGGATAATTCGAGTAAAAATGTAATGAAAAAATGAATAAATTTCAGCTTTTACCCGGTCCCGATTTAAATGTCCATGTTTTTTTTTCGATAATCCGGTGTTTTTTATGATCCGGCAGTACAATGGTCCTATACACGTCGGATTATCAAGATTCTACTGCAGTGCCGACACTATTAAAATATATTTTACGCAAGATTTTTATTCGAATACTGCTTTACTTGGGTTTTTGTTCGAATAACTATGACAAGCCACGAACATTCTATACTATATGAATGTCGAAAACTATTTTTACATCCGGTATGATGATTATGAAAAATGTTGAAAACGGAAAAAAAAAAGCGATAGAAACAGACCTTACAAAACCAATAAATAATATCACCGAGTTTTCCGATTAGAATTTCGGGCAACATCTCATGCGACTAGTGATCGATTTTTGGTTAGTAGAGCTGAAAAAAAAAAAAAAAAAAAAAAACTTCTAGAAATCGTACGAAGAGGGTTGAACGTTTCGCGTACGTTCGAAAACCGTTCGGTTCGATTGGAAAACAACCGTTAAACAACATTTTTGTTCGTACAACCGTTCGGTTGACGGACGAAACAACAACGGTAAAAACGTAGTCGATGACGATCCACCGCGACAAAGCGTGTAATGCCAATACACAACCAGCGTTCGCGTAGCGACGGGGTAACGCGCGATTGAACGCAATCGGCGCGATTTTAGCAACAGCAATGTCACGGTTACGCGCATTGACCAGTGTCGGGCGCTGTCGCGCAGGAGAGCGCAAGTCTAGCGGCGCGTGTTGCGTTTCGGAAACGCGCGGTACACGCTCGTCGCAGGCGCAAGGGCACGTCGCCGGCCGGTCCGGGTAAGGTTGTCTCCGTCGCGCGCCTCACCGGTCACCGTTTATTCAAACGCACGTTCGCGGCTCGCACGAGACGTACGCGTAAACGAGAACGCGCACAAGGTTGTCGGACGATAGCGATCGATACGCGGCCGGCAGCTGTAAAACGCGAAGATTTCGCGGACGGACAAACGACCGGTACACCCGTTCGCCGTCCGATTACATTCGGTGGCGGGCGGGCGGGCGGGGAACGCGTACGGTACCCGTCCCCGGGCGCTTGCCCTGTACGACGGGTACCTGTACCGTGGCTCGAGTGACCCGGTTACGTTGTGCCGAGCGAACGCGACGTTTTATGAACCACCCAGCGAAAACGCCCCGTATTCTCGAACACACCGCTCGCTCGCCCTAAGCCGGCCGGTTCGTTCGACGTTTTCCGGTACCGTACTCCGCGCCCCGTGTACAGGGCGCACTAGGACGGGGTGTTCGCGAAGGAATACCACCGGTGCCGGATTACCCGTTAGGTGGAGTAGGCGCTCGCCTTAGGGCCTCGCTCGTTTAAGGGGCCCAATTGAAAACGGAAAACTTTATTTTTATTTAATAACGCCCGTATTTCGTATACGAATTTACGGGACAAAAGTCATTATGAAATACAAGTTTCGGGTGTTAAACGCACTGATAATAATGCGATTATTTTGAAAAAATAGTTAATACATTTTTCTTGCAAATAAAAAAAAAATATAATAAACATGATTTCATCAATAATAGTTGGTTATTATTAAAGCTGTTTGTTTTAATTATGAGATGATAACGTTAAAATTGTATGTAAAAAATAATTTTGTAGGGCCCAACATTTTAATCGCCTAAGGGCCCGCAAATGTTTAATCCGGCATTTAATATCGGGATTTCAGAGGTCGCGCGAGTTTCGGGCTCTGAGCCGGGCGCGTATGTTTTATTTGTTTACCGGTCACCGAGAAAACGTTTTATTTCCTTTGCCATGTTAATTTTACCGGTTTAGGTACGTTGCAAACGTAGGCGGTACAAGCAAATAAAAACAAACATATTTTCGACCTAGTTTTTTATATATTTTTTTCTACTTCAAAACGGTTACTATTATAATATTAAATGTTAAAATATCCCACGAGCGAGGCCGGGCAATTCAACTACTTGTACTATAATGTTTACTGTCTGGTGAAAAAAATGTTTTCACGTTTCAATAACAATAATTATGTATGTAACATCACGTCGATTGAACGATTTCAGAATCGCTCGTTATACATGCAAATGAGTTCAGATTTTATTCTATGTATCGTGATCATTCTTGTAAAAGATACTTTTAAAAAGTATTCAAGTACAGATACAGTTATATTTTTCAAAAGTATTTAAAATACGTATTTGAATACACGGAAAAAAAAAGTATTCAAGTACAAATACAAATATTCTTAAAAAGTATTTGTAGATACTTTCAAATACTTTTTTTTTAAATGTGTTTTACATTTTTACCTTAATTACCTTATAGGTAAATTTAATCAATTGTAAACCGAATTAATTTTTTGTTTCATCACTATCTAGCTTTATTTAAATTAATTATAATAAGAATGCAGCATTTTTTGGTCTGGTATACCACCAAATACTATTACTTGTACAACAATGTACCTAATGTATACATTATACAGTCATTAGTTATTTAATACATGTGGCATAGTAACTATTGTTATTTACTATCAAGATAATATGAAACGATAATATAAATATAATAACAACGGCGATGAACATAATAATGATTTATAAATAAAAATGTACAATTTGTATTATTTTATTCAAATTTAGCATCCCTGTACGTAAAGTAAGAGGAAAAAAGTATTTGAAATACGTATTTGAGTACTTAAAATATATTTGAATATTTTTACCCAAATACTTTTACTCAAGTACTTTACAAGACTGATCGTAATACACGTCGAATATGTTTACCTACTGTTAAACACGGTTAAACTTCTTAAAACATATGCTATTATGACGATTAAATTCAATACGATTTTTCACCGCGTAAAATGAACTGATTGCGAACAATAAAAAAAAAAAAAATTAAATATAGTTCCCGATACTAACTGCTAAATACTAATAGTAATTACAACGAAACATGACACATTTGTATACGTAAATACTTACAGAGCGTATGGAAAATATTCCGAAAAAGAAAAAAAAAACATATTTAGTAATATTAGAAGTTTATTTCCCACAATAAACCACATGGATTTTAAAAAATAATATTCATTAACAACTATTCATTATTGATGTGATATACGTTATAGTAGAATAAATTTCAGGGAGCTAAGACTAACTATTAATTAAATTATAATAACAGAGATAATATTTTATAATTAGTTAAAATAGTAATCCGACGTATTGCTTTTACAATGGTATATCTTACCAACGGTTTTAGTTTTGTTACTTCTTTTGTCCACAAAACATGCGTTTTAGCTTTGCATTTAATACATAATATAATTATTATTAACATTACCATTGCGGTTTAGTGCTTTTTAGGTGCAGCCGTGGCGGAAAATCGTTTGTTAATGTTTTCATTCAAATAACAACAGTACAATACCGAATATTGAAAAAAAAATGCTTAAGGATAGAATGTAATCAAGTGAATTTATTCTAAACGTGCGAAAATCTCGCTATTAATGAACGTGCGTATCTCCTAGTTGCCATAATAGTCCTTAGGATAAAGGATGAAAACCCCAACCACCCCAAACTCATAGATGCCGCAAAACCATCTTGTTCAAGTACCCGTCGCGTGCATTTTTCATTACACTTCACTTTTTCACTTTAACTACGTTCTATCAACCTATACTTTAAGTATTCATTCGATACGTCCAATTAAAATCAAACGCACTGCGCCTAAGTCATTTAATGAGTGGTATATTTTAATTTTTTTTTTTCGTTTAAGATATAACATGCACTGATATTTTATAAGTAAACTGTTATGCTCACATAACCATTACGTTAACGCTGTAATTGGTATACATTTGAATGAGTCATATTTTATTTAAATTCCATAACATTTTATTTACCATTTTACGATTACCGGTGGTAAAATATTACGTTTTAACTATGCGTGTGTCATACGTCGAATCGTTTTGATCATAAACAATTTTGCTCTAAAAAGTTTTCATTACTGAATGGAATTTATTAAATATAATTGTCACTATATTAAGGCCATTATCTATTTCGAGTGATGAGCTTCGTGCAATTATGACAATAAAATTGTTATTAAACTCGAACATCGAAAATCACTAATAATTTTCAATTTATTTGATGACGGAAGCGGCGTAAAACGAAACACTAAACATAATCGAAAGCGAATTGAATATTAGTTACATATGATTTATCTCGTGAAGTTCTTGAACGAAAAATAAATGCAAGGGCGTATCTATAGTCATAAAACTGTGTATCAGGTTTTTTCAATTCGCCATTTATTAGGGCTGAAACTGGATTACAAATGTAAACCTTATAACGAAAAACACGGTATGATTATGTTAATATGTGTTTTTAAGTTTATTAATAATTATCTTTGAAAACATTATAATTGATTTTATTTTATGGAGGATTCCATCTTACATAAGGTCCGACACAGATGTTTGACCGTACTATACAGTTAAACCAGTAGCGTAATTTATGGTGAGAGGGAGAGGTGGAAACTAACACATTACACTTTGGTCAATTATAAACTTGAATCTGTAATAGGCACACTTAAAAAATATAAGACGTCTTCAAGATGCGATTTGTCAACAAATATTATCCGTGTGTCAGCTAACCTCCTGAACGCTCCTAGATCCACCTCTGGATAAATGTTGATACGACGGAAAATCAAATTTTAACGAAACGATCAACGAATCTATAGGGCGCGAGCGATGTCACCGATCGGGACAAGAGTTGAATCCCGTTTGACAGTATGATTTCTGCCTTCAACGACGAGAAGTATTGAAAATACACAAGTAGATTAGTGTTTCTCAAACCGTGTTAAATCGTGTGCGTTCTCCGGGGTCCCGAGTGCTTTTTTTGGAATATTAAAAACAAAATCGCTTTGAAAAAACCTGACCAAAGATAAGTACAGGTGTCCAGTGGGAACAGTTCGTGTTGCACGTGCACCACATCCATGAAATATTATTGCGTTTATTAAATATTACACAATGGCCAATAACAGCGCACAGTAAATAATAATAATCCAAACACGACGGTCAAGTTATCAGTACGCGCGTAACGGATAAAACGACGGGTCGGTTTCAACACATCGACCGTTTTGTTCGAGCGGCGCTGTGCAGTTTTTAGGCGAAAAGGCGTCCAAAAGTCATACATCGTTTTCTTTCGACGTCGTCACTAAATGCGTGTTCTCAGCAATCACCGCGACAGGGACTGAACATCGGAATACGTAAATACTTTTTCGTTAAACAGATAATGACTAACCGATAATGCAGTCACGTTCAAGCGCATACGTCCCATCGAGGTTCATGCGCTGGTTTTGTTATTTTATTTTTCCCGTCATTGAAATAAGATGCGATGTCATTTCTTGAACGCTACGATACTTCTTAAAAATAAAAATAAAATAAAAATGTTATCACATTTTTCCGTATTAAGTATTTTACTGTTAGACGTTTATCGGCCATATCTCGTGTATCTTTTTTTTTTCGATGATAATTTCCTTAGAGGTTCCGCGTGAAAAATATATATTATTGTTAGTCGGCCTTAGTCGGCAACGTGCAAGACGTGAGGAAGATAACTGAATAATTTAGACGCTTCGGGGAAATTGCCGAACAAAATGCGGAGCAATAAGGGGGCAGCAAGAAGGAAAGCGATATTTTATCGTCCAAAAATAAACCCGTTTAGAGTAACTGTACACGTGTTTGCATCGCACACACACAAACGTATAAAAATAATCAGGAAAACAAAACCGAAACGTATTACATAACTTGTAACACAACGCGAGATTAAAGCGCATATTTTATTTCCAAAGGTAGAAACACTAATAAGAAACCGAAGTTCATCGGTAATGCACCGGTGTGTAATAATAATATATGTTTGTAACGCGGAACGAAGACGGCTGTGACTCAGTACGGTTCACTGGATACGATTCTCGAATTATGGAAATTAACGAATTAAGTCTCGCTGTTAACTTTATGACGGTTCATAAATCGTTAAATCTTTGCGAGCGTGTTTAAATATCTTTACACGGGCACTCATGTGCGTCTTAAGAATTATAACACCGTAAAACGTTATGAATGTATGCTAATAAACGAGGCTAATATTAATTGATGTTTGCGTTAGTATACATTTCGAAACGTGTAGCTGATTTATGTATTGAGAGTTTGGGAAATTGTTAACTGTCCGTTAGAAAGCTCTTAGAACCCTGTGTTTAATACAAGTTTCATGTGTGGATTAACAATCATTTTCGGCAATATTTCTACTTACGATTTTCGTTATAGTTTTAGAATTTATTCGTTTTCCTTAAAAGTTATGGTTTCAAATTTATAAAGCTTTTAAATGCTACTAAAAACGTCAAATTACGCACGAAAATTGGATTTTAAATATCCACAGAAGCGTTTTCGAACGAAAGAAATATATAATTTTAAGATTAAAATTTTAACATGGATAAAATGGTACGGCCGAAACTTCTGAAGAATAGAATGAACAAACTGTATTTATGCTTTTAATAATTTGTTTTAACTATGATATGATTATGCGAATCGTTAAAAGTACAACAGTATAACATAACTTCGTTAAAACTTGTAGAGATATGTAAAACGAAATTTCACATTTAAATGTCTAGTGCTCCGAAACAATCGTTTTTGCAATATCGTTTAGCAGTATTTTAGCATATCCAGAACAGACACGTATCGTAGCATTAAATTGGTTAGGTGCTGATTTTATCGGTGAAAATTGAGTAAAACAACATATATGGTAAAATAATCTCAAAACAATTTTCAGTTACGCCAATCACTTCGATCTTAAACTACGGATAAAATAATTATTTTTCCAATTTCGAATTAAGGTAAAACCAATTTCGGATCACGTTGCGTTAACATATATATATATATATTGCATAATCATTTAATGCACAATTCATTATTTTAACAAAATATAAAATATTTCGTTCTTTTCATAGAAATTAAAAAGAAAAAATTGAAGGCTTTGAACAATTATGTTTACCTTGAATGCAAAAATTCTAAACACATTAATAATTTTATACACATCATTAATTAAAAATATATAAAAAAAAAAACAATATATTTTGAATTAATGTAGCAAGAACCAGATTGGCAATAAAAATGGCAGAGAATGTGAAATGTTGTTAATAATATTGATAAATTAACTATTGCAAATAATACGATTGCACTTGAATTGCACGTTATTTTATCGTTTTTATTCGCCGATAAAATTTTAAATTTATTCTTAAATCAATGAAATATATACCTAACTATAAAATATATATATTCGTAACTATTCTAAAAAAAAAAAATAATCATAATAATTCACTTTTTTTTTGTGCAAATTATGATATGCGTATAATATTATACGATTCCATATTTTTCTTATGGTAAAAAAAATAGTATAGGTTAAGGATAAGTACAAATAATAAATATTGACTGCCAGGCTATAGCGCCGCTATTGACACAATTGCATTACATATGTATTACACAGAATTAAATGCAGTATATTTTATACATGTTTACGTTGTATCTATAAATAAATTACAACGTTCGTCAAAATCGTATCGGGAACAAGACATGAGTAGAGCACATGAAACAAAAAAAAAAAAAAATATTTTTCGTTTAGAATAATTCTGTTCGTTAACTCTGTAGAAGGAGAAACGGTTGTCTTCTTGTCGATGTGTACGATAAATCATGTGAGATTTTACTTGGCGCAAGACACTGGATCGCGCTACCGGTTATTCGGTCGAAAGGAAATAAATAGGATATTATATTATCGTTTTGTCTGCACGTTAAAAATGAACGCGACGAACGGGCGGACAGCAATTTTTCTACCGGGAAGCCATCCATTAGAATAACGCAGTGACAGTCGACATCGCGATGCTGAGATCTGTTTTTAAACTGTATAAAAACGCACTAAGTGCCATAACTGCTACTCCGTGGCGCCCTAGGCGAATTTTATTTTGACGGTCGTTTTATACAGAAAAATAAAAAACACCGATTTTCATTGAACTCGGATTCGCCCCCTTGTGCCCTTGACAACCGCCCATTTCGCCAACCGATTGTTACGGCACTGCGTCGATCCTTGACGATCCGTTCCTCTGTTTCTCGGACACGATCCGATTAGCGCGGGCAAAACTCTAACTCTGTGCAGACTTCTGTAACATTGTTCATATTATTTGCGTAAATATGAAAGCAACAATGATTAGCTGCAATTGTCCAAGATCAAAGTAAATACACGAGCTAGGAGTATTCTGGAAAACGCGTGGCAACGGTTTTTTTTCAACCGTCGACGAATCTCGCGAAACACAAGTCCGTCGTGTAGAGCGATTCTTGCGTCCCGATTCCGGTACGATACGTAACACGGTACGTGAAAACGTCCAGTGCAGTTTTATCGTCTGGAATGTTCGCGCGGAAAAGAAATGCTGCGATAATATACGACCTGCGCCATGGTCTTTTCGCTCGGAAAACGCTAAATTCTCAACGTTTAATGGTGCGCTTCTGAAAACATAATGATCGAAGCGTATGTACACACGTTTCGTGGGTACGATGTCGATCGGTACGCTCAAATTGGCTTGATCATGAGTTTTGTGGTTCACTGAACTACCAAAAAGTTTGTACCTAATATAACTTTTTGGTAGGTGGGTGGGTGGTATTCTAACTATTATTGAACCACCAACTGAAAAATGTCAAACCACCTATGCGCTCAATACACCGTGTTGTCATATGTGTAATTGTTACGTTTGATATAAATACTTAAAAATTTTTTCGCGTACGTGAAATGGTTCTCGACTCTCGGCTGTGAAACGCATTTATCGAGAAGTGTTTTCTAATTTTTCATCGGACGAACAAGAAGACAATGGTGACAGAACACATATCAGTTGAAATTACGAACAGCGGTAGTAAATGTATTTCGAAAAAATATGTCGAAGAAAACACAGTGATGCCGAAAAAGTCACCCGGTTACAACACTTGATATTCGACTGATATCGTCTGAGTGTTTATCATTATTGCGCAGTACCGTATATATATAGATTCCTAACGGCTAATGGATACAACATTTAAGTGCGATTCGGTTTATTTTCTAAATTTTTTTTTAAATTTTGAGTGGAACAAGGAATGTTTTGGTTTCATCATGATGTGTATTTTTTTTTGTGCCTCACGATTGTATACGATTTCGATCAGGAAGATTACTCTGTTCATCACCAGATAAAAAATAAAATACAGGGTTATTCAAAACAATTCATCCGATTTCAAACAGCAATAAAATGGTAATTATAAATTATATCTTATCAAATTATATACCAATTAATAAAGGGTATACCTAAGTTTTGGAATGTCATTAATTGTTTGTTTTACAATTATTGCTTTTAAGCGATAAGTTATTTTGTACAAATATGTCGACCGAACAGCAGAAGGCGTTTTGTGTGTTACGATTTTGAAAATTTGAATCGGTAATAACCTTGCAACACGATTTTCACCGTTGTTACGGGACTTCTCAGAGCATACGTCGATGATATAAGCAGTTTGAAGAAACTGGGTGTTTGGGCATAAGAAACAGCAAAGGCCGACTTCGTATATCCGTGTATCTCTTACAATCAATTACAAAAAATATGCTATAAGAAGTATGGAATGAGATTGACTATCGACTAGATTTTGTTCATGTGACCAGAGGAACTCATATAGAATATTTATAGGTAAAATTAATTAAACTTGACATATTTCTCTTTTATTAAATGTATAACATATTGTTCTAAGACTAAAAATAAAATTATCTAAGCATTAGAAATCAGATGAATCATTTTGGATAACCCTGTATAGTAAATGGGCTCCAGTTTGTACTTTAGGGAGGAAAGGTGGACGTTATTTCAATTTTTACAAAATGATAAAAATCACTAAATTCCGCTACATGTTTATAGTCAACAGTTCATAACATTTTAAATTTTCATACTTAAGGCTCGATTTCTTAAGATTTTCCTACTAGCTAAAAAAAAAAAATTACTGTAAAATGGCAAAAATGTTTTATAATCGTTGCAAAATTAAATAATGATGAAATAGAATGTTTCAATAAATTTCCATTAAACGATATAAGTTATTTAAACATTTCATTATTTTTAATTATTTAAATGAAGTTTATGCTGTTTAAAAACACTTAACATTTTCCAAATCTTATCTAAGCCTTTTTTATTTTTTGAAAGTTAAAATATTTAAATATATAAATATAAACTGATTCACCAAGCCATTTTATCTCAGAATTTTTTTTTGAGAGCAAAAGTACATTGGTTTTAAGTTTAAGAGACAAATAGAACATTGTAAGCGAATCAATATCGGATCTAAATTACTTATATTTGAGCGAAGTTCATATATAATACTGGCAAATGAAGTGCCATTGGACGGGAAATTAATTCAAGTAATCCTCTTTGTTCATATAAAAAGTACAAATTGTTCAATTCTGGGAAAGTATAAGTTTTTAAACAAAACAAAATAATATTCAGCATAGTTATCCGCTGAGTCAACCAATCTCTTAAACTTTTCTCGTCCGCACAGTGTTACATATTTCTAATCATGTTTCCCTCGCCCACCATAACTTTTTAATATTACAATATCACGTTTGCTTCTGTTGCAAGTTAAAAGAAAGAATGTATCAGTTTAATGACGTTTATGTGATAAAATTTCATTCCAACTTTAAGCTTAAACAAAAAATCGAATTTTAATGCAACAACGCGAAGAATGAAATATAAGTTATGTTCCAGCGCTTTTCGAGTACGAAATAAAAATTAATCTAGCTATTTGAATTTTTTTGTAGGCAGATTTTTTTTTTTTTTTTTAATGTTCATGTTACGAAAAAAATAATTATCGCGCTGAAAAAAAATTATATCACTTTCCCAATCGGATCTTATATGTTTCGTAATATCGCACGTGTACATATTTAAATCCCTTTAGACTATCAAAAAGTGACTATTGAAAAAATAAACTTTTGCATAACGGTTTTAGGATCACTGAATTTCAATATTATTAACTGTTTTCATTATTTACTGTATTCTGCGGTACATCAATATTGCCTATACAAAACCCCTTAAAATCCATCTTGATTTATTTTCAAGCATAATAATAATAATAATAATAATGTATTGTTTTTAATCGAAATGTATATTTAGTTTTAAACTCAATTGAGTATCATTACTAATACTATGTTATTATTGATTTATTGACTGTCTCATTTTTATGATTAATTATTTTATATCTGTTATTTTCATTATTCAATGTCTTTAATTAGTCGTTTATTGATTTAACAGTAAATTACCTAAGTAGTTAACTCGTACTTAATTTCCCACAAAATGGTCATCATCCGTTTGTTATACGAGTCCATACATAAATTAATAAATTAATAAATACATAATATTTTTATGTACTATGTGTAATATTATATTTCAACTATTATGAAATATAAATCATGACAGTTAAATTATCTGCCAATTTTCAAAGTGAAAAAAAACTACATTCTAAAAGCTATTAAATCAATAAAAATAATCTTAGAAGCTAACAACAGTTAAAAAAACATCTCTGATTATGCAACAATCTTAAAATCAGTGTAAATAAATGTCTTCGATAACACTCCAAATGGTTTTCTCAGAGATCCCGGAAAGATGGTCTTTGCATTCTAAATATTTACATGGTTATAAATTAATTTGTACCGAGTATATAATTGTTATTAAATGAATACTTAGATGAGTTTCCGCTACGTGTTGAACATCCCGATGAAAAAAATATAAATATTACACCTGAAATGAATTGAAATATTTCAGCATTTTATTTATTTATTTATTTTTTTTTAATTTCATTTTTTTTAGAATTTTGAGAATCTTTCTTCAAATTACGAACAATTTTTTTCCATTGGCACACCAAACCCAGCATGAAAATTTAATGGCATTTTTTAAAGCTTGATAGAAATACTGACACGCTCACTTGGCACATGCAAATATTCGTGTTAAATAAATCAATTCAGTGACACGAACTAAGAAGTAAACAACAATATTATTCCCACCGTCATAAAATCTTATGAATAAAATATTGTAGAACCTATAGCACTACTACGCATTATGAGATGAAAATGTAAACATTTCAAAAGGGTAATGAAATCAAAAAGTAGATACAGTGCACTCTCGATCTTGAACTTGTTAAATGCTGTCGAAAAATAAACAGTATAAATATTATACGTAATACTATATGGATTTTTAAATAAAAATAAAAGGTGTTCTTATTTAATTTTCTTTAAATATTACATACAATGACAAGATTTAATATTTTTAATAATATAATTATTTAATTTTCGTTTCGATTTGAATTTAGTGGATTATCCGCGGGACCCATTTATCCGTGAATGCCATGACACCCTATTCCGTGGAGGCTTTATATCAATTACGCCGAAAATCGCAGGCAAAAAAAGAAAAATTATGGGATGAAAAAAAGGTATACATCTATTGCGCCGATCGATATTCGAATCAATAAATTTTGTGATTACCTTATTGATACATATATTGATGAAAATAAAACTTTTCCCCTGTATCTTTGGTCATCGTGTAATATATCAGGCGAGAGAACAACAAATGCCTGTGAGGCATTTCACTCAGCGTTTGGAAAATATTTTTATTCACCCCATCCAAATATTTTTGTTTTTATGAAATTTTAAAAATAATGTAACACAACAATCATAATACATATTCTTTTAGTTATCACAAATAGACAAAACTCTACATTTATGACAAAAAAATAAATAGTAAAATTGACATAACTAATTTTAATATTAGACTTAATAACTTTTCAAAATGTATAGGATTAGGGTAAATATATATATATATATATATATAATATAATTTACTATTAATGTAAATACTAAGTATGTAGAATGATAAGTTTGATTATAATTTTAATTTTTGTTTTTAGCCAGTATGATTTTTACTTGTACTGTATAGTTGTTATACCGGCGCAATAGATGGATACCTTTCTAATATACCTTTTTTATACCGGCGCAATAGGTGTGTACCTTTTTAATATACCCTTTTTATACCGATGCAATAAATGTATACTATACAGGTAGTGTCTCTAATTCGGTGCACTAGACAAATACCGTCTGTGGATAGTCGATAGTTCATCGTAACCCAAACTTTAATGTCAATCCTAAACAAAATCTATAGTACGGTTTTAAAATTTTAATTTTTGTTTCATTACTTTCGAAGTTAAGCTGCATCACATTTCGTTTTTTTATAATTTGACTAAATATCATCGCTTATAGTATAATATAAAAACCATAAAGTGATAACAAGCATATTTTCTTAAAATATATACAGTGTGTTCACACTTAGAGGTACCACTTGATATTTTAGTTGAATGATGTTGTATTTAATGGGGTTTTCGGGAAATTAAAGGGAGTACCAAAATACACAATTTCAGACAAATTCTAAATTTTTTACCCTGTCGATGCGTGCAAGTGCAATAAAACTTTTTTTTTTTTTAAACAATAATACCATATTTTTTTAATATTTGTGTAGAGTATTTTTTTTTAAACAATTTTTGTATAAAAAATTTTTATATAACTACAAAATTGGCAAAGTTATACTATGTTGAAATTTAAGTTTACGAATAATCCATTTTTGACGAAATTTAAACAAAATACAACTTATCATTAATTGAAAATCGAAATAATATCTTCGATATTGTTAAATATCTGTTTGTACACCGATGAGATATAAATTTACTCTCATTTTCATAATATTCATTACCTTCAATAGGCTATCTTATTTAAGAAGACAATAAATGGCAAAAATATGAGAAAATTACGATAAAAAAGTTTGGACTTATTTTATCACGTGTCCTGCTGGATCGCTGGCCTGTGAAAGGTTCGCATGCGAAAGGACGAACGAAAGTACGTGTACGTCAAAGAACAGCGCGATCCGAACGCCAGCACCGAAACTTTCTGCGATAACAAATTATAATTCATATATATATTTTGACTATACATACTATTTTATATACTATGTATTGTATTACATTATTCTATTTTATATTCTTAAGAACTGCTCCCCTAGCACCTTTGTTTACCGGGAATGCAGCAAAAATTGTATTTTCATTTGAATATTTTGATGTAAAATCTGTGATGTTGCGAAAAATATAATATAATTATTGTATAATATAAAATCATGGACTCTCCGATTAACGGACGCCCCACCCCCACCACCACGAGGGAACCGGATACCTTTTCGCTCCATTTCTTTTGCGGGAAAACCTTCGAGCACTGACCAGTGGCACTGCAGAACACGTTTTCGCGATCGTTTCGATGCGGAAATATTCTTTCGCCGATCGAATCCGAACGATCGGTAGTATTTCTTCCGCACGGTAAACGTCGGACAACCGGACAGGGCGCGTGTTAGTGAAAAAGCAAAACGTCGACTGATGAGGAAGGGCAGTCGGTCAACGGGCCCATAGTTTTGTACGTTACCTGTGCGGCACGACAGGCCCAAGTTCAGCAACATGGCGCGGACGCTAGACGAACGGATGAAGACGCACGGCGATCTTGCCGCGATCGAGGACGGTGGACGGGCGCGCGTTCCGATTTACGGTTCGCGTGGATCGCGTGGATCACTTGGATCGCTTGGATCCCGTGGATCACCGCTCGGAATGCCACGGGACGCTCGGCCTCGGCGTGTGGCGTATCGCGGTCGAGGGTCGAGGGACTGCCCCCTACCCCCTCCCCCCCGGTTTCGGAGTCCAGGGACGGTCTCGCGGCGGATGGACGTCGCCGCGGATACCCGGACGGGACGTGTCGAGACGAGGCGTTGCGTTACGGTCGGACGCATGTGACGACGACGCTTATCGTGCGGTCTGTCGCGGCGGTTTCAGACGACGGAATGACGTACGTCTTGCGGCGGCGCGCGAACGACGTGTGTTTAGCCGCGAGCGCGCGCGTGCCGGTCAAACGCATCAGTTGCTTACGTAACGCGTCGCTTCGGAACGACCGATAACGGTGTTTTCGTTGATTTTTAAATATTTTTAATATTCGAATTGTTTCCGGTTTTTTTTTTTCTGTCGTTGCGCACACGGTCCGCCGTCGATGGACGTCAAGACGACCGCGGTGCAATGCGCACCAGCGATTCCCGAAGTGTGTGTTCCGCGGCACGGTCTCGTAATGACGTATTTGAGAGCACATCTCGGAAGGGGGGGGGGAGGTCGATTTTAAAAAGAGCTTACTCAACCACTCGCACAAACTTACCTGGACGTAATTTGTTGTTATTTCAGTAAAAAATTAAAAAATCGAGGTTTGTTTAAAGTATAGACGTTCCACGAAATGCAAACCGTTTCCTAAGGGCTCCGTGTCGGGGGCAACCCGGTTAGAACAGCTGTGACGGCGTATTATGTCACCAGTTATTGCCTGTTCTCGTAGTAGTGGACTGTAAATGGAGTAAGGAAAACAGAAAAGGAAGAGTACCAAAATAATTCACGTGACGGATTAGTAAAAAAACGGTAACGAAATGTTGCTGGTGAAGAGTTGACGAATAATTCACATCATACAAAAAATGGTACTTATGTGCTAATGTTAGTGGTAATAATAATAATAATAATACTCTTACCGAGCGTACCCAGACAACTAAAATAAATCGGTAGTAATAGTTATACGCGGAACATGGTACGTAACACCATGTCCTTATATACCTAAGCTTTATGCGAAGACTTGGAATGGTGACGTGGTAGCTGGCGAGGACTCCGGAACGATGGCCGGGGGCGTGCGATAGATGTGTTGTTATACTCTTTTGCAGTGAAACAATACGTGTACTGATGTTTTAAAGACCTTCTTCGCATACTGTTATTGAACATAAAAAAGAATACGTTTTTAAAATTATATTTATCATACGTGATTTGTATGAAAAGTTAATAAAAACAAATCATACATAAATTACCATAAATTTTACATTTGAGCGCTTAAAAACAATTCCAATAAATAAATGAATATTTTTTACTCTAATTAAAGTCTAATAAGATTTTTCTGCATTTTCATTATCGTTAATGTTAAATAAGATATATTGTAAATTGTTAATATATATATATCACTTATATCAGCACTTAATGTAAATAAATTTTGTTTTTTGTAATGAACTTATTTATTGAAGTTAAGTTAACGGTAATTTTTTACTTAATTTTTAACTTAATCGATGTAATTCTCATGTGCATTAACTTAATTGTTAACTAATTTGAACATGAACTCCATTAACTTAACTTAACTAGGGTTAAAAAATAGCATTAATTTACCCAGCTTTGGTTTTACGGAAACGATTTAAAACAATAGAAATTTGTGTTTCTTGATTTCACTTTATTTTTTTCTAATTATCAAAAATATTTACATCATGTTTGGCCAATTTGTATTGATTTTGACAAAAACAAATAGTTAAAACTCGTAAGCTGACAATTGTACGTTTTATCGTAATCCAAACAAGTTTGGCGTTTCTCCTCATAATGATTTATTGTTGAAATATATCGTAGTTAATGTTAATCAGATTGTTATCTCAACAGCTTAGCTTTAATAATTTTTTCAAATATTTTAGAAAAATTACTTAACATGGATATTGGACTAATCGATTTTCTTTTAAATATTCAATTTCCGCTTTTTAATGTATGCATAAAAGTGTTAAATTATTTTCAAACTATACCACGGTTTTCATTGCCAAACTTTACGATAATATTTACCGTTTAGTTGAGAACTTGGAATTGAGATGTTAATTAACTGGAAAGATTTAAACTAGTCTAGATGTCAGATACGCGGATTTCGGCTTGACTCGATACATTTTTATCGAAAAGTTATTCATAAGCTATGTACACAATTTACGTTCGTAAAACTTAACTGTAAGTAAGTATTTCTTTAGAAAAATATTTTAAAATCACAAGAAGTAAATATATGCGGCCAAATAAATGGAACAACATATTTCTTATAAAATAACATTAAACTGATCCGTTAAGTTATTTAAACCTGAGCAATTGAAAATGTGAAAAAATAAATATAATTTTCATTCATTAATAATGTATTAATGTGTTGATAACATGATGTATTATTTTATGTAACATATATGAATATATATTGAAATGTCATCAAGATTCGAGCACAATATATTTGCAACTAAAAAAATTTAAATTAAATTTAGTTTACGTTTACATGTACAATAAGATAATGTAAAAAGTCCACAGCTAAATCAATTAGTCGATCTCTAATCACCACACCACTATAACTTTATTTGTCTTTTTTTTTATACCAATGAATTCGTCTTGTAATTATATTTGTTTCAAATATCTGTCAATAGATATCAACTAGGTATATCATACCATTTTTTTTTTTTTTTTTTAGATGTGAACATAATTTTAAAAAAACTTTTCCGGTAATATAACAACACTCTAGTTCCTGTCGGGTATAACTTTAATAACTTTTTAAATCCAAAAATGTCAAACATTTTTTCGAATATTTTAATCGTGTTATTTATGTTTAATGTAGAACCAAAACTTATAACAAAAATATACTTACTAAATATCATTTAATAATTCGACACAACTTGCCGTTTTATTAATAATTCATACTGATTACGTTTTAATTATAAGTACACTAAATGCAGGGATTAAAAGGACATTCTCAAGCGTCCCCGGAAATAAATACTTACTGAGATGGTGTGCATAATTTCGTCAGTTATCTTTTATTCTTTCCGTGGAAAAGTATGAAATTGTTATAACCAGAAAATTATATTTTTTTAATAAAATATATTATCCCGTGCGTATTTTTATTTCGTCATTATTTAAAACATTAACCGACGAATTTTTAGTTGCATTCTAAAATCAGTCGTTCATCAGCGACTGCGAACAGAATAAAGCTATTGTCTAGAAAAACGATTTATAAAACGTATTTTCTACCTCGAAGATTATAAAAAATTCTCGGATTGAAAACCCATGTAGATATATGAAACGCACTAGACGTTTTATTTTTGTTTTTTTTTATTAATTCGATAAAATTCGTGTTTTTAAGAAACCATCAATCCGGGGTACGAAATCGTAGTAATCGATTATAGAACCGCGGTAGCGACCCACGATCGTTTGACAAACAAAAAAAAAAAAAAAACCAACCACCGTTGCACAATAAAAATCGGACGAAATATATCAGCAAATTCCAATTGTCAATCTCGCCGGCGCAATCGATGTCTCGTGGGGCGGATGACACCACAGAGCAGCCATCCAAGTGTACAACAAATAATAGAATACAACGTTCGATTGGTGCACGCGAATAATATGAAAACCAAATCGATTTATTTAACATAAAAACGACAAACGATAAACTGTTCGGTTTTTCGCAGTCACTTTTCAAAACCGCCGTTTTTATAACATTATTAAACAAATTCTTAACGTCGTTATTTCGATTTTTATTGTTCAACGACTCGCGGGCGCGTTGGATTCCAGCGTTGTACAACCGCTAGCCGAAGTGGTTGCTGAAGGTACAGAACAGGGCAGTGTTGATGAATTAAAAAAGTTGAAATTATTTTACTTTTAATTGGTTAATTCGAGTTACGTAACGAGTTTTTTTCTCTCCCTCTCTTTCTTACTTTCCCATCTGCACCATTATAACTTATCGAGTGGTATTGCGTTTAGAATTATGTGGCTTTTATTCGATTAACTAGTTTTCTGGTCGCATTAAAGCAATTCTCGTCTACAGAAAAAAATACCGATTTCGAGAAAAAAAACCGAACGAAAATAATATTCATATCGCCAATACTCGTTGTAATTGTAGACTGATAAGATTTATTTAACCGTTAAATAAACGTTCGCGTGCACAACAATTACGCGTGTGGATAGTTTTGCATCGTACACTTCATATGCATACACACAGGGCTTATTCTAAAGAGCATTTGGGCTCATTTTGCATATTTGGAAAAGCTAGATGCGCACTTGATAATAAACTTTTGCGTAATGATGCGTTTATGATTTATAGTCGTAGGTGATAATAAGATATGATAGCAAATAATAGTTACTATGTTATATGTTATTACAATATGAAAATTAATATGTTGATTAAAAAAAAATATGGGAAACTGAAATAAAAATTAAAAAAAAAACGTTCCAATAATATTAAATAATGATATGTTGTACAGTGTTATATTATACATTGCATTATGATTTATGAAGAAAGTAAACAGGACATTTATTAAAAAAAAATACTTTGAACACAAATGTATATTGTTTTATGTCTTTTTAATATGTTACATTTTAAATTACTTTACCTAAAAGCTACAAATTTGATCATTTTTAACTATAATTTGACGGTATATTTTGAAATCATAGTTCTATTTTGATAGGCTTATTTAAACAAAGTGCGAAGTTGATAAATATCCTTAGAATAAGCCCTGCGTATACACACGTCTACGTGTTGCAAATTGAATAATACCTACGCGTATAACATAATAGTTCTACATATTTACAACCCGAATCGATAAATATTATCAATTTATCAGATATGTGTACGTGTTACAGTTTTATCTGAATAAATTATGTACAAGAGAACTAACAAGAGGTACGAATAAATATAATAAGTTCAAATGAAAAAAAAAAAATTATATCGTTGTAAAATCAATATTAGAATGTTCATTGTATTATCAAAAATTAAAAAATATTAATAAAATAATCGATATTTGACCCTTAACCAATTTCAGTTACTTTTTTCCGTTTTACTTATAACTCGTTCGTTTTAATTAAACAATAGTAATCCACAATCGTCCAGACAAATTTAATTTAACGAATTACATTTCAATTGATTTCCCTATCCTTAGTTGGTTGGTTAGCGGTTGTAGAACAAAATATTGTTATTATAAACTGTAGTATTCTACTCCGAGCAACACGAGTGTCAATGTTCGATATAATCGTTTCCAAATATTATTAGTGTTACAATTACATTCGATAATTCATCACTGGATTTGCAGATTTTATTTTTCGTTCATGAAACTTATTCTGTTGATTTTCAAACATTTATTTCCCCACAAAAGACTTGATAACTATTTATAGATGATTTAATAAGCTTTGGAAGGAATATAACGAAAGTATTTTAATTGCCCGTGACAATTTCGATACAGTACCAATTTTTTCATTGACCTGAAGAAAACACTTTGTTTATTCAATACTTTTTACTAAACAGTTACTTTACGGCTACTATTATAAAATACTTTACACGAGACGGGTGTGAACTTTCACTTTTTTATTTTTATTGTATTATGTTCGAAAGCTATAATTAAGAAAATTACCACGTACATTGCAATTAAAGTTTCCCGTAAAACAAATAAATTTAGCGACAAACCAATTAATTTTAATAGTTGTTATTATAATGATATAATAATAATAAATAATAATGCCTTTTATTATTGTAGTTATATGACTATAATTACTGTTTTTTAATGATTATTTAATGTTATCGTATTTATATTATCATTACAACTATTTTTCAGTATAATGCTCTAGAATAGCTCGAGTGGTATACGCTCGTAAATAGGTAGGTACACTTAAATAATAAAAAATGCCATAAATAATTCGATCGGTATCGCGTACGATGGCCGGAACGTTTTACCGGAATCCAACGCATTTCAGTGTAAGGAAAACCGATCGTAAACAAAATCCTGTATATGCGCGATACACATCGTTAATAACGTCGTACACGTTTGCCGGTCTCGAATAGTCTGAAAAATCGCGAGTGCCGATTATTGTAGATAAATTTAACGGTGGGGGGGGGGGCTTGAACAGTTAGCTTATCCGTAAGAAAAAGAAAAAAAAACGTTATTCTTCTAAACGTGTTACAACTTCACATCGCACATAGGACGTATAAAAAATAATTTTCTAATTAAAATTACGTTATTCCTTTTGCTAACAGCTCACGTATGCCGTGTGTAATTGGTAAACATTTCGATGACAGTAGAATTATTTAAATAGGTCTTTTTGAACGTGTTTTTTAACATTCAATTCTGTTTTAACTAAGTTCGAAGAACGAAAAACGTGCAAGACTGTGCCGTATATTGTTCGAGTGTAACGTCCCTTCGGGTTCCCACGTCAAATGCTACGGTACTGAACATGAGAAAACCACAAACGGTTCTATAACCGTGGTATTTTGTATATTTCTGAAAAATTATATTTTCTTTCAAACTTAGTTTTGATAAAAATAATCATCGGAAATTGTTTTTGAAATTATTGTTACAGCTATTAAAGTTCTGCGACGGTACATCGATAGGATAAATCATTATCGAATGTGACAAACCCTTCATTTTATGGCCAAGAAGAATAAAAACCCTTCGCGTATTTCAACATATCCGTTTGCACTATACATCCGCGACTAGAAAACGATCAAACGTATAATATTTTATGTTGCGTTCGTGCAGTCGTAAAACACATTTTCAATCCGTGAATTACGATTTTTTTCGAGAAACATTTTCTGAACCACAAAAGAAAAAAAATATATATACAAATAAAAATAAAAAAAAAAAATTGAAAATAACAATGCCCTGAGGAACACGATCACACTATCATTCGTGATATCGTCCATTTTTCCGTGAACTTTACAGCCTATTTATTTATTTATCATATTTTTTTTTATTATTCTATTTTGTCCATCCGGAAAAAATATTGAAATTACGCTTTTTTTTTTTTTTTTATTCAACACATATCGAGAACAAAACCGGCGAATAATGTTCAAAATATATTACGTATAGTCTGTCTTCAAAACGCGATTATCAAACGACAGGTGCTACGGTGGAACTATTACGTTGTGTGATTTAAGCAATAAAAATCACTCACAATTTAATTTAATTAAAATAGACACTATATTATATAAATATGTACGTACAAATATCGATACGCGTTACAATTGCGGAGGAATTGCCGAATATATCGCGGAGTGTAATTCACAGTGTGTCGCGGATTGTACTCACGGACTGATTGAATGAGCGTCTGACCAGCCGGTATATATATATATATCGACGTCGATTGTCTAGAACATTCTCGAAATTACCTTAACGAGATAATCATCGCATATTCTAAAACATGGGATTTCCCCTTATCCACTGACAATATTGCAAACAATTTGGACGATTGGCGGTGCGTTGTTTACGTCATCACATCACTCCCCTGCCAGTGTCGGAGTCAAGCATAACCTACTTGGAGACGGTCTGGAAAACGAACTCTTCTTCCGGAACGTGTCCTTTGATACTCCTTTGTAATGATATTCGGTGTAGGTGTCTGAATTTTTCTCGAAATATGTTCCTTAGAATGGTCGTCTACTATGATGTAGGCCGGTTTAAGTCTATCAATAGTTACTCTAACTTTTTTCTTCTTTATATCAATGACAAAAGTTTTTTTATTTCGACTTATGACTCTATAGGGACCATCATAGGGCATTTATATTCCATTATTGGGTCCGTAATGTCGAATGAATACGTACTCTGTGGTTGCAAGGTCCTTGAAAACAATTTTTTTCTTCTCGCCATGTCGTGTACTATTGACAGGTCGGATCTGCTGAATGTGATGTCCAAGATCTTTGATAAACTCAGCTGCGTCGTCGAACTTGGCAGCATTATCTTTTGACGTTAGGAATTCACCAGGGAGTCTAAGTGGCTCTCCATAGACTAATTCTGCAGAGGTGGATTTAAGATCGTCGCGCCAAGCTGCTCGGATGCCCAATAAGACTGTCGGAAGAGTTTCTGTCCATCGATTATTTTGATGACATTTAATGGCGGCTTTAAGCTGCCGATGGCTCGTTCCACCATGCCATTTGCTGACGGATGATAGGCCGTGGTTCTAAGATGGTTCGTGCCAGTCAAGTTATTAAGTTGCTTGAAAAGGCATGACTCAAATTGTCTTCCCTGATCTGTTGTGATACGAAGAGGGGTACCAAATCTTGCGATCCAATGCGTATAGAAAGTTCGTGCTACGGTTGCCGCTTCTTGATATTCCAATAGAATTACCTCAGGCCATCGAGTATATCTATCGATACACGTGAGGTAATATCGAAATCCTTCAGAATAAGGCATAATGATTAGATCTAAATGAACATGTTCAAATCTTTGAGACGGAAAATGAACTAAGAGGTGCTGTGCCATGGTGCGTGATTTTGGCTCGTTGACATTCTACACATGCCCTCGCCCATTGTCTGCAATCTGCGTCAATTGCTGGCCACACGAATCGCTGTTTAACAAGCTTCGTCGTGGCCTTGACACCTGGATGTGCAAGGCGATGTATATTATTGAAAACTTTACGTCGGAATGGCTTTGTGACAAAAGGCCTGGCGGTTGAAGTTGATACGTCACAGAACACTAAGACATTTTTACCTGGTAATTGAACTTGCTTGAGTTGTAGTCCAGTGTTTTCTTTTTCGTATTTTTTTAATTCATCGTCTCCCTGTTGTGATATCGCTAATGCAGTGTAGTCTATTGTATCTGACAAGGCGTCAACGCGAGATAAGGTATCAGCCACGACATTCTGCTTACCTGGAACATACCTAATATCCGTGGTGAATTGTGAGATAAAGTCTAGGTGTCTGAATTGTCGTGGTGTGCATTTATCCGATTTCTGCTGAAATGCAAAAGTGATGGGTTTGTGATCAGTGAATATAACCAAATCGCGTCCTTCCACCATATACTGAAAATGCTTGACAGCAAGGTGGATTGCGAGAAGTTCTCGATCGTAGGCTCCGTATTTCGTCTCGGTCGCTGTGAGCTTCTTGGAAAAGAAGGCAAGAGGTTGCCACTCATCATTGATGAACTGTTGGAGAGTTGCGCCAACCATGGTGTTTGAAGCATCGCTTACAATAGCCAGTCAAGCGTTGTCGCATGGATGTGCGAGAAGCGTGGCTGTGGCGAGTTTCTCCTTGCATTTTTCAAAAGCCGAAATAGCCTCTGGTGTCCAGTTAATAGGTGACTTACCTTTTAAATTGGGTACCAAAAGATCACTTAGTGGTGCTTGTCCACTGACAATATTGTAAACAACTTGGACGATTGGCGTTGCGTTGTTTACGTCACCACAACGTCATATTGTAAACACCTAATGCGGATTTCAAACAAAAATAAAGTGAATATTTTGCGATTCGATCGACGAAACGTCGTTCGATAAATTTCACGGAATACTTTGTAGTACTTACTACGTCATACCATGTTCGAATAAGTTTTTTTTTTTTTTAAATTGTTCGTAAAATATAATACGGTTCAAACAATCTTACTGTTTTTCACGTCGGACCACGTAGAAATACGATTATAATAATCGACAAGACATCGTTTATTTATGAACGATAATAACCGGTGTTAAAATCATCATTTTGTGGAAGAATTGATTTACACCGTAAGAATACAAAAAAACAAAAAATGTTTGAAATCCGTACATCAATACGAATGTTAAAATTATTCGCTCGTGCCGAGAAAATCGAAGCCGAGATGTATGCGATCCGCAACATTTTCCCTGTCGAACTCGGATCGTGTTCATGGTGAACAGGGACGGGGTATTGAAAAACACATTTTCGTCTTTCGGACCAGTCCGCGATAACTTTTACCGATGCGAACGGAACGTACTGAATGCGTAGGCGTACGTAACAATTCACAACATACCGCGTACATGTTGATGTGAACAGAAACGTAGTGAAATTTAGCAGGGCCTGGAATGACTTGAATCATGGAATCTATACAGTAGCGAACCGGGGGTGGTTATGAGGTTAACATAAAAGAGCAACGGACGTTTGAGGCCATCAAAAGTTTGGGGCATGGGGAAAAATAGTCCCCATACCCCCCCGTTCTTTTTAGACGGCCCTGGATGTGAAACGCTGCGTCCGCCGGGAACGTTTGCGTACAACTCAGTCCAACAGTACACACTGCGATGCGGACGTATTGTTAATCGTTTTAGGATGACCCGACGAAAAAAAAAATTGGTTCCCGTAGTCTATTAGCATTTCGGTTATTTTATCCTTCCGCTCGTAACATTGTACATCTCGAAAAGTAAATAAAACGTTCATGGGCGCCCGTGGGGGGGGGCAAAGGGGCCATTGCCCCTACTCAAAACTATTGTTAATTTAATACGACGCATATTAATTATAACATAATTTTATTGAGATCCATTGATGAAGTTTAATAAAATTTATTATACTTTTAGATATTTTAAAATATATAATCTTGAACGTATATATTTGCTTACAATGTTTACACGTGACTGCATATCGCTTAAGACTATAAATTCTCCCGAGAACCGTTTTCTATGGTATTTGATTTTGTTCTCATATATTTTTAGATACACGTTGTGACCCTTAGAATTTTAATCTTGCCCCGGGTAGGATTTTATCCTGTGGGCGCGCTTGAAAACGTTACGTTTGTCGTTTTGGTTTGAGAAGAAGAAAAAATGTGAACACGGGAAAACATCACCGGCGAGACGATAGGCGTAAAATGTAGCTAAAAATGTTTTTTTTACAGATGCATTTATGCACACACGTTGCAGCTCATCGCAGGCACGTATCGTGTACCCATATCGGACGAACCGCGTTCGGTAAAATATTAACACATTTCGAGTGCAACGCTATCGGTTTCGATGGCATTTTTAACAACACCGGAGAAAATCGACGTCCCGAGCGAACGCTCGTAAATGTTTAATGTGGATTTATCGACCGCGCATATAATTATTTACCACGGACGACCGTGGCGACTTGTAAGTATGAAATATTAAAGAACTTTCGCGAGACGTTCTCATTCGAGTCTAAAGGAAATCCTAAGCGACGAAACTTTGCCCTCGTCCACGTTACGTAGTGTTAATGTTTACAATGTCTCGGGAGAGTGGCTCGTTTCGATTTCTATGCAGAGCTCATTGGATTTTATCCGGGAAAATGTATTTCGATGAATATGAAATTACCGCGACCGCGGCCTTTGTTCGTGACACCGATGTTCTCGGGACGAATCCGTCTCCTCTCCCATTACGTTACGTCTTACATTATTGCTGTTCGCAGTGAACAATACGCGGTGATTGCTAGTCCGACTGGCTGCGGTTACCCAAAATAGATAAATTTGTCGACGTATCGCCGTTTCTACCAAACGTGTGTGTTGGACATTACGTTATCGAATAACGTTCGCGACAAAATAGTGGTATCTTCCGGCGTTCTCGATTTCAATGTTCGCCCGTACTTCCGTACAATTAAACGCGGTCGAATCGAATTATTTCCTTTTCGTCGCGACGGCTGGTACTGCGCGGTATAAATTATTACAACGTTATTGTCAATTAGTCTAGAAAAACCACCCTAAGCAACTTGTCGGATGGGTCGGATACTAAACATGGATCACTTCGATAAAACAAATTAACAGATTAAACCAAACGACATGGGTACACAACACGATAAATCGAAACTTCGATTCACTGTTTTTTATTTTTTTTTTATTTTTAAATTAAATTTAAATTACATATCCAATGTATATTGCACATTTATTCTTGTACAGACACACACATGTATCCATGTTCATAAAATGCGCACATGGTTACATTTATTCGTAAATTAATACATGTTAAATTACAATATTTCGATCCTCTCGTTATAATTAATAGTACACGTGCAAGCGTATATTATGATATGAAACGTGCGATGTAAACAAATTAATATAATCGATTATCGTTTAGAAAACTAAAAATAAATTCGTTTTAATAAAAAAAGAGTAAACAAATTAATATCTACGTTAAGACATGGTAAAACGTTAATGTTATACAGCCTACACATAGCACACTTAAAAATAAAATTAAATATTACAGTGGTTTCTTTTAATACATTTTTTTACATACGTCGGGCCACACAAGAAATTAAATGTTTGAACTAATACACATGACCAAAGTACCTATAATCAATGGTGTATTTTCGAGGGTCCCGGATCTCGACTCCTCCCCCCTCCAGAGGAAAAAAGGAGGTTTAAAATTCATAAAAGACGTGCTATAAAGGTAAAGAGGACGAGAAAAATAATTTATGTCATGTGGTTGTAATGTTTGTATAAAAATATTTATATAATAATATAATTATTAACTTGTATCTTATGTGTATTTATTATATGATATTACAAAACCACTTATTTTGTAGAAAAATTTTAAACCTCCCTACAAAAAATTTGAAATTACTCAACTGTCTATGATAATTTAAAAGTATACATCGTTATCGAATTACATATTTTATTATTGAGAATTACAGAAACACAGGTTTTTTTTATACAATTCGATAAATGTGTAAACAGTAATCACGTTATAAAAAATTAAACAATCAGTTTTTCTGCAATACATCTCTAACGTAATATGAGATAATATGAGATTCGAAACAAATTGCTTGAGAACAAATATTGATTTGAAATATAAATTTGAAGGTCACGCGTAATAATAATAATAATTATTATTAATATTATATTATTTTATGCATTTATTTCAATGTAGATACAATGAAATATTATATATTGGTTGTTTCGGATGACTATCGTATTTTTAATTTGTTATGTTTTTTAATTATTTTCTCAACTGTCTTGTGGTTCAAGTAGATATTTTTCGGCATAGAAATTAACATATTACATGATTTATGTTCGAAAAGAGTTCAAGTTCATCGACTGAAATGAAGAATTCTTTCGTATTATATCGATTAATTATTTTCATTACCACCCGAACTCGACATTACGATTATAGCACGCATATTTTTGGTAAATTTGTACTTTTGCATAAAAAATAAATTATACTATTTTAAATTAATTTATATTTGGTCTGTGACAATCTAACACCGTCCATAGGGTATAGAATCTATACCATAGATAAATATACTTTAGATAAACCCTAAATTATGAAAATGGAATTTCGCGCGGATATTTCCAACGTCCGATTCAGTGGTCACGATTTACAAAATAATTTATTTTCATGAAACGGTCATATTTTTTTTGTTAATTTATTTTTTATTTTTGTATATGATTTGATTTAAAGGATTTGAAATTGCATATTTAATGTTTTCCTTTCCGGTAGGTAATACAAACGAATTATAAATGAGGCCGCGACGAGTGCCCTAGAAATTAAATATTAAAAAAAGTAATTTATCATGGTTTACAGTCAATCTTAAATGTCCTGCAAAACTTCCCACTCGATAAAAATCCCCTAAACGGATAGTTGGATGTTAATCGAATCGTGTTTTAATTTTATTTTCACAACACGCGCAACGACGTTATGACCCTTTTGATGAGAAATATTGTTATGCAGTACATGAAGTATTCGACTATGTCCAAAATCCAAAACAAGGCCGATCCGTCGTCATCCGAGTAGGTAGGTATTAGTCTGAAACAGAGGAAATAAACAATAATCAAATAGACTATGTTTAACGAAAATTATCCAAAAACAATTTTACATGGATATTGGTAAAATGTTAAAACGGTTTTGTACACGGTTTAAAATATCGAGAAAATTGTTCGAAAACAGGCCAACAGTTTTACAAAAACGGTTATTGTTAAAATAATTATGTTTACAATATTATTCATGTGATAATTTTATGTATTTTAACACAGCAGTGTTGGTTTAACATCCGTAAATCGATAATTTCTAATCCAACGGCAATTTAGTGAAGTATTATAATTAATTACGCATATATTTTAAAGACATTTTCACAATCGGGTATTAATTCTCTACTCTACTTGAGTGGTATTTCTTGGATTTGAATTTTAAAAAACAACCATTGCGAAATAAATATACGATTAAAATTTTTTTTTATCTTTTCATCAGCTTCGGGGACGAGGCTATTAACTCTAAAAGTTACATTTACAAATTGTTTATACGTTTGCATTTTATATGGGTTACAAATGTTTTTTTCTTTTTTTTAATAGATGTTTATTCCAGCACATGTTGTCACTGAATTATTACATTTATAGTACATAAATTATTAGAGAAAACGACTGAATAAATGTTGTTTAACATTTATTACATTTATAACTGTCATCACATTTGTCCTAATAGATAGTTATTATCATCACAGATAAAATACATATAATTATTAAGTATGTTTTTATTTATACTGTAGTTGGATAAATTTATGATTTTTCTCGATCATAACTATTTAAAATTAATCAAGTTTACATCGCACAGTATACTCATTCAAATACGTTATGTTTTTCGATGCGCTTAATAACGTAAACTAGTTTTGAATAAACTATTCTATCAATTTAAAATTTTTCAAACGTACTGGATGACAATGAATAATTGAGCATGTAACTATTATTCGTTTTCGGATTGATTAATTTTTATAAAGATTAAAATATTAGTTAACTATTTAGTTAGTTATATGTCACTAGTGATAGAGTAGTTATCATGACCAAATTATATCTACCAAATATGTATTAAGCAAATTAAATTTTTTTAATTTTCCAGTACTGGAAGAACAGTCATTTTTACAGGCAAAAAAAAAAAATCCCCAATGGCGATGAGTTCGAGCAAGAAATTTATTATGATGTCGAAATAAAGCACATTTTTCGCGACACAAATGCATTATGTTAAGTTTTATTTTTTTTATTTTTATTTTTTTTACAGTGTGTTTGGTTAAAAGTAATAAGAGATATTTTTGTTTGATGCGGACTATTAATTCGAACAGGGTTACTATTTTTCTTTTTTTTTTATCCTGATATGGATATAAAAATACAAGGTGTTGACGAATTTCGAAATAGCCATCCTTTTGCGTTTATCGTCTGCGTGAAACGAAATCGTCCTTCCTTGCTACTCACCAGAACATAAATATCAGACTCGAACCAAGGTTATTCAACTGAAATATTTTATGTTTTTCCTTCAGCTTTTAGCGGTCGGTATAAAAAAATCTGTGTCGCGCTAACATTTCGGCGACGATGAAACGTGTACCTGCACAAGTATCAAATAAAACCTATACTGCGAATGATTTGAACTGTTTAATCGAATATCATAACAATTGTTTTTCTTATCAACATTAGTTACGAATAGTGTTAGGATGCTTATGGAATTGCAAATTTTTTCCTGCTGATCCAATTTAATGTGGTACTGGATACAAATTTAATTCGTGTTCCACTGTATCAAATAATCCTATTTTTACTTTGCATATCTTTGAATAATTTATGGTTTTATATTTTAAATGCACATTTCAGTAAATTTTCGAACTTTTTTAAAAACATTTTAAATTAATGGTTTGGTAAAAATTATGAACTATCGAACCATATAATTGTGTTTGTCGTGAATATTTTTAGATTTAAATATGATCAAAAAACTATTTCACCATGTAACATTCATATTGTAGAGTAGTTATAATAAGTATTGAAAAAATGTAGTATATAAAAATTATGACTAATAAAAATTAAATACTTATAAATTATTATACATTATTTTATTTTTGATAAAATAAATATAATAAATTTTGCTCTGCATATTTTAGTGTTTTTAGCTAAATGCATATTTTATGTTTTTTGTACATATTTGGTAATTTTTTAGTACATAAATGCCTACATATTACAATCATCTTAAGTACATTAATATCAGACTGGTAAGTCAGAAACTCATAACTTATGAGTTTTTGATATACCTACGAGTTATTTATGTGGTAAAAAGGAACATGCCAATCGCTTTTCTAGTTTTATATATTATGCGTGTTATGAAAAAATATCAATAACATCTTGTTTCCCTCTTTTTATTCATTGAAGCTTTATACACAATAATACATTATAGTAAATTCATAATATTATTTAATAAACATACTATAATATTAATATTATACCTAATATAATACATTTTTAACGGTGAGATTGAAAAATTATGAAAATAACCAGTTGGTATTGGAAAGGATTTTGAATACATATTATTTTAATAACAGTTAATTTCATGGTTTGGTTATATTATAATCGTTGGAAACGTATCAAAACCGTTTCAGTAATTATCAGAATGTTTATTTAAAATATATTATAAAAGTGTTATCTGCAACACCCTCCAAGACTGGTTATATAATATT
Source organism: Sipha flava (assembly GCF_003268045.1). Taxonomy (NCBI): domain Eukaryota; kingdom Metazoa; phylum Arthropoda; class Insecta; order Hemiptera; family Aphididae; genus Sipha; species Sipha flava. Next base: position 1,101,969 of record NW_020273606.1, read on the forward strand.
CAGCTCATTCCCGTCGAAAGTTAAACATAAAAACGAAATGAGACCATAATAAACAAACGGCATTTCTTATAAAAAATATATGAAATGTATTAGTTAAAATAATATTCGTACTTGAGTGTTTAATATTAAATTTGCATACACGCAAATTCTCTAAAAATCATAAATCACTTGTTATTAATTGTCTCAGGTGTCAATTCAATGAAACCGTATAATTATACAAAAATGCTTTTCCTTATTATTATTAATAATTTTTATTACGATTTCTGTATAATTATGAATTATAATTGATACTGGTGTACCCGCTCGTCATAAATCATCATAAATTACAGTGTGTAAGAACGCGCGGAGTACGTTATTCGCGGAGTAACATGTTTATCAAATATTTATAGGTACGACGGTGTACAAATTTAATTACGAATCCAATGCAAAAAAAAAAAAAAAAACGTTACGTAGCTTAAAATTTCAATTACGTTAGCACAATTCGCATGGATACCACTCTGATCACACCGGATTTTCAACAACAAAATCAATACCTACTATTTCTGCGTTGTCCGGTGAGCGTACTCGACAATACTTGCGCGCACGTACAAAACGGTTCTTCGTATGACTATTTCGATTTGTTCAACAATTCGTCCCTTGGTGATCTGTTTCTAGGTGGACGGTTCGTTTATCGATTATCTGAACGGAGATCACCGGCATAATAGTTTCAGGAGGCATCCGAACCGGGGACCGTGTTGTCACCTTGGTCCGTCACGCGTTGCCCGACATAGCGAAAGCTGCCTGCGTCACGTCCATCTGTAGAACAACTTTAGGCGTGTCCGAGTTTTTTTTTCGCAGAGGGTTCAACCTAACCATAATAATTCTTATCAGCTCAATAAGGTTGACCGAATATAGTTTAACCGGTCTTTCATTAAATGAGTATACTCAGGGATCATTTGCAAAAAATTAAAACAATCCTAGGACTTTTTCCGAGACACCTTTTAAATACAGGTATATCCATTTTGCTATCTTAACGTATCCGACGAGATATTTAATCTGGACAACCATTTTACCTTCAATCGTGGTAGTGATATAGGTAAATAATTACAGGATATCCGTATTATCATATTTATATACATTAATAGATAATTATGCGGATTCACGTTGGTTTTGCAAAAAGTTGGTATAAGCTTGCGGCAGTGATCGCTTCATCTCGCAGGGGGTGTAAGTGCATACTCTGTCACCCCCGTGGACACGCCTATGAGAACAATAGTTTGTCGTTCACTTACACGGGTCGGAACACCGTCGATTGCCGTCACGAACGTTGCGTTCGTTATTGGAAACGAGAACGGTTCGCGGTTGTAAGAAATCGGCTCCGTCGACCACAATTAGGTACACTTAAAAGCCGACATTGATTCTTTTTTCGGGATTCTCACGCGCATCGATCGCACGTCGACGGACGGAATATTGACAGTTTTCGTACATGCGACAACAATAACGTGCTTCGCTCCGGTACCATTTTTTTACGCGCGCAGGTAAATACGGTTTTTTACAGCCCGTTCCGATCGATTTAAACGCCTAACGACCCGTGGACGTTCACCGCGTGAACAACAGTACAGCCCAGTGCGCACGTATCAAACAGACACAACACGGGTGCTTTAAATGCACTACAACCGATGGCGTACGAACAATTTTTTGTGAGGGGAGTGACATCATAACAGTTTTTTTCGTAAATCAGTGTAAGACGGTTAAAATTAAATTGTTATCCGTTATATTATCTTCTTATTGAAAAATGTGGTTTCATTAATCATAAACCATACGATAAACTTCCTTCTTTTATTTGCCAATTCGTCGATTACTCCATTGGTAGCAATATTTAAATCTGAACGAATCGATAACATGTCATTTTTCAAAAAAAATGCGATCTTCATCCAACTGTTTCCACAATTAGTAGACAACAATTCTCTGTGAACTACAGCGATATGCATTATTATGTGAAGTATTCAATGCGGTTTGTCTTGCATAGTCAAATACACCAGTATTATTTTAAGTAAAAATAGAATATAGTTTTATAAAATTAATAAAATTTATAAATTTTAAAATATTTCCTTTATTCAGATAACAAAATTAATAAACTTCAAATTGATCGAAATTTAACTAAATTTGAGGACTGGAGATTATCTTGGGGGAAACCCCCGAAACCATCCCCATAAATATGCCACTGACTAAATCGTGTGGGTTCTCGCGATCGGAAACTTTGATCCGTCGAACGCGTATTTTAAACTGAACGAATGCGAGCGGGCGGTACGTGTGTTCCGCAATAAGAATAAAAATTGTCGTTTCGCTAGGGGTGGCTTTAGTTTTTTGCCTGGAGAGGGAGCAATATATTTTGGTAGTTATATGTACATAATTAAACTATGATAAAGTTACTGAGCATTGTACAAATATACATTGCATGTCATATATGAATGATATATGAATGATGTATACGAATTATTGATTACATCAATGAAAATGTTTAACAGAATAAAGATTAAGATGTCTTGGGGGAAGCAGATTCTCCCCTCAAAAGCCACCTCTACATCTAGCGGAGTGTTCCAAGGTAAAAACGATGACGCTATCACAGCAGGATGCTTAAGCTTCGGTTTTGTACTAACGCGCATCTATGAATGAGTTTTGCGCGATCACAGTTCAACTTCCGGAAAACAATTTTTATTAAAAATTTTTATTAATAATTCACTCGTACATGTATATTACCGCGCGTCTTTGTTTTTTCTCGCACATCATTAACGCCATGGTTGCCGGTCGAACGACATTCGCGTGACATGGACGACTGATTTTAAAATTTATGTTGGTTTTTTTTTTTTTATACATATAGTTTTATTATTTTCTTGCAGTGGTATCTAATTTCTAATTCTAATATCTAACCGCCGTAAACGATGAAAAAATTGATTAAAGTAGTCCTAGATAACGCTATTCCATATAAATTGAGTGATAGAAATTACAAAGATAATAATATTGAAGAAAATGTGTGGGAAAATATTTAAATAAACCTCTCTAAATAAATGGGCCCGTGTTAAAAATCATCATCTTCCATCAAAATTCCACATTGCAATGTAGCAAAACACTTCCATCACTAAGGCTCACACAGAAACTTTTGTGGGCTCCTCGCGATATTTATTTTCGTTTTAAACATTTTATCCGAAATTATAGTTCTGAATGTTTTCAACCCAAATTTATGTCAATAAAAATATTGATATTGATTTTTTACTTTGCACAAATTGTATTCCTGCTATAAACGATTTATTATCGTTTTTTATTTTATTTCTTATTTAGGTGTGTTTTTAGATAAAAATCTGACATGGAAAATTCGTAAAGATAAAAAACTTACCCAAGGCAATAATAAACACACATTACTTCTTGATTAACTATAAATCAACCCTCCAAATTAAATCGTTCGTAGTACACCTCAATAATTCAGCCATTGATCACTTATGTCTGTCCAATCTGTATAGCACTCTCCTCTACTAAAATCAACAAAATTATAATCCTTCAAAATAAAATTACCAATAAACTAAAATTAACACGAATACGTTATCAAAGTATCTTAAACTAAGTTTAATTAATAATTGTAATTTGTAACTAGTACGTAAGCAAATTTGTAAGCATAACATGTAATATGCTGAAACATTTTAATTTCTATAAAAAAAAAAAAAAAAAACAAAAACCTCAAATCTGTTATTGAGCTCAAGATAATCTTTAGACCACTTTTATTCCTCAAAAACATATTTAATAACTTTCCTAAATTTCGGAAGAGGAAGGGGAGATCTACTACCCCTACCGCCCTCGTGTACGTTCCTGTGCACGGTTAAATGTCAACTAATAAAATACTCGAGTAATTAGTTCGGCTGAAGCGCGTTTGATTTTAATCACTTTTACATCACTTTTTTAATCACGTTTGAATCGATTAAACCGAAAAACGGTTTGTTTAAAATCGTTTTAAATGTTGCACAAAGTTCAATTCGTTTTGTTTTGTCGTCGAGAGTACCGGCGGCAGTGAAGTGCCGTGAAATGCGCCATTCCGAACCACGGAATCGCTTCGTTTCGCGTGTATCGCCCCGAGACCACGACCAACGTATTCGTTGATACGGCCACCCGTTTGATGAAACGCGGCTGTTCTGCGCTGCTGCCTCGGATGACGCACCGCGATGGACATATCTTTTTATACATATCAATTTAATATCTTGACAACGGCAATTAAAACGCCACCGTGTGGCGAACCGTCCCGGCCGGACGTACCGTCGTCGCACCACCGGGGGAGACGACTAATCGGTAAACATCCGCTGTTGAACAAACACACCGTCCGTATGCAAATAAATAAACGAATAAATGAATAAACGATTAGCCCGGTATTAACGATTGTAAGGTACGACCGGTTCGGAATTAAAAAACTCTTTGTCGGGTGTACGCGCAAAGTCAATAGAATCGTGACTCCGCACACGTTGACTTTGTACAGACCTGATGATGAATTTTTAATCCGAAACCGGTCGTACACTGTACAAGTGTAATAATTACCCTGGGCTGAGCGTTTATTTATTTTTGTACGCAAACCAATTGTTCGTTTGACCGTATATCGATAAACATTTACGTTTAACCGTTTGCCAATTTTTATTTTACTTTTTATCGTTCTACTAAACGCTATCGGTGATCTTTGCGACCAACAACAGCGTTGGTTCCACTGTTCGTCGGAAGTACGATTTTTGCGGACGCGATCCCTACCAAACCGACGCCGATCGTATCGTTTGGTTGCAGTTCGAAGTGCGAGGGAAATAAATACAATTTAAAAAAAAAGAACGGGCGATTATTATTGGACTGCACAAGATATAGAGGAAGAAACAAATGGCGCTGTTATGCATATATCGTTATGTATACCCAGGTTACGGTAACCTCAGGCCCATACGTACGATTGCGCATGTGAAAAAGATATATTAAGCGTTCCGTTCTGGCCGTGTACAAACAAATTATTTGTGAACTAGTGTAAGTCGTATATTCATATATATGTTATAAGATTAAAAAAAAAAAGTACAAAACAATATAGTTAAAATAATAGTAATAACAATAATTATAACGATAATAATGATAAATATGATATAATTATTGATCAGAGATCTGAGAGACCTGATCACCCTCCGGTTGCTACGCCGGATGATGACGAGGTTGAGCACAGCACGAGAACCGGACTAGGTTAGTTAGGCGGTGGCGTAGCAAGGGCATGGCGAACTGTGTCCACGCCAGGGGCGCGAATTTCAAAGAAGCGCAAAATTGTGCAAGATTCGTATTTTTATTTTATCTTTAAAGCGAAAATTGTCCACTATAATTTTGAAATATATGAACTTTGTCTGATTGTACATTTAATGATAAGATTATGAAAATAACACTAGGGAATATAAGAAATATCTTATGAAGAAATTATCGATGAATTCAACAGTCTTAAAGGAGAATAGCAAATTTTCAAAGTTTAAAATGTACACTGTAATAATTGTTTATAAAAATTGTTTTCTTAACAAAAAAAAAAAATCATTAAAATTTAATGTTAAAAAAAAAATATCATCACATCAAATTTTTAATTAGTTAAAAGACTTTTTCTTCCAAGTTTGCCAGGGGCGCTAGCAAGTCTTCCTACGTCACTGCGTAAACCACCGGTGCGGACGCGCAGGAACGAATAGGAAAACGCGAGAACGGTTGACGATGCTATACCGAAATACGTGACTTGACGTCCGTCGGGGCGGAACGGGTTAGAAAACGATGTACGGTTAGGTTATATAAATTTGAAAAATTATTCTGAACATTTTCGATCACGAATGGACTTCTCCAGGTGTTATCTGTTTGAGTCACTTGTTTGAGTCGTTCGAGAAGGAAGGGCGCCAAAATAATTCTAGACGCCGAACAAGCTAAAAACGGCTGAGTACGGTTCTAATAATAATAAAAAATAAAAGAACCATTTATTCCATACAAAGTGAACAAATGTTTTTTTTCTTAGTTTGATAAAATTTCAAGGCTTGGAACTTCGATTAGTTGTTCGGCGTATAAAATATTCAATTGGTGTACGATACGATTTTCCGATAAATGTAAGTCCTTTTATACCGTTTTAAATCATGAAACTATACTAACATACTGTTATTTTATTTTTATAATTGAGCTTTTTATATTTTATATAAAATTAAGAATACATCATTTTTTTTTTTTTTTTTTTTGTATGCCAATTAGCCTGTTATTATAAACCACTATTGCAATTAGCATTGAGATATTAAATGACCATCAGTTAACCTGAATAATAACTATTTTTGTTTTTTAAATATTTGCAGTGATAAATCACTCAAATTTTATATTTAATAATATTATAAATCCGATTCTATTGATGTATAGTATAATATATTATAAATACCTATATGTAAATATAAATTCTGTATACCAGCTGAAACCTGAATAATATGTTCGTTTAACATAGCCATATTCATTATTGCCTATTGTTAATACATTTGAACTTAACTCATAAATTAAAAAAACTAATCATAAACTTTTCGTGCTCAAGTGCACTTTTCCTCGTTTATATATTTAATAACATTTCCATTTTAATAATTAATAGGAATAAAAGCTTAATCGAAAACGATGCTCGCACTGTGATTATGTTTCGAAAATAGCCTTGGCTCACTTTTCTAAGCGAGAGTGTTTGAAGTTTCATTAGATGGTACGATAGTTCATGAGATGACAGCTATATTTTAAAATCTTTACTTTAAGTCAAATGCGAACAAAGACCGTAAAACTGTTAGTCTTGACATTTTCCCAGACGTCTAATACAAATAACTCGTAATATTCATTTCTGATAATTATACGTTTTATCAAAATTAATACAGTAAATATTCGTTGTTGCGCATTTATATTTAATATTATCCTATTTCCAAATACATCCAATCACGGTAAAACCTTGTTATCCAAGCCTTAATTGGTGTATCCAAACTTCTTCTATTAGAAATCATGATGTACTTATATTTCTATTTCAAATAAAATTTAAACGTTACGAATGGAAAAATGTTCTTCCGCGGTAAGTGCATACGTATTAAATCTATAAATATCGAAAAAAGAAATATATATATGTTAAAAAAAAAAAAAATCCTGTATTTGAACTAGGGGTGTCCTCAAGTGATTAGTGTGATTCCTACGCACACATCCAGAGACGCCAGGCCGACGCGATTTGAATTTTGGCCGCGAGCGATCTAATATCTATATTGATTCCAATGTACGAGTCAGGAGCTACACTGCAGGATTAGAATTGGGCACGTACACGCATTTTCATCAAGTCCTCTGTTTGGAACGGTTGTACTTGTATATTCAAATAAGTTTGTTTTAAAATATTACCATATTCTCAAAAAAAAAAAAAAAAAATCTTAAAACTTCTTTTTTACAACAAGTAGAAGAACATAAAATCATAAAACACGTTCTGTCGAACGATAAAAACGAAACGCATGAAATATACTTAGCCAGGGGAGCTGAAGGATTTTTCAGCGAAACATTTGCTGAGATACGAAACGAAATTCAAGAAATTGTTCAGCTTAAGTTTGGACCAATTTAATTGTAATATGAAATATATTTAATATCCGCGCGGCTCGTGCGATTTGACCGCCGCCGAAGCGGTCGTCGCCGCGCGGCGCTAAAATATCGTAGGAATCGGTTGTACTAAAAAAACAACTAAAGTAGTACCTGCGCGGCTAAAATGAAATCTCTAGACGCGTGCACGGAAACCGCACCTTTAATTAGTTTTTCTGTACCATATTTCGCGAATGAAATTAAAAATTGAAACGCACATTAATCTCGCAATCAATTCAGAAATGTCGTTATCGGATAGATACGATTATTATGCGCAAAGATGAATATCCGTGCACGCGATATCCGAAATATTTATATACATCAATGGTCATACGCTGTGTATAAATATATAATACTGATAATTTATGAACTGAATAATTTGCATAATCATTCCTATTGTAATTGCAGTATAAATAATCTCTACGAAATACGATGATATATACATATATAAATATAATATATATATTATATATGTGTATCGAGTACGAAACACAATACATCAACAATATTATTTTACATAATAATATAACGAACGTTAATAACATAAGTTCCATCGATAAAATAACGTTTTAAGTTTTTTTTTTTTTTTTAACGCCTATTGCATTTAAACCGTTATCTTTGTAACTAAGATAATGTAATAATTATGGGTAAAAATGGCATGCAACGTTTAAATTATTGAATTACATTTGGAATTAAGTTAACAATTAATTGATTTGGCAATGATTTCTTTCTCGTATTTGTATTTAATTATCGGCGAGTTGAATAATGTGCCAAATTCGAAGTTTCTACGAGAGGGGCGTCAAACGCCCAACCAACGTTATTTTCTCACCGTGCTATGAACCTGTATCAACTTATCGCGGTCTGCATATATCTTTATACTATACACGTTTTTGTTTCGAAATAAAACGAGGGTTTTATTATTCAAAATCATCTTCTGTTACGTTTCTGTGTCGTTACTTCTAGAACTTGAATAAATGCTTAATTTGAAAATAATCAATACTGCTTTGATTTGCCCCTTAGGTCAAAAAATTACATCCATTTAGGGTTTTCACATTTTTTGGATCAATAAAACCACGTTCTATGCTTCTTAGTTATTTATTTGTTAAAACCAGGTGTTTTATTTTTAATATTTTATACGTTTTACGAACCATACTCGTACATGTAATGTAAATTTTCTTTTAAAATATCCAAGTAATGGGAAATATCTGTGCCCCGCTCCACGGTTGCCCTGCTACTGGTCTGACCTTATTCATAATAATATGGTCATTTTTCATAAGCAGAATTATTTTAAACAAGTCTTACTATAGTGTTGTAATAATTGAAAATTATAAAATACAGTAACCAGCATATATTAATTATTTAATATTTTTATTTTTTTTTTTGTTTTGCTAAAATCTCATTTTCTGTGACGCGAACTTATAACCGTTGGCCTACTATTGGCTCTACTTCGAAAGAAATCCGAGCGCCAACAATGTACGAGTAATTAAAAATCAATATCTAATGGTTTTTCAATGGCACATGAATAAAATTAATAGGCGTGAAAAATAAATTAAATAACAGTATAAAATACCATCATTGGTGCATCAAAAATAGTCATAAAATTTCGATCGGTGAAACGAGGGGTAGTATCAATTTACTTGTCCATCCAAGTTTTCCGGACCGATCCGGTGATATAGTACGTTGTTTAATAATTTTATGTGCGGCGCATAATAACTCCACGAACAAGGATTTAATTAATTTTTTTCTGTCGCTTATATTATACGGTACGGGAAATACGATAATACATACGGTACGTGCGTCGCAATATTTTTGTTGGAGTGCGGTCAATTTAAAATGTCATCATCTCCGATATATATGATAATTCATATTTCATATCTGAACCGATAGCGTATTGGCTGTAAATTATTAAATTTCTATTTATTTGTACTGTAATATTTGCCCATTGTTTTACACTCGTACAATTGGAACGGTTATTTCGAAACGAAGTATTGTTTATTTTTAATATTTCCTACTCTGTGTGATACACATCTTATATAAAATTTTCAATCGAATCAAAAATTAAACATTACACCACACAGTACTGACCACCAAACATAATATAATGTCTGCATTGCGTTCGAAAAATAAACAAATGAATAAATTAACCGTAGGTACATCGATTGTTTGTAAAATGTTAGTTCCACTGGAAAAAGTGAAATGAAAATAAACGTGTAATTTCTATTGCGATTATAATGTAAATGTTGACAGTCGGTGTATAAATAAATTGCTTATTAAGTCGACACCCACAAACATTGCCCCGAGGCTCTTTTATAAAATATACGTAAATTCTCGTGCAGTTAAAACGAGTAAACCTATCAAACACCGTTTTCGCCTTACATTCTCACGAGTTTTAATTTTATTTTACTGTTGATATTTATTTTATGTATATACTCGTATACCACAAGCGAAAAGAGCAAATCGTTTAAAAGTAAAAAAAAAATTATTGACAGAGTTAAATTTTTTAAAGTTGAATTTTTCAGCGTGAGAGTTAAGCATTGCTTTAAGATTGTATTATTTATAGGTATAAAAAAATTTAACAAAAAGCGATACGTACTGTAAATAAACCAACATATTGTATTAACAAAAAAATGAAATAATAATAATACTTAATGAATTAATAGCTAATGATAAATTGTTATAAAATAAAACTACAGTTGTATCGAAATTAATACTCTAAAAATAATAACTTAGTATGTATTATAAATTATATTATTGTTTGTATTTTAAATATATAAATATATATATGTATGTATGTATGTATGTAAGTATTTATGTATAAGTATATAGTTAATTTATTTAAAATGTTCCTATCACGAAACTTTTGGTGCAAATATATTTTTTGGAAGTATAATGTTACTTATGAAAGACAAAATCAATATTTTGAATCTAACACGCCATTTCTATAGTATAATTTAAAATCTATAATATTTTTTAAACCATTTAGTAGGACCCAAACATTATAAAAACGGAACGATAATTTTTTTTTCTTTTGTACTTGAAAAATGTGGTGGATAAATAAATTAAAGGCAAACAACTTAACAGTGACTATTTTTCCATGAACAATCATTATATACTACAATCTGACAACAGAAATACAATATTTAAAATAAAATAAAACGAATACGATTGTCAGTGACCTAACATGATTATTATAAAACATTGCGATTCGTACGGATAAGTGCACAGGACTGGTATCCCACCCTCTCGGAGCCCTAGACGATTGACCTTATACAGTTATTCTCGCGTGTTCCACGTTATTGTTTGGCATTGGCACTATTCTTACGTTTGTGTTAAGGTTATATCCTCGTTGGACGAATTCATTTTTTACGCTTCACATAATTTCGTATGAATTTATTGAGTCATTAAAAAATAATTTTTATTTAAAACGTAATAAAGTGGGTATCCGTATCGTGCGCGCAGACGAAGTGCATGATATTAAAATCAACTCGCCACGTACCTGCACGGAATTATTCATCGACCAGAATGTGCGTTAAACACAAAATCGTAGTGTTTCGCTCGCCGTCCATGTCTGGATGCTACGATATTTTTTTAACGTGTACATTTTCGCCAAAAAATTCGTTGCACGAACGGATCACACATTGTTGTGCTGTAGCGTCGGGATTATCGTCCGACGAACCCTATCCCTCGAAATCCGGACTGTACGGTCGTTTTTCAGTATTTTACGCTTAACAAGTGTGGTTCGATGTTTCGAACGGTTTCTCCATTTTCGCACCGGTTAGTAGTACAACACCAGCATTTAACGCGTACGAAGATAATATAAAAGTGATTTCTACTCTGTCGGCTACGGTCTTACGGTTTACTGCGTTGTTTCAAGTCGTCGTAAAATGTATTTTCTCGGCGTTTACGGTCTCCGCGCGTAATACCGTACGATAGGGCGACGTTGTTAACGGCGGAAAGGCAATTTGGCGTCTTCTCGTGAACGACGTGATACATTATATTATCGCCAGCCGTTAACGTGAACGAAAATCGAACCACCTCCACAGTTCCTTTGCGCATTTTAATAAGGACACATTTTTTTTTTTTTTTTACGTTCGGCGTAGTTCATTATTATTTTTGTGTTTTTGTTGTTCTTAAAACGTCACATTTAATCCTGCGATTTTTGTAAAGTTCTTACGAACGCTTACACGGCAGTATTGCAATGTGTTCTTTTCGAAATGCATTCAACGTAAGCGCTTCACAGTGTAAGTCGCGTAACAGTTAGGCATAAAGCAATAAATGTCACGTAAAAGAAAAATACGCGTGCCATGTTTACTCGTTAACGCCAAATAATTATTAACCGTGTCGTAAATTAGTAACTGCCCGACTATTTATAGAATTAATAACAGTTTTAAACGGTTCATTGTTTTGGACGGACTCAATATCGTTTTGGTACCCAATTAAAGTTTATTTCGTACACTGCAGCGGTTCACGTGACGTGTATTATTCGCCCTCCGTCCGATTTCCCGTTCATAAACAACTATACGAGTTTATTACGAAATGTTTTAAGGATAATGTTTTTAATTCGACCGTATACTCTCATTTTAAACCACCTAAATTGAATAGTCGAAAACGAGATGATAAGTGTTCTGAAACACAATTTTCGTATGCGTTATATTTCATTTGACGATTATATTATTCGCTTAGACAACAAAAAAACTTTGAATAAGAAATCGACAGTAAAATCTTTAAATGCCCCTAGGTAATTTATTATTAGTTCACCGATTAATAATTTTTCACGGTGACTTCGAGAACGATTATTCGTTTTGAAATATGAAATTTAAATTAGAAATTTTCTTTGGAAAAATTACTTACAACAAAAATTTTTTTCTTTTCCCATGCAGCCTTTTATCCGCCATAAAATATTATTTATGTACCGTTTTTCTTTTTTTATGTACTTCGAAATTTGTCTAATACAATTTTTTATGTTTTGCTTATGCTATGAAAATATTGTCCTACTATACGTATTATTAAAACCAAAACTAAAACAATAAATGTTCAAAGGAAAACCGTTTTAATATATGGTATATCGATATTATTAATGCCATTTTTTTTATAGTTTTGAACACCATTTTCGCCATTAAAAAGCATCACTATAAAATGTACGACATCGATCATGTTATCATGTTACACTTTAGTGAAACGAGAACAAAAATCGTGAGTTTCGTACAAATCGTATTATTATATATATCGTAATATTATATATATATAACCCAAATAGATCATCGCCGAGTGCTATCTTCCTCGCTATCAACACGGTTCTCTCTCCCTTTTGTTCTAATATTGTAAAAACTAACACACTCTAATTAACGCATGTTTAAACAATTATCGTATCGTTTACATAATAACCTGTTTGTACTTTTGTAAATAACTACAGTAGTAGCTACGTGCAGTTTACGTGTTTACGGGAAAAAATTCTATTTTAAGAACGTTGACCATAAAATCGTGTGTCATTCGTAATTCTACGCAATCGACGACCAAATAATTTAATAATATGTAATATATATATGTAGCGATAGGCGGTCAAAAAGCAGCGCAATGAATCATACTCCGAAGAACCTGTTATATGGCTTCTCGCGCACGTTTCGTTTTTCACATTTTTCCGTTCAATGGACATAAGGACATAATAATATATTGTTTGTTTAACTTCTACAACACATTCAACCCCAATACCAATGGGTGTTACGTCGTGGTTAATAATGGAAAAAAAAACTTCCTTATAAAATCGATTTATTTTTCGCTCAGAATGTAGAATTATAGAATTTCCCTAAAATCTCGTATGATATTGATCATCTGAAAATATAAATGTTTACGTATTATTTTTAAAATGGCTTTGTACGCAAGTGCCCGTTTAATATAATATAATATTTTTTCAAATATTAGATTGCATTCAAACGTATAATACATTATAATTATTAACCAACGAAGATTATAGTGATCTGATCTGATCAAAAGCCATAATACAGTTGTTTTATTGTACAGTTATTAAATTCAAGAAAAATCCACGTTAATACAGACGATTTATTAAAAATATTTTTTAAACCAACACATATGTACGAATATGGATTTTTTCTCCGACTATTCAAAGTAGCATGTAATAGCACTGCAAACTAGAAAATCTAATATAAGAATTCGGTTGATCTCCGGGTAACCATAAGCAAATTTTTAACTTATAATTTTGGCCTTCAATACTGGCAATATTTTTTGTCCGTAATATATTTTTGCGTAGTCTTAATATCGTGATAACTTTCCTTTGTGAATAAATATACTTTCCCGTTTACGTTGATCAAGAATATTACCGTCCATAACCCATTCGTTTACTAGTATTTAAAATTTAGCGTACGAAAATATGTATCTTGTGAATATGTTTTTTTTTTTTTTTAAATATAAAACTAATTACGACCGTAATTATCAGATTGACGTATGTTTTAACTAGATCAAGGTTTTACGTTTTGTTCGAGTGATATTTTTAACTTACATTTTACGCTAAGAAATTACAAAATATGATTTTTGTCAGTCAACTATAGAATATTTTTAGTGAATTTTTAATACTTTTAGTTAACTTAGGACGTGAACGGAAAACGATATTTTAATATATCGAATGTTTATGTATGTTTTCTGGATGAAAACTTTCCTTTGTCGATAAATCGTTACTGCCAACATATTGTGATATTATTTAGTGGTCAATCATAAAAATTTATCAGGATAAAGTTTAACTATGCAATTTGCATTGCAAACCGTTGTGCAAAGTAAAATAAATAAATGTCATGATAAATATTAAATAATACCAAAGTAATAAATATATATACTTAGGTTCTAATGTTTAGCAAATTTATATTAATACATTTATGTAAGTTTATTAGTAATTTGTTAAGTGTCTTGCTTTTTAGAAACAAACTTTTCGAATATCTTGTTGTAGTACCTGTATACTAAGATTTTCATTTCGATTATACTGATTAACATTAAATTTTCAAGTATAGTTTCAAATATACTTTAGTTCTAAGTATTCATTTAACAATTTTCAATGTAGTAAAATATTCTCTTTGTCAAAGCATAAAACAGTATATCCTACAAAAAGGCCAATGCACACAAGTCAATTTTAAAGTAGCGAATACAATAAGAAATTGTTTAACTGATTTGTTATTTTGGAAGATTTTTAAAATCTTTTTCACGCTGTTAACATTGATGATACTTAAGAAACACATCAAATTAAATTTTTATTTCCACCATAGTCTTTCGAACTACGTGTTTCGAAATCTAAGTAATTGGAGTGAAGAAATAATAGAAAGTTTGGCATACCTTCAACATAATGACAAACCTTCGATAGACACAATTATTCTGCACTTTATTAAAACTGTTGAGTAATTATTATTAACACATTTAATAACAAATTAGATAATAATTATTAATTTTACAAGTTAATTTTTTTAATTTTTTTTTTTTTTTACTAAACACGGTTTTGCTATTGTAAGTCGTTACTGTTTTATGGTTATTGATTTTTACAGTAATCTAATTTTGAATCAAAAAAAAATAAATAAATAAATAAAATAAAATATTTTATTTTAAGAAGACATTTATCACTGATTAACTAATTTTTTATCCAACAAAATGTCAATATTCTTATCAATGCTACAAGGGTAAAAGAAAATTAAAAACTGTTTCCGAAGTGTAAGTATTTATTTATTTCTGTTTCATCAAACTACCGAGCAATATTATTTTGTCCCGACGTAATATGTTAAACTTGATTCCTTTGTTTTTGCTCAAGCTTAAGACATAATAAACGCATGTTGCCTTCTATATAACGCGATGCGTAACATTAGTTCTAATTAGTGTATCAGTTCTACGATTACATTAAATGCCTGTTCAAAATAAACCGCTATCGAAACGAACGTTTGAATAACATTTAATTGTGCAAAGCTATTCGTGCCCGAAGGGTACTTCTCGATAACCGTAATCTCTTATTTCGTATTATATTATCAACCGACCGTTACGGTCATGATATAGTTTGTAATATTTTGGAGCAACGCGTTGTCGTAGGACATGCTTTTACGTTTTGACACATGGTAAACCAGACACGGCTCCAAGGGGGGGGGGGCACTGGGACCATTCCCCCCAGGCTTTTCTAAAATTTAAATTTTTTAATACATTTTTGTCCTTGCGAACTGTAAAATCCCAATTATTTAATTAGATAGATACCTCTTACAATTTTATTTTGCCTAAAAATCATATTATAACATTAATCTCATATTAATGTCATAATATGGTTAATTATGGTATGTATCATAATATAGGAACGTAGTCGGATAAATCCGTAACTGGGGGGTCCAGAGGTCCGGACCCCCCCCCCCTAAATTTTCAAAAGTAGAAACATTTTAGCGGTGAATATAGTTTATTAACTATAAATTGTATTAAATAATAATTTTAGACCCCCCCGAATTTTTTTTCCAGTTACGACCTTGTAGTCGGACGTTAATATTGTGCGCATATATTTCCGTGCGTCATAGGGATTGTAGAAGGCCCCGCTTTCGGTATATTTAGAGAAACAATTACTTTTTTTTTTTACATTTTATTATTTCCACTTATATACACTTATTTGTCTGTGCCCGTGTAACGGATAAGTGCCACATAATACGAGCATGACATATTTTTCGAAATTTAAATTCAAACCGACATCGGTTTATAACGTTCATTATAATCGGTACGTCGTAATACATTTTTAATTGACAAAGCGCCCCTTCACCCCATATTACGAGAGCCTACGATCCTTACGGAACGGGGTAGATCGGCGGGTCAGTCCACCATCGTGCGATCGCGTTATGTTCGTAACAAGTCATATTTTACTTACATTTGCAAAATCAAAGGCATCAGCAGTTGAGCGGCAACGCCTTGGAAACACCTGTAATAAACAACAGACTATACTTCAATAGAGCAATCCGTTCCGATGGAAAAACGTGCGCGCGAATGACCGCTGCGAGTCGGGCGAGCAATCGTGCGTACCCTACCCGTAGCGTTAATTTTCAGCCGTTAGAACGTTTGACGTAGAACGTTGTCATTTAATGGCGCAAACGAATAAAATATTATAAAAAATTTCGAAAGGAAACTCTCGAACAGAAAACATGATTGATACGTTTGTCGAACGTTCCGTGTTCGCGCCAAAAGGAATACCGCGCACACGTATCGGCCGTCGAACCGTACACGTTTCATTTCTACGTTTCTAATAAAAGTCGTACCGCACTTGCGAACGCGTTCGTTATCACTTCAGTTAGTGCACAGGACACAAAAAGACCCGGCTGCATGCATTATAACTAGGGCTGAGTATGCGATGCCCTACGAGGTACCGATCAGTAAAAACGATCGAGAACAATACAACGTATTAGTATCCTCTTCGATGATTTCAAAATGGTAACACGAGGAATTCTGATGATCATAGATCATACCGAGTCGTATTGAACGTTATTATTTGACTAGGTATTCTCAAGCATAAACGGATTACCTATACAATACACGTTTGTATACATATCGTATTGAACGTTTTCCCGACCATAAAGATTGTTTGCTGCACTGATTCATAGTTTGGATATATTTAAATGACAAAATAATTATTTCGGCGAGCTATACAAAACACATTTTTACCGTTCCACCGAAAATGACGGGGCGGGAAGAGACTATCGAAATCCGTAGTATATTATTGTGTCAACTTTATGTCCCCGATGATATGAACGCGGGGATGCATGAGAATTTCGGTGAGACGCGGCTTGGGTAGACGTTTTTCCTTTCAGACCGGTCGTCATGATGATCATATCAATATTTCGAACCGAAGACCTCGACTAAACGCGCTCGACAACTAATTCGATCTGACCGATAATCAAAAGCTGAAAACGAAACCTTGGAGGGGGGGGGCATGAAAGTGTGCGATGTTGGTCTACGGAAAAGTGTACGACTTGCCGTTTTGGACCATCACTGGGCACTACCACGATCGTTGGATGCACCCAGGCCTTATTCTAAAGCGCAGTTGGGCTTATTTCGCGTATTTGGAAAAGCTAAGATACGCACTTGATAATAAACTTTTGCGTGATTGATTTTTAATTGAATGTCTAAATTAATAGTGTTATTTTATACATTACATTATGATTTATGAACAAAATTAAAAGGACATTTATTAAAAAAAATATTTTCAACACGATTGTAAATTATTTTTTATCTCTTAAATGGGTTACATTTTAAATTACTTCCCATAAAGGCTACAAATTTTATAATTTTTAACAATAATTTAACAGTATCTTTTGAGATCATAATTATATTTCGATAGGCTTATTTAAAAAAAATGCGTAATTGATAAAAATCCTTAGAATAATCCCTGAATGGTGCATTCATTGGTTAGGCGGTGCGCCCTACGTTACGATGCGTTGTTTTACGAAAAGATGATTTATCGTGATCACATTATCAATTGGTTGGATCACCGTGTAAACAAATCGCGTTAGTAGTCGTAAATCAGTACGCGAATGTACTCTACAATGTATACGCATTCGTCTGGTGTGCCGAGAAGGTGCGCAGAGATTCTTTGTTGCAAATACCGTTTTAGATTCGTGAACTATTCGTCACCGTACGATACTACATAACGTAAACTAAACGAATTCTCACCTACTACTGTTTAAAAAAGAAAATAAATAGAAAGCAAAAATCGAAAAAATTATTAACGTTTATTTATAACCGTCGATTTCGTATTATGTTGAACAAAAAGTGATGGTTCCGATTTTTTCCTTAAACCGTACTGTCTACTTGATTTTTGAATTGCAACAAAACGACCCGAATATTCCGCAAAACACCTCACGCGTGTATTTAAATATATCTATATTACTTAAAAGCATCGATATTGATAGGTATCAATATCTATAGTATATATTATCTATAGTCGATTATCTAATGATAAGAATTCGAATATATTTTTAAAATTTAATGACGAAAAGTGCATAAAATTATTTTAATCCCCTAGACTGTTTCAATAGATACTATGAAATAACTATGAAATAATAATTAAACTTTCATCTAAAGACGGTAAACCATATGGTAGTCTCGGTCCATGTTTCCAAATATTTGTTTACAAACGACTTCTTGAGATTTTCAAAAATCCCTTATCGCCCTCGTTTATTTATTTTTTTAAAAAAAGCGATAGTTTAATATTTATAATCAAATATTCAAGTAAAGTCAAAAAAAAAAAAAAAAAGAAATTACACTATAAAAATGATTTACTTACAAATATCTGAACACTAAAATATAATTTCGAATTGTCTTCTATAAGATAATCCGGAAAAAATATTATTATGTGATTATTGAATGTTTTGAATCTAATGTTTTCTGCTAATCAAAGTATATTTAGCTGAATGGATGTCAGAATTAGTATAAAATCTTCTTTAACACGTATTTCTAATAGGTTATTTTGATTTGTTTGAGAAATTTTTGAACCGTAATTATGTTTTTCGACCTGATAAGTAACATACAAATTGCTCTACTTAAAACTTAAAATACTCTCAATGGGACGGCTGCACCTACGTTGGGCATCACTGATCTAAGTTAAAAAAGTCCAATTAAAAATGAACTTAAGAAAGTTGATTACGGGACTGATGTTTGGCATGTTTTGCACAGTAGGCCGCAAAAAACTCGTGTAGTGTGACATCTGATAAATAAATAACTTGAGCGACGTACCTTTACCTATGTACGTAGCTGTTTAACAAATCATAATGAAGACCCGCTAGGGAGAAAACACCGTTTTCTATCTACGTGTGTGCGTTCCGAATTATGTACTTTGAACACCGATGGAAATTAAACCTCTGAAGAAAAAATTCCTAACATCAATATCCACCCGTGGAGTTATTAAAATGTCTTATGTAACACAACATAAGTTGTTAAGAATATAATTTATATTATATAATTATTATATAACAATATAATATATATTATTGTTTGAATCATTTACGAATATTAAGAAAATAATCATTTTGTTCGTGTTTCTATAACCATTTAATTTGTGTTGATAAACAATACTTAAATATCATCACTACCACCATTACTACGAAAGGCCTCTGAAACGAGAATTGTTATTTAAATAAGACAAATGAGGAATACGTATTGAGATACGCTTAACTTATAAAACTATGTAGTAATAAAATTATAAATCATACACAAATAATCTCATTGTCTCAAGAAATCGTCAGTACGGATATTTAGTATTTACCGTTTCAAAAAATATTTGCAACAAACTCATATTATTACAGTACACAATTGATAATGCTCTCGTGTAGTTAATGAAATGTTTGAAATTAATGTTTGTGCCCGAAGTGTTAAATCGATCTGGTGTAGTTAGATTACAATTTTTAAGAATCGTCCTTGTTATCAGTCCTGCCCAAATAGTATAACATATGTAACAAAATAAGATTTTGGTTTGGATTCGGTTTGATTTTAGTCAGGCATGGTTCTAGATAATTTTAACACGGGGTATCAAATTAAAAATCTGATATCTATGCAGCTTTCCTATTCTAAAAACAAGTTAATTTCAAACATTTCGTCTTTCCTGCTTATTTAATTGACCTACATTGAGTTCCTTCCAAGTTCAGTACATTTACATTTATTCGAATAGTTCTTGACGGAAAGTACATTCCATTTCTTAATTGACTATTCTTTAATTGATGATGTTTTTTTAAAGATTTATCGGCAGGCATATTTTAGTAATTAATTAAACCACGCGGGATTTATATCCAGTAGCATTGAGAATAAACAAGCTATGTAAATGTAATTACAGCGAAGTATGACTATAAACTTTCTGATGTATACGGCAGCACCTACTGTATAGGCACTATTATAATTTTAATTTATTAATACCAGCAAAACAAATAACGATAACTGTTCTTGTACTTTATAACTTTACCTTGGAAAGTTGTCGACTTTAAACTTCAGGCATTTTCACGATAAATTACAACGGTTTTTTTTGGCAAACACATCAACTACTAACTAAATTTTAATTATTTTTGAATTAGTTCACATAGTGCAATGATATTCGGCAAGTCTTTTCCTCTATTATTACGGTTAACTACTTCTTTTATACAGTTTTTTTTTCTAAATCCAGTGGTTCATAGTTGGTCGGATGTACTCCAGCACAAAGGGCTTCTTAAATCAACCCAAAAATTTCGTTATAATATTAATGCAATCCTAATGATTATCAGTTTGGATCACGGCGCAGAGCTCTACAATATTGTACAGACGATTTAGGGTTGTATAAATTTTACGGGAAATATGAAAAATGAATCAATTTACCCGATTAATTTAATTACAGCGGGTATTACGGTTTTTTAAAGAAATTTATTTCAAAGTATTAAGAATATGATATAATAATATAATATGTATGAGATAGGAATAGAGTTTTTAATATGTAATTTGGGTCAAGTCTGTATTAGAGTTTAATTTTAATTTTTAACCATTTATTTTCATTACATTATGCACACACAGACATAGAGAGTGAGAGAGAGAGAGACAGATAGAGTATGACAATATTGCATATGCGCTATTTAATTAGTCTTATAACCAATTCATTTTTTACACTGCGTACTTTTTAATATCGTTTCAAATGAATAGCATACATGTACGTAATCTGAGGTTAACCATAATTAGACTAATTTTCTGAAAAAACGTGACACATATTTTTAGTCTATTGTTTTCGCGAAGATAATGAACATTAATGGTAAGTTTAACATAAAAGCTTGGAACGGGTAACATGCGGATGGCAAATTTCCCTATACGCGTGGCTTTTCTCCAAGTTGAAAACGTAAGTATAAATATTAAAGTTTCAGGTCGAGCGAATATGGTTTATCAATAAATTGATTTCGGTGCTGTGTACGAGGATATACTAATATACATTACATTTTTAATAAATTTAAATCGATGCCCTTCAGAGCAGCGGTCTTCAACTTTTTTGACTCGTGCCCCATTTTCGTTAATCATGAAAACAAAAAAAAAAACAAAATGTTAACATTTTTCAATATACACCATTTTACAAATACTTTTAAAACTGAACAAATAAAAATTAACATTCTTCTAGGTTTCTTGGTAATATTTCATTTTTATTATAATCAACCGACAGTAAAAATTTATTGATACAGAAAAAAAAAATGAAAAAAATTGGGCAATATTTGACCCTGGATGTTTTCACACAAAATACTCGGCTCAAGTCCACACCATGCAATTTATAGATAAATAATAGATAATTGAGTTTTATCAACACAGTCGGCCTATCGCTGAATCGCAATATGTTCGTACTTATCTTTCACGAAATAGTACAGTTTGGGGTTCAATGGAAAATAATTTTATACCGTTTCATATTATAATATAATATAATATTGTATAATTATAATGTATAAGAATTGTTTAAATTTCAAACCGAAAACTGGTATCTTAAAGCTTACGGTTTCGGGTCACGAGTCACCGGTCGAAGACTGCCGTTCCGGTTGAGTAGCTATCAGGGACGTATTTTAGGGAAGAGGCGAAGGAGTGATCACCCACCCTAAATTCGTGTTTAAGGAATCGATTATATGTGAGATACACATTTCAAATTGATTTAATGTGGAACATTTTATAACCAAATCAAATTACGCTTGGCTGTGAATACTGAATTGGGTTTTTTGTCGTGTTCATACTAAGTGAAAAATCAAATAAAACACAAGCGTAACATTCAAAATACAGACAGGTGTTAAAAAAGAACTACACAAAATTCGATTCTAAGTGGACAGGCAAAAAAAAAAAAAAAGAAAACCACAAACATTAAGGATTCGCCTGATTTAAATATTACCAAACATTTTACTTGTAAATGTTGAACCTGAATTGAAGAAAAAATTTGAGTCGCCCCTAGCAGTAAGTCTGAATACGCCCCTGGTAGCCATGTGCTGCGGTCGCGTGCGGCAAATAACATCGCGCGACGGCACAGGCGTCGATTGGTGTCGGTTTCAACGCGCATATTACTTTGAAGTAGGTGGCCACCGGCATCTCGTACACGGTCAGTAACATGAACAGACCGGACGCCATCACGGTGAATTCAAACTTGTACTTGGCGTCCATGACGGTGCTTCCGGGCGGACCCAAGTCGCGGATCCCGAGAGAGCGGTGCCAATGTCGCGCGTGCGGCCCACGCGGTTACGGCGGACGGACGTTCGGCGTGTGCACGGGGTAGGCGAGTTGCGCGCGTGAGCCCGACCGGGAAAGCTCCGGGCCCCATCTCCTCCCATGACCCCGTTCGGGTACGCAAGTTTTCGCGCCACATGCGTGGCACACACGTGTCCGTCTGCGGTTCGCGGCAAACATCTGTCGCGTTCTTTTTGTTTTTTTATTTTTTGATATTCCTTTGTTGTTTCGCATGGTACTTTTTTACCGTCGATCCACTTCACGCGCGAGCTAAGCACCACCGGTTGTCGCAGCGCGACAACGATAAAAAAAAAAAAAAAAAACACGTATCCGCGCGTCTGTGCGTACACGTGTGACAATAGTAAAATGCGCGTTTTATTTTGCGCCGCGAAACGTGCCTTGTAAAGAAGCGCTCGGAAAGAAACGGAACGCGAATCCGTACACTGGGCGCAGACCGAAAAGTCCCGAAAGTAAAAGGACTTAAGCCATCACGGTACTCGGAATCAAGAAATAAACGCGACTTGTCATCATTCTATTTCATTTCGGTGTCACTTCAACGCGCCGGTACGTAAAATGGCTTGGAAACGCACGAGCAGATCGTTTTGTACCTTGATCATTAAGCGTGTGAGTCATGTATGAAAACGCCGTCTTCCCAATCGTTTTTGGTGACGTCTAGACTGCCCGTAACGATTCCATCGGTAGCCATACGAATACATAGTATGTCCGTATATTTTTTGATGTAGTCAGTAAAATTATACTGTAGTTAAATGTAAGTTTTGATATTATCAAAAAGGCATATGTAAAAAAAAACTCGAGACAGAAAATGTGCTGTTCAAATGCCATAACTATAGTTAATTTTTTACACAACTTCAAATCATAAAATATGTACTTGAAATTTGAATTATATAATTATAATTATATTAGGTTTCAATGTATTCGTGGTTAAAGTACTCTCACTCGTAAACATTTCCAATCTTTAAAATCGCTTTTAAATATCAATTAAATTAACTTAAACTCTTGCTACACCCGAGAACAGATTAATAATTACATGACTATTATGATACATTATTGTTAATAAGCAGGGCCGGAATATGGTCATAATATAAGGTGGGTGAGCAATTACTTTTAGTAATTTTTTTTTTTTTTAATTTAATTTTTTGTTTAGATTTAGAAATTTGTAACAAATATTAATTAAAATAGGTATATTTGTAAATTTTGGTATAGTGACAATTAATTGACAAAACAGTGGTTTGGTTTACACTTATTAGTCAACAATTATAAATACATTGTGGCCTCTTTCAACTTGCGATCCGGGACTATAGGCCGCCTTCCCCTTGAACAGGGGCGTATTTAGACTTATTTCTAGGGGGGGGAGGATTCAAATTTTTTCTCTAATTCTGGCTCAAAATTTACAAGTAAAATTGTCGGTAATATTTAAATAAGGCGAATTCTTAATATTTGTTTTTTTTTTTTTATAACATAATGCCGGATCCACTTACAATCGACTTTTGTGTAGTTCTTTTTTAACATCTGTCTGGGTTTTGAAAGTTACGCTTGTGTTTTATTTAATTTTACATTGAGTATGAACCCGACAAAAAACGCAATTTATTACGTTCAACATTGACCGTAATGTTACCACTGATAATTGGTACTAATATCGATAAAACATAATAATATATACATCATCATAGGCGTCCGTTCGCCTTCAACTATTATATTTTAATATGTTTTTCTGTAATTTTTCTTATCACATTCGTATTTTATGACAAACATTTTTGTAGAAAAACAATATTGTTAACTAATTCGATTTCGTTATAAAACGATACACATTAAAAAAAATTTGAAATGTGCTTCTCACATATAATCGATTCCTTAAACACGAATTCAGGGGAGGGGGTGATCACCCCTTTCGCCGCCCATAAAATACGCCCCTGCCCTTGAACTAACCATGTTAACGAGGATGTAAAGATAATTGTCAATACATTTTTTCCGTGTGTACACCTTATCAATTGAATTATTTTTATACATTTTTTTTATTTGAAAACCATAGCTCCGCGATATAACGGATAATTTCAAGTGTACTATTCGTATAAAGTCACCTTTTTTACAACATTTTTCTAAACAAATTGACACTTGATCGATTTTTTCCCTTTGATTTTCAACTGGCGTTGTTTATGTGTCTCTCGATGCGTAATCGTGATATACGATGAACAACCGAATTCCACTAGAACTTTAAAAAGTTCATAATTTTTTTTATCTTGAACATCAGTATTTATATGTAAATACTATACTATATATATTATACTAATACTATACTATACTATACTACTATACTAATACTATACTATATTTACAAATATAGTTGTAACACAAACGTTTCGACTCTTTTTCGATACTATTCCTATAATATGATATATTATGTATGCACTACGTCACTGGAAAAGTAAAATCAATTACATACATTTTATTTGTAACGAAAGAGAAGTTCAACATTTTCCCAGTTTTTTGACGAGAATTATCTGCGCTTTGAAAATTATATTTTACTTTGCGAAACGTGACCCGTTTGCAATCATACATAATTATTACACGACGAACCTAATTTAAATTTAAATAATGGCATTGTTCGAAACTATTGAGTGCGTTTTACTGCTCAGAAAGGTATTCACATAAGAACAACAAATCGTTGTAAAACTATGCATTCCTCGCTTTCCTCGTTTATTAAAATGAACATCGAACAATAAATAAATTACAATTAAATGGCATCAAAGTAACATTACCCGTATAGAAAAAGTCTTCTATGATGTTATAATCTGTTACGTTTGATATCCATCAACGAAGTAAAAAAATATTGTAAAATATTATTTTATTATTTTTAAATCGTTTTCACAGTGGCTTCCAGTTATTCGATAGATCAGTCGCGTTTTATAATATATTATTTAACAGAGCCGTGCCTAGGGGAGGTGCGAGAAGTGCGAGTGCCGTGATCACTGGGAGGCAAAAAGCTTTTTCATAATTTAAGTAATATTACTGAAATTAACCATATTATTTAATTCATAATATTTAACGTGTCCAACGCCATGATCCCGATAGTAACATAGAACCCTCTATTCTTATGTAATATCCTTATAGCAAAGTGGTTCTCGAAATGTTATCTTTACCATCCACTTAAAAAAAAAAAAAATTGACAGACGCCTCCTTAAAAAAAGTTACTATTATACAAACATACAATGAAAAATGTAATTTATTGTTCATAAATAAGTATTAATTTTATCACAATATTGTATAATATATAAGTGTAAATAAAAAAAAGTTATCCTAATGAGACGTATGTGGTTTTGGCTGGTGTTTTACTAGAAATTGATTGATGTTAGGTACAATTTTCGTAAGAAGCATTCTTAAGTCCCCACGATTGGTTATTTGTAACCGTTGTCTTTTTTTTTTTTTGTGAATAAATTGGTTACTGCTCTAAACCCACGTTCAACCAAGTAGGATACTGGAAATCCTATAAAAAATGTTTGTACAACAGCCCACGATCTAGGATAAAGTATAGGTATTTGCTTTTGTAGCACAACGCTTGGTATCCTTCCTTGAACTTATACACGTACAATGATTTGCAGTACAATGTTATGACTACTTAATGTTGTTAAAACGGTCAGCGCCCCCTTTTGTAATGAAATGCTCACATATTAAACTTGTAACTTCCATCGCCCCCTTTGGATAGATCTAGCACCCCCGGGGAAGCGATATCACTCACTTTGGGAAACACTGTTACAGCCTATAAGTATGAAAATATTTGATAGAGGGGATGGGGGCTCTAAAAATTATTCTTGGCACCGGACACTAATTGTGCTAGGCTTGGCACCGTTATTTAGTAATAGCAGTATAGAACAACATTTAATTGTTTTCGTTTTAAATATACGATTAGTTAAAATTACCATTAGCTAGAGACTTGAAACTTCCTACTTCAGAATTTTCCAGATCCATGACAACCATTACACCACTCTCTATATACCAGCATAGTATACGGAAGTATGCGATCAATGAATTATGGTCTTGCAGTAAGTATTAACTATGACTAAGCGTGTTGTACGTTATATATCACATTGGTAAAATAATATTTTATTTAACAACAACTCACTACGAAATTTAGAATTAACAGGTTTCGGATAGGTGTATACACAAATGTTTGGATATAAAGTACTAATCATCGTTAACAAAGTAATAATACTGTCTTATTTCGATGACAAACAAAACTCATATGACACAACATATGATCATAATATATTGAACTTTAGTTAAATATAAGCATGTGAAAGTAAGTAAAGTAAGTAAATTTACTAACGTTGAAACATTTATTATGACAATAGCAAAATCAATCGCTTAGTTTTGATCATTATTTGAAAATATTTTAAAACGTTTAACCCCTGTTCCATAACAGTTCGTCCTCTGAATTTCGATAAATATTATTCATACCGGTGCATTAACGTAATCGTGTAGAATTTTGATTTGGTCGTAATACCGAATTGACTAACGAGTAACGGTAACAATAGTAATAATCATTGTAATAATAATAATAATAATAATAATAATAATAATTATAATAATAATAATAACGAAAATAACAATAATAATAGTAGTGATAATAATAATACACGTATTTGGCACAACATTTATACAAGCTCTTATACAAAATTGATGGAAACAAAAACGTCAGTTAATGTTACATGAACGAAGTAAACAGTTTGAACATTTGTCTCGTGTTGAATCTGCATTTTTTATACTCTTGGTGGCACGCCTTCACGTCCTTTTTACTTCGACCGAAGTTCATAGCCTTCCGGAAAATATTCTTAGCCGCATCATCGCCAAAGTGTTCGCTGGGACTGAAAAAGCAACGGTATACGTTATTATAGTTTTACAAAACATTAAAACGTAATGTATAATTGAAAAAAAAAACTATCAACGGTAACGGTACGAAGATAACCGTTGAGAAGAAACGATGAATAATATAAATGTAAATAAATGTGCATGTACAGTATCTCGATAACACATAACCAGTGAGTGTAGTGTGCAGTATACGTACTGTATTATTAAAAACTTTCAACAAACTGTTGTGCGAGCGATCCGCTAAACGTACTATAGCAAAATATTCTCATGTCAAATTATTTTTATGTCGAACTTTTCTTTATCTCGAACTGCACTGCTATCCCCTTAAAATTACCATTACACACTCGAAAGCGATTACTCTCGACAAATCGATGTAAGATCAATCCGTTTTTCGATATCTTGATTACACAAATAATATTTTAATTACAGTTGGAACAGATAATTGAGCACTACGTTCAGTATAGGGATTGGGTCGCATCAATACTTGTAGTCGTTCATTTGTATTGAAATGGAGAATTAGCGTAATTCAAACGTTCCTACAATTTCGGACAAAGTTCGTTTAGTACAGTTAGTAAAGGCGACCCCAAAATATGTGACATCGCCAATGAATTCAATATTCTGCCAAACACATAATCGTCAACTGTCGAACAGAAAAATATAATTTCAGCGTTAAACTGTGGAAATACGAAAAATATTAATACCACTGCTTATTTGGACATCGATAAATGTTTATTAAAATTTATTCAAGGATCAAAATATTTTTTTCGGAAAATTACGAAAAAATACAGCAGTCGAAACGATTGAATTTCTTTCTAAATTGTCAAGATGAATGTTGGGGCACAGTAACATTTATACGCGTAGATTATTCGAGTATTCGAATTAAAAAAAAAACCTTTTACGTATAAATTCATAGCTGATAACGTCCAGATAAATACTAGAACCCTGGAATAACAATCACGCAATAACAATAGCTGTTGTTGTTGTGTATTAATTCGGTTGAATAAACTGTACCAGGGTAACAACTGCGCCTTGCCGGTACCGTGACTATCTACTCATAATACACTGTTCGTATTGCAGCACTTACGCCTTGTTGTGATGTACTACTATTTGTTACCAACGACGATTAATATTGTTTTTTAATATTACAATGCTGTTACTTATTTTTTGTTGGAATTAAATCCCGCCGAATGTTGTAATGATTAAAACTCGAATGGCATTATCATTTTTCGTCAAGTTAGCTAGCATAATGAGTTTCTTTTTATGTTGGCTTAATTAGTTAATTTTGCCGATTTGATCTCAAAATCTTGAATGATTTTTCCCTGACTTTTGTGCTATTGCTCGTGGACAATTTATTATTTTCCTTGTTTTTATTATCGAATGTATTATATAAAATTGTTCTTAATAATTGTTTTCGTACTATGGTATACGCCTCTGTGACAAACGGAAATAATTATTACTTAACTACTGAGAGAAAAAATCTTTGTCACAAAAATGTTTTTAAACTAAAATAAACTTGAATGATTAAGTTCACGTTTTGATTAAAAACCATATGACAGATGTAATAATGGGTTGTTTTAGAAAGGAAACGATATATTTGAAATTGAAAAAAAGATGAAATGAGTATGGAACAGAAAAATATTTAAGTGCTGATTAGATACGGATAACATAGGTAGGACGAAAGATCAAAAAACACCTATAATCGAGGAATACATCATAAATAGTTAGTGGATTATGGGCGGTGAATTGACGATGGTTCAGGGATATCAGGGAATGTGAAACATTATACAATTTTTAATGGCTCCATCCGAATTGGGTCCCGAATTTAAAATTACTACACTAATTGAGTTTCGAATTATTTTAGGTACTACACAAATTGGGTCCCGGATTTCTATAGGTACTACACTAGTTCCTAAATATTTTTTGGTAAGTACTATATTATAATAACATTTTCCTTTCCATTTTAACAGACTTAGGACTGTCTACGATCTATTTGAACTTCAGGTATGATAAAAAATGTTTTTATTGTTTTTTTTTTTTTTTATTTTATAGTCTTTCGTTTCTTTTCCATTTATTTTTATTTATGTTATATAATGATTTAAACATTTTTAATATTTTTACCAACAATTCAAATAATTTATATTTTAATGGAAAAAAAACTAAAAAACAAAAAAAAACACTTTAAAAAACATTTTTAACCATACCTGTGCTCTAAATAGATCATAAATGGTCCTAAGTCTATTAAAATGGGAAGGAAAATGTTAGTATAATGTAGTACTTACAAAAAAATTCAGAAAGTAGTGTAGTACCTATAGAAATCCGGGACCCAAATAAAGTAGTACTTATAAAAATCCGGGACCCAACTAGTACACTACCTGCGACTAGCCCCTAATACTGGGGACCCAACTCGAATGCTCCATTTTGAATAACCTTCTTATCTCATTTAATATTAACCGTTTTATTTTATATGCCGTAATTTTTTTAATAACAATAAATGTTATAAAAAGTAGTCTAATAATATATGCATATTTTTATAATAGGTTTGGGTATGCCATAATACGTTTATCAGATATGTAAATAATAATGAAAACCATAAAACTGCCCCAAGTCCCCATTGACACAGCTTCAAGACTAATTAAATAACTAATTAACGCAGTATAATTTAGGGGTAACGATCGGACTACAATTCGCCTTGATAGAAAACACGCAACTATAAATAACGCTTGTATGCATGCATTATAATTGCAAAAATAATATTTCATCATTTAATATTTGAAACTAGTTAATTTATTTTATAATTTTTAAAAGTTAAATTACTTAACTAAGAATAACTTTAACTTTTAGCTTTTAATTTAACTTACTGTGATGTATTACACGTGAGAATTTTGATATAGCATTTGTAAATTAAATTTAAAAACATAGTAATGAAAGAGTCCATTTTAAACATTAGCAAACCATTTATAATTAATTTGTAAACTTAAAACATTAATAAATTTACATTCTAGTGAAAAAATCTCGCAATTATAATAATTGTAATAAACCGTTTTTCTAATTTTTTATATATATGGTTTTCTTGTATGGCAAATACGTAAAATTAAATTGAATAAAA
Source organism: Sipha flava (assembly GCF_003268045.1). Lineage (NCBI taxonomy): Eukaryota > Metazoa > Arthropoda > Insecta > Hemiptera > Aphididae > Sipha > Sipha flava. Next base: position 1,132,783 of record NW_020273606.1, read on the forward strand.
TAACGAAAAATATACAACCAAATACTATGGGACCATTACGTATGAACAAAGTCTTATTTCGGTATTCGAAATACATGAGGATTCGTAGACTCTTATTTCTAATGATTCTAAATAAATACATACTTATCGATAAGTATTCATTATGTTATTTGGAATACGGATTTTAATATTATTCAAAATATATTTTATTTGAACACTTGGCAATCATTTTTTTAAAAATATTTAATCTTAAAAGTTCAATGTCAATCCATGAATAAATTTAAATGTACTTCAAAAATCAAATAACATACAATCATATTTTATATACGTGATTCAAAATGACAAAGTCATAACATTATTTTTTTCGTTTATACGAATACATACTTCAATCATTCGTTTTATATTATATTATTTTATCGTTCAAGATTAAACATGTATATCAACATATAGTGTACATAAACGCAAACGAATGCAACGTTTTATTCTATAAATATCAATAATTGCTCGGAACGTATTGTGGGAAATATATTCATACCCCAATGATATTGATGACTCATTTCCTATATTATATCGATTCGTATCAAAAATTGATTATAAATATATATTATGATCTAAAACATCACTATCGTAACGAAATTAATGGAACAAACAAAATATATTAAATTAAATAAAAAATGTAATCAATAATACACACCAATGATCTTACAATCGTTTTCGTCGCCTCATCAATTATCCTTTATCTCTTACAATTGGATATCACGCAATTCAGTAACATTATTTGACCATAAGCTTTGTTCCATCATATGTGTCATATAGTGTCTACAATTACGAGTATTGTTCTACCATATCTCTTGGTTTTTTTCCTATCGCAAAACTATTTAATTTAGATATTATTCAAGACTGTAGAACATAAAGCACGTGTGAGGAGTTCTTACGTATTATTTTCCTTATTGGAACCCATGCCGTTTTCGTTCGAAATCATTACAACCATACACATGTACATGTACCATACACGTATTTTCCATTTTTTTTTTTTTTTTATACCTTTTAAATATGTAATTTTTAATGCGACGTAGGTATGCGATGTGAATGCCTACAATGTCAATGTGTTGGATTTAAGTTTTAAAAGTCATATGCTGATATATCCCCGATTGAATATCTAAATAACTAAATAAATAGTTAATAAGAAGTAGACGATATCCTAAGTAAAATAGTGAAAAAAAAAAAAAGCAAAATATGACGAACTTATCCGAAACACGGTTCACAATACGTAATACGATAAGATATGTGTAAGCTGCTGCATTTGCTTACACATATTTTTTATCATATACTGCATTTGTTCATAATGTTTATGCGCACCCTCTCGTTATTTAGTGTTCATAGGACCCAATAACAATTACTGCAGATCACCTATTATTTAATATTTAATTGAAACATGAAAATTACCATATTAGTATACCTGCGGTATTGCTATATCCGTTCATAATTGTTTTCAAGGGGAAAATCACGTACAAACCGTTTCGCATGGAATCAAATAAATACAAACGTTTAATTAGATTCGATAAACTTATATTACAATACTCTTCTTTACTCGGAAACGGCGAACGCATAGTTTAAAGTATACCTATACCTCTGCTCGTCGTTTTTCCGTTCTAAAATACTATAGGTTCGCGTGGAAATAAATAGTGAAAAAAAAAAAAAAAAAACCGGAAAATGAAAATAATTTGTATTTAAAACGTATACTTTCACGGTCAATGTCGATAGCGTTACTGGTAACGGTATAGTTTTCGGCGAGCTACAAAATGTTTTATACGAAATGAGTTACAAAAAATATTATAACAAACCAGATACGGTTCGCGGCAAACGTCACAAAGACGTTGTGATGTTTAACTATTATAAAACTTGTATACTGTACACACCTCGAAAACGTAAAAAGTGCGCGACCCATCGCGTATAATCGGTTTTTGTTCAGCGCTTCTATGCGGTTTGCGATCAAAAATGTATTTACATTTCCATGTTCTTGACTGAATAGTACAAATATTGAGGTGCGTTACCCCATCACCTGTACTTTCCAAATCATGAATTGTAATCAAGCAAAATTATGTACTTTATTTTGTACAATTCTCAAACCAGAGGCGGCTAGTGGGGCTTATAGAAGTTCGAGTACAAAATTCAAATATTTCCCCTTTATCTATTATCATAGTTTACCACCTTTAACTTCTGTTGGTAATTAATTAAACTCAATTCTTTGTTATGTACTAAATTATTTACCGTTTTTTATAGATTAATTCTAGATTCTAGAACATCTACGTTAATACTTTTTATTAAATTTTTAGATTCTTAACGGAGTGATGAACGTGTTTATTTAACAATGATATGTGCTTTTTTTTAATTTTATTTTTATTATTGTGTCTGTCATCACGTTTTGGAGTAGTAATAGTGCTTTAATTTTTGACTTCAGCCTCTGTTTAAAAAGGAAATTTAATCTAGTTTATACTTTAGGTGGTCAAAAGTAAAAAATGTATAGTAGTTTTTAAGAGCCTCTGTATAACCCTGAAAAAGTAACGGAAAATCGGGAATTTTTACGTATAACCACTTTTTGACTAAATCGATTTTTTGATTTTGCTGTCACTCAAAAGCGAATCATTGTAAAGACTTGAAATTTTAACCAAATGTTTATATTAGCGTTATATATTTATGATTAAATTTTCAAAATATTTAGAATTTTTTCAAACTATTTATAGACCATTGAAATTTTCGATTTTTCTCATTTTTTTTCTTGAAATACCGATGAAAAAAAATTTGGCTTCTTAAAAAATCTTTAAAATTTAATATAAAATGTTTAATATATACTGCCCCACTACAACTCAACGGATCATTGAGCATTGTATTTTATAACCACTTATTTCTATTTTCAGTATTTGCCGTTTATAATATGTTATCGGGAATTTTATTAACAATTATTTCTGAAAACTGTTTTTTTTCATTTTAAAATTAATACCATAAAGTATAACAAAAAACAATCTGGCTAATAATATAATCATTGTTTATAATTTATAAGATCAATTGTTTTCGTTGTATTTAGTTTTGGTAATCCAGTTGCAGTTGTGTGTCGACTATCGAGTTGTTAATGCCTTAAATATTTACGTAAATAAATATCAAATATAATAAATATTATGCTCCAAAAAAATACCGATAAAGTGTGTGACTATTATGATAATACCATGTAAGTGGACAGTACTGCTATAGCAGTGGTCAAATCACTACTGCTATAGCATTGATATTTAATTGCGTTTCTGAAAGTTCTTAAGAAAAAAAACCAAAATTTAGAATGTCCATCAATGTGTTAACAATAATATTGTTGATCAAATTTGCATAAAATAAATTTTAAATCTAAAATAAACATGTTATATTTTTTGGGAATTGCAAATTATACCTAATAAAAGGTTAAATCATCATAGATACAACTCTATTTAGTTTTATATTTTAATTTTTTATAAGTCATATATTGACTATTTTTAGACTATTTTCTAATCAATAGAAGAAATCTTTTGCTTGTGTACATAAAATCAATTTAATTAATTTAATTGTAGTAGGTAGTAGGTAGTAGGTACCTATTAAAGGTAATTGATAAATTTAAAATGTAGATCCTACACATTTAAAATGATTGAATAGGTACTTGAATGTATTAAAGCTGTAGGTATGTTGAATCATACATTGCATTGTTTATATTATTTAGATATCTATACTAATACAATAATACTTACTATAGCCATCCTAAGTAATTTGATCTTTCAAATTTAAAATTTCATCATCAATATTTTCATTTAAATTATTTGGTTTTCTTTCTCTATTATCGTTTGCCATCACTTATTAGAGTAATACACAAAAGTTTTAATTATATTTTAATATAAAACAAAATAAATTAAAGGAAATTATTATACCTAATACACGACATAAATGTAACTTATTTAAATGATCACAATTTTGAAAAACAGAAATACATTAAGACATTAGGCATTTTTCAAGTTCATATTAAAACCAAATACATATTATTATAGACAAAACTATAGTAAATTACTAAAATAAAATGAATCTATGAGTCAAAATATTCTATACATTTTGTTGTAGTAAAGCCTAGAGTGGGATATCATGAATAAACGAATTAGTCGACAATGTTGAAAGTAGCAATGTAGCCACGTTCAACGTACCAAATACTTAGTATCATTGTTCATTGGTTATAAATAGTATTTATTATTGTACAACCTAAAATCAGATTGTATTAGACTATTTTTAGAAATGCAATATTATATTTTTATTCTTAACATTAAGATAACAATATTAAATTACAACTAATGTGATGATGACAAGAAATTGGTCAGACAATATTAAAATAATAAAAACTTTTTCGGTATACCTACGGCATAACGAATATAAAACGATGTTCGGTGGCATTCGCCGGTGGCAGCGTCGTTCGAGGGTTTGCCGTCCGGCGGGCAACAACCCCCTTAGGGCCCCTTCACGCGTATCCACTCGGCAGCGCTTCTTAGCAGCGCGTCAGTGGTTTTACGAATTGCTCATTAATAAAGACTGAAATCAAAATGATTCTAATTGAACTCGTCATCCGGATTAATTGCGCTACCAACAAGCTAACAAAAATGGTCGCTCGATTGCAATGGCGTGTGAAACCCTCAATCTAAAAACACGTTCCATCACGAGAAACGCGACTTTTAGACCCGGCGTTCTGTGGTCAAGTCGACCACCGACACCGTCCGTGACGCTTCTGATCAGTGGCTGTGTGTGAAACCATCCGTATGTGTTGGTATTTTTCCATTACCCCTGCTAAGAAGTGTTGCCGAGTGATTACGTGTGAAGGATCCGTCACTCGTCCACGCGCCCGACGAACCCGTCAATTGAAATCGAAAAACAACACCGTACTCGCGACTCGATTTCGCAGGTGACGAAGTTCACGTGCGACAGTATGAATTAGATTTTTGCATTTATTTTTTCTGTTCGGGACACCGTTAACGCATCCCGCAATGTATCTCCGCTCGTCCGGGTCGACCGTGCGCGCGACGTCGTAACTAAATATCGCCATCACTTCGCGCGTGCCCGATCGGGCTTTTGCCCATCCCCTCATGCCACTTATTATAAACGTACCGCGCACGGCGAAAAAAAATCTATAGAAAAAATTCAAATTCCGACGGTATACACCGAGTGCTGTCTGGTATCCTCACGCGCCGTCACCGCGTTTACCACGTAACATCAGCTCCCAGAAAAACACTTTAGAACGAATGGATCGCGCAGCTCATGGATTTCGTATAAAATATGATTTTTTTTTAATAGTGCCATCCTCGCGGAAGCAGAGCTAATCGCAGAGAATGTAACGCGGTTAAGATTTTCACGACGTTTTAATGTTTTTCTTCGTCATCCTATCGTCCTTATCGATTCGGCCGTCAAACTATCAGTCGTCAAAGGAGCTCCGATAGTTGGAAAAAAAAAGTTTAATTTCGCAAACGGATTTATCGAACTTCATCAGATTACCGCATCGGTTATCAATAAAGCGTATTGTTGCGCTCTGACAGAGGTGGTTTTTGAATCTTTGTACAATTTTAGCGTAGCGAAATACAAACCGATAAAAAAAATCAATTTAACTGTCATTCGTTGTCACAAATGAACAGATATTTAAAATCACCTCTGATCCCAGTGAACCTATATAAATCAATGAAAGAAAAAAAAAATAAACCGGGAGTTCATATTTAAAATCCGTCCGATCAAAGTTTCTAATTAGCTCTGGCTGCAGTTCTTCGATGTAAATAGTTGTTTTTTTTTTTTACTTCTCAAGACATTTAACGTGATAAATATTATCAATTACTTGCTCCGGTTTATACGTGAATTATTGTCTACGATAATAATCTTAACAATACGTTGACCTTACTCGTTTTCTTAACTACTCGTATTATCATTATACCAAAAATGTAATGTAATATCGGCGATGGTTATTATTACATGCTCGAGTGTATCGTGCGTGCGCTGTGCACGGTCTGGGAGATTGATGAGACGACAACTCATCCTACCATTCGTATTTCCTTAGACCGTATAAAAATAATAATAATAATAACAGTACGTACTCGGCGCAATACGTATTACATTTTAACGTATTTGATTTTATTTTCAATTTTCCTTGACGCATATTTTTTTATTTTATTTTTTTTTTTTTTTTTAGCAGGTCAATGCGAATATTAGTCAGTCAACGAATTTCACGCGTCTAACACATTGCATTATATTACATATTATATACCTTTATATATATATTATGAACGTGGAGATTTATTTATTTTTTCTGTCATCGGAACGCTTTCTCCCCGTCATCGTCAATATTGAATTACTACGAATATTTTGACGACTGTCATATCAGCGAGATAATGCGCTCATTTTCGAATGCGGACGAGATGAGTGAAATATAATGTATAATATATGTTTATTGCTCGTACATATATGACGTGTGCGCGTATTGAATATAATGGTGAACGTATATGTGAAATGTTTGCGGTAAAACGCACGGAAAAAAGTTTTTCTTCAATTTCGGTTGAAATTAAAAAGAAAGGTAATTAAAATCGTGTATTTTTGTTCATCAATAACATTATTATCGTTACTGAGCTGTCAGTATTTGTAGTGAAGAAATAGGACGGAATAAACTTTTACAATTTTTACAGCAGACTAGTGTATGTATGTCAATAAAATTATAATGTTGCCTATATGTAGACTCGAGGTAGATAAAAAACAGAAAACGGACATATTATAATAATCGTAGGAGCATACTTCGAAATCGCCTTATTACAACCGTTATAGTAACCAGTGACGTACCTGACTTAATTCTATGGGGAGGAAAGGGATAAAACCCTACTCGATAAGTGTGAAAGCTATATTTTCTTTACCTTCCCTCTTCTTAAAAACATCTTCGATGTGCCCTGTGGGTTAAAACAACATTTATTGCCCCTACTCGTAATATAGGTACTAATTTTTTTTTTTTTTTAATTTATATAATATTTTTGAAAATTTTCTAAAAATGTGGTTAGGTATTAGACGCATAAAATAACTATTTGACATGTATATTATGTAGTAAAACACGATATTTATTCAAAATAATAATGAACAATATGTAAGATTATAAATCTCGCTATATATATATATATATATAAGTCTCGCTAAATCATATATTTTAAGTTTATTAGAAATGCCTGTAATTTTATCTCAGTAAATACCTTCACAAACATATCAATCGACGGGAGGGGGCGATCGCTATCAACGACCGCCTTCAGATGCACCACTGATAATAACGATAACAACGTAACATACCACACTTACGCACGCTATCATACGCGTATAAACATAGGCGCAACTAGGGGAGCGCAATAAGGTTTACAGCACCCTTCAGTTCAAATGTAACACTCCTGTTATTTTTTTCAGGTCTATATAATCAATAGTAATTACAGTTATATTCCATTTAATTTTTTTTTCAGCAATTTCAGCACCCCCAATATTTGGGCTCTAGTTGAGTCCATGCGTATAAGCGCGTGCGAATAGATTCCACGTCCTTGGAGTATTTTGTATGAACGTTATTGAATACAAATCGAACGAACGGATTCGTCTCATCGTAGTGCGTTTGATGTTACCTCGTAGAAGACTGAAAAACACATACCGTATCATATCGATCGATAAGAATCGATTTAAGAGGTAGTGGGCATCGTCCCAAAACACACTAATCACGGCCACGCGTGAGGTGGTAAAACATTTTGAAGCAGACCTTTTTCGAAATTATTTTTTTCTCCACACACATACACATACACACATGCATATATATATAAACTTGGTCGGCTCATCAATTGGAAAGCTCCCAAGTGGTCTAAAAATGACCTTTATGTATTGAATTTTTCGAAAGGCCTTTCGAGTTAAAGGAATTTTCATTTTTTTAACTTGTCATAATATAGGTATTCGTTAAATTCTAATTCAATAATAATAATTTAATATTTTACTCGCAAATATAATCGTTTGAAGTGAATACCGAAAAGTATTCGAAAAGTTATAAGCATTACACAAGTATATATTTTTTTTCAATCTCCCTATTTAAATGTCAAAACCTCAAAATAGACAATACGTTTTGAGTTATGAACTATAATATTAGAATTTATCATAACAATACTCCGAAATATATCAATTAATCACTTAAAACTAGCCACTAGTCAGTTTGTTCATTAACCAAACTTTGAACTACAGGAAACAATTTTTACACAGATGCATGAAAGAGGTATATATAGTTTTGATTTATTTGACGTACTCGGAATACGCCTAATTTATTATTTATTAATTTATTTGTCTATAATATTATTCATGAGCATATCTAGTTGTTTTGATTTTTAACTTGCTAGATCGTGTAATTTAAATATCGGTAAATGTATTGTACTGAAAGATCAATAAGCAACGAAAGTTTCTGAAGTAGGCATTTAGTGTTATTAAAAAAAAATTTACAATCTGCGATTTAATAAATAAATGCGTTATTAAAACGAAAAATCGAATGCTAAACACGAGACAAATTGTAAAAAAAGATTTTGAAAAAAATGTATATTAATATACTAGATGATTTTGAAAATAATAGAATCCATTTTCTTACATTGCGTGAACAAAACCGCAACTATTTTGTACGTAGGTTCGTTCTCACTACATGATGCTATCCAAGATATACGATTGAGATATTTTTATTATTTTACTCGTTGAAAATCTCTGTTTACACTAGAACATAACGGTTCGATGGTAATGCGAAAGGTTGTATGCGTTGAAACGTAAAAATCTATCGTATAAGCTGGTACATACGTTTATTTCGAATAGATTTTTATCATCGACTTCGGTCGCATATTGTTTTATTTTTTTTCTTTAATATCGATGCTGAACTAATAATTTCGAGTTGAGTAAATCGCTAACCCCTACACTCGAGGTGTAATCGAATGTGTAAAAATTGGCTGACAATAGCCACCAAATCAGTATTCACTGGGAGAAGAGGCACTCTTAAACCACAACTACCGTAAACCGACATTGTTTATTATACAATATTTTACAGTGATATTTACCCATAAATATTACTAAATAATACGAGTACACGTAAAATACGGTTTATTTTTGTATAATACATATTACCAAATAGTATACTACTTTTAAGCGTTTTTTTCCAAGAGTTATATTGTGTATTTTCATTTATTTATTAATTTTTTTTAATAAAATATAATTTATTCGTGTTCGAGGATCAATTTTTCTAAACGAAAAAACAACCATACCAGAAGGCCCATTAAAATGTACACGGAATAATTTAATATATTAATCATCATATTTACGTTTTCGGAAGAATGCTGCAAAAATGCATCGAATACAAAATCTTAAACAGAAAAATATGATAGACGTTCAATTTAGGATTTCGTTAACAGCATCAGTTCGTACACGGACGAACTGTTCATCTGTGGACCGTGTGCGAATTGAATACCATACTAATGGTATACGCATGGTAGCTTCGCATAGAAATCGCGCACGTTCGAACGCTAATAGGATCCCCCGTTCATCGATGATATTATAGTAATGGGATCGAAAGAGTATTAACCTCGGACGGAATGCAAATATGCACCCGCAGTACGTATCCGCGTATCCACTGCAGCCGAGGATCCGTGACCCGGTAAACCGTGCGGTGTATTTAAAGTCTATTTGAGTTTCTCGACTTTGAAAGGGTGGCGACGAACCTATATTTTGCGGTCATATCGATTTAGAATTGGGTCACCAACATAGTTCTACTCGTTTTAATTTTAATCATATTATATCATAATGCAGACTGTGGATGAAACTCAAACTAATTTGCATACAAAGTTTATAGTGGGCGTAAAAGTTTCATGTTTTAATGCTGTGACATGGCTACCTCGTTTATACGAGTATATATGCTATGCGTAGGTATATGAGATTTACACATTAATATTATTTTACCGATTTTAACGTTACACAGCAACGAGTGAATTATACGCACTTGCATGCATGTGTGCGCGACACATTAAGACTTTTTACTAAGGTGGGGCAGGGGAAGATAATAATATATATAAGTGTATTAAACTTACTTATTACGCTAATGAAAAAATTTACATATTTTTAGCTACAACTAGGGCTTGGGACTTCTTAGGAGTTCTAACATATATCTATGTAATTGTCAAAAATATAATTAATATAAAAATGTGTTTCGTACAAACCGACTATTTTATACTTGAAATCGCGTTGTGTTTTCGCATCGTTTTTTTATTTTTTTTTTATAGTATTGTTGTTATTGTTAGTATTTTTGTTAATTCGATGATTTAAGTACCCGACCGTAGTCATAACCTAGTACAAATAAGATCAATAAATTAATGATACAGCTCTAATATATATAAATAACTTCTATCATATTTTTTATAATCTTAAATGATCATAAAATATAAAAGTAATATTATAACATTGAAAAAGTACACGTAAAAAAAAAGGAGTTCAAGAGTTAGGTTCATCCTTCCCGTAATTACGCCACTGCAGGTTTGTGTGTGTTTGTGAATCAGTGACGCAATGTATGTTTACGTACAAAAGCAATTTGGTAATATTACAAGATAAACTTTTAGAAAAAAAATGTGAGCTCAAGCTCAAACTATCTATATATTTATCCTCGAGGAAATCGGACTACGTTTTGTTGCTGTTGATGAAACGAATAATATCGTATTGAATTTTTGCTCGCGCGCGAAATCGAAATCGTAACGAAACGATAAATATTATAACAGCTTTTAGGTCTAGCTGTTGCGTTTATTTTATTGTTCACCTGAGCATTTTCAGCAGATTGGTTTCCACCCGGTTCAGTTGGTTCTGTGGCGTGGCGGCGATTTGGCATATCATTTTTCTCGCGCACGTCGACCTGTCCTGTCGGAGTATGTCATCAAACTTATAGAAATCGTCCAACGACTCTTCGACGAACTCGTCGAGGTGCTGCTGAAACACAAGAGACACAATAACATAATACACACTAATTGCAATAATAATAATAATACTAATAATAATAATAATAATAATAATAATAATAATAATAATGATTATAATTAATTCACGGGCCCACCGTTAAAACAACGACGATAATAATGTACATAGTGGTGGTAAGTGCAGCAGGTACTACTACACGGTCCTATTCAACGATAATAATAATAATAATTATTATCGTACCATTATTAAGTGTTTTATAACAACTATACGAGTATATATATGAACTCGATGGATTTCATTAAGCGAACGCAATTAATCATAATTTTTTTGTCCACTACCACACTTGGTTAAAACCATGAGTATGAAAATAATAAAAAACGCTTTCTGTTTATATACACACACACACGTACACATATATATATATGTATATTGTTTTGTTTTTAAATAATCGTTTGAAAAGGTATTAGCATACCCATTATATTAGCTCAGACAGATAGATCGGTTTAGATTTATCGTACTCTTGCGTTTGTAATTCGCTATTGTTATGTACTCGTATATAATATATACGAGTACATAAATAATTATATTATAATATATTTATACCATATATATTTAAAATACATATATTTGCACAAATCTGAACCAAGATATTTAAATTGAAATACAATTACAAATTAATTTTTTCTATTTAATAAGTGTAATCATTATCGTTTAGTATGATATTTTCATTAATCGTTTTTATATTTTGAAATTATGTTTCCAAGAGATTTTTTTTTTCAACCATGAATAACTTTCGTCGATTGCACTTATTGCACCTTATTTTTTTGTTTAATTAAATAATTTAACTAATTACAACGATCTCACATGTTTTCACAAGCTCAAAAAAATCGTTCTGTTAATATCCATTCTTGATAAAACCAATGGCAGGAAAATAATATTCATTTTTTTCCTATTCATGATAAAGATATAATATGAGTTACGTGTAATAGAACATTTCATAAAGCAAATAATAAATTTAAAGGTATTTTCAAACAGAAGATTAAAATTTAATTTTACTACAAATAATTCGTATCTGTCGTTGGTTTAATAATTAAAATCAACCAAATAAACAACAACCAGAAAAAATAATATTATATTTGAAATTATATAGATTAAGAAATTGAGTATTTAAATTTTATCAGAAAGCTTAAAAACATTTTAATTTTAAATACTTAGATGAACTTCATGCCGTATAGCTAAAATTGTATACAATTTCGTTAATAAAATCGTCTGCTCAGGTTTCTTCCTCATTTAAACAAACTTATAAAAAAAATGTATTATATCCGATATATTTTATTCTAGCTTCATATTTATCAGATAACAATATTCTTAACTATATAACCTTTAAACATTATTATTCGATTTAAAAAAAAAAAAAATCAAATTTAAATCTAATATCACAGGAAACAATATTAATGTAATTACTAATAGACATGTGTGATCACGAACGTCTATCATTTCTTCGGAGAGTATTATTATTTAATGAAACAGTAAATAATAAAAAAAGAAACCTACCTATTCGTAAGGGACTTCGTAATATTATATATTTTTAGAAGTAAATTATTTACATGGCAATGTCAATTGATGGTTTTATAATATCCCAAACTTAGACTATACATTAGAATCAACTCCCATAGAAGAATACATGGAGATACATTCATAAATTATTCATGAATTCCATTCAATTTAAATGAAACATTTCAAAACTACCTAAACAATAGTGACTATCGTCTATCAGGCAACCAATAAGAAGTTGATACAAATGTTGGAGATCGAATGTACGGTAGACACGAAAACTACTGAACGGTTCGAAATGAATGAAATATTCAGAAGTTTAACTTTTAAAGTATCGAAATAATTTAATTATAAAGTTGATCGTACTATAACGATGCATAACATATCAAACGTGATAGGTACAATTGAAATATATGACCACAATAAATTTTCACGCGTTTCTAATTTTGATGAAGGTTGTAACGTCCGAATATCTTCTCTGAACATAAAACCCATTTACCGAAACACAGAATCCTGATTAAAATTGAAACAATGCAACATTGATATTTTGCTTCTTTGACTAATTTACAAACAGAACTTTTACAGTTTTAATATTTATTGTAATTTGATATATTTTAACCACTTAAGTTTTATAACGGGTTTTACGATTTTCAAATTAAAGTCTGTAATATAATACGTTTCCCTTTAAAATACTTTTAAAAACGTAACAATTTAATAGTTTTGAACTGTGATTAAATTAATATTACAATGACCAAGAACCACGAATAACATAAACCGTAGCATTCCATAAAACTTCTTACAGTTAAATAAATAAACAAAATTTAATAAAATTCAAAACTAGATTATTGCTCCCAATGTACATGCTCATGCTCTTTATAAATTAATATTAATCAACGTAAAAAGTGGATGAAAAGTTCCGAATTAAATCTATTCATCTGTTTTAAAATTTGAAGAAGCAAAGGAAAATATAATAATCAAAATAAATAGGTATAAGAAATACAATTGATATTTTATAATATATATTTGTAATTTGATTAATTTGAAAACACGTATGTGAGTTATAGCTGAAGCATTGAATTTAAAAAATAATATTTCAATATCATTGGAGAAAAAATAGTTAATAAGACACTACAATAATTGAAGTATGATACTATTATGAAACGTATTTGAGTATCGAAATATTAATATATTCTAATACTTAAGAAGCACTACACGAGTACTTTTCTGATCATGAAATTATGTACAATGTAAAAGTTGAACTTTATAGTGGTTCTTCGAACAGAATAAATTACTTAGATTGCTATATTAGCATTTATGTGCACATTTTTATTTTTAAATGCGAATCCACCTGTTCTCAATACATCACATACTCGTATATTAAGTTGTTCGACAGGAATTTTAAAACAATAATTACTTACAGTACCGATACGTTTTTGTACGTGTAGCATTTCAATTTAAATTAAAAATAATAAAGGACCTAAACGTGAACCTTGAGAGACACTAGAGGATACATAAATATCATTTGAAGTATGAAAATTAATTTTAACAATCTGAAAATGGTTAGAGAGATAGGATTATGACCATGAAATATGATAGAAAACCAAATGAATTTCATTTATGTAAAATAATAACATGATTAATTTTATCTAACGTTTTTTAAAAGTCTCTATTCGCAATCGTTTGCTGTCAATTTTTAAATAGTTTTTAGAATCTGTGTTTGGTAACATAAAAGATTAGTGAGAATATAATGTTTTGGTCGAAAACCATTTTGGAATGGATTTATTTAATAAGATAATAATGTAACAAGTTTCTTTGTAATTAGAGCTTCAACATTTTTAGTTATAAGTGATAATTTTGATATTGGTCCGTAATCACGTATAATATATTAATTTTATCACCTGATTTCAAAATTGATATAATAAAATATTTTTTCCAACCTTTGGGAAAGACTCCACTAGAACGCGATAAATTAAATAAATAATGTAATGGTTTTATCAAAGGAAATATGCATTATATTATAATATGTATTTGAAAATGAGGGATCTCTTATCCAGCCCTACGTCCAATTTATTATTAAGAGCATTAAGAATTTCTATAATTTCATAATCCGAAATGTAAAATTCGGAAAAATGAATTCGAAGATTTATATTATTTAAAATTGGAAAATGGCTTAAATTTATATTAAAATGATCAACATTATAAACCGAGAAGAAATAATTTGCAAAAAGTTTCGAAGAATCCGAGATATTATCTAATGTAACATTATTCGAAAGACAGGAATATTAGACTTATTAAATTTTAACGACTGAGTATATTTTCAAAATGATTTCATGTTTTTATTAATGTTATTTTTAATTTTCATAATAATTTGCATGAGCTATTTCTTAAATTTTCTACATAGTTGAGAAAAAAATAGAATAATCGTCTTGCAAATTTTTTATGTGCTATCTTTTCCAAATTAATACAATTTTTTAGAGAAGGATATTACCAGAAAATGTTATGTTTAAAACTGAGATTAATTTTAATTTTTGATACGTAAATGTCAAAAGACTTTTAGTGCTTTTAAAATGAAAAAATTCAAAGAAATATGTCCCCCTTCGTCCGATGACGTTAACCTAATAATTGAGATTATATTGCTTGAGCATTGTAACGGGATCAACAATCTTGTACTGAAAAATTACATCAATTCGAAATGCAAAATCGTTGATAATAACAATAATAATTTTTAAATATTAACACGCTACGGATACGTACGTGCTTGAAAAAATCGAACACTTTTACACTTAAACGTACCTTGTGGTAGTACCGAACATTTAATTTATTTAGTGCATGAAAATTTTAGCGCGTTTTTACTACCCATCTAAATGTGTTTACCGTCGCAGGAGGGAGGGGGGGGAAGTAGACGACCGTCTTTGCGTAACCAACACTGCAACGTTAACGGCTTCGTTCGGAATTCAAAAATCACTATTTACGCGTACACAAGGCGGTGGTACATCACGCACTTTTCGTTTTTAGCGAAACAAATGCGTACAATAGGATGAGGCTTGTAATAAAGATAACAATAATAATAAAAAACCATTTACCAAAGGTTGTGTAAGCTTCAGCACGAATTCGAAAACAAGATATTATATAATGCACACATCACATTTGCGCGCGATAGGATACGGTTTATGTAAATTTTCACACAGCATCATGTTCCATCGATTTCGATTGCCGTTAAGTCGTCGGTCGAATTCAAAACGAAATTCCTCTCTACCCACCATCTTTCCGCGGACTTGTTCCGAAAGGGCGTAGATAAATTTAGTCCCAAACGAATTTATCTTTTTTCGAAATAGGTAAACTGAGTCCCACGTATAAAATTTAAAGAAGTAAACTGAGTTCCTCGTATAACAGTTAAAGCGACAAATTGAGTCCCGTCTAAAATATTTAATGTATTAAATTTATTTAAATGTGTTAAAATCATAAATATATGTTGATATGGTTAAAAATTCACCGAGTACGATAGGTGAGTGTATTTTATCTTTACATCGTTAAATATTATTATATTTCACTCCGTATTATTACGTAACATTTATACAAGTACCTAACTATCTACAAAAACGTTGGATGTGATATATGATAACTGATAAATGCAAGTTTAATGTACGTAGTATACAATTGTGTTAATATAATTAAAAGCGTGTTAAATAAAAAAAAAACAGTATTTCACCATATTTGAAATTACCGCTTTAATTTTAAACAAGGGACTCAATTTACCGATTTCATTTCTATACGACTGAATCAATTTACCGATTTCATTTTTATATGAGGGAATCAATTTACCTTTTTTTTTTTTTTTGAGACTCAATTTACCAAACCCGTTTCGAAACATCGCGATTCGCGCATATCCCACCGGGAAGTAACGATGTTTTTATAACCGGTCATTTCTCATACGAGCGCAGGACGGAACTTGCGTCACGCGTTTCTTATGTGATCGTATATCCTTCTATAAAATATAATTTATCACGCTGCGTTTAAAAACCGGCGCGGGAGCTCGATACCAACGCGGGTTTAGCTTCCCAAGAGGATTTACGAATCGCGGTATCCCGATGCGATCGATTTGTTTTTCTCTCCGACCACTCACTATGGGTCACTGTGGGTCCGCGTTATGTACAATAAAATACGCAACGGCATCTAAAGAAATAATAATAATAACAATAATTTAAAGCACAGTAGAACGTTGGCGGGCGTGTCCAAACACGTAAACGAGCCTTGGGCAGCTTTGTTATAAATCGTCTTGTAACGCACGCGCGTTTCGACTCTTAAAACTGCAAGCGAAAAATACATCCTATACGTCTGTGTACGTACGTCCTTTGTGCATTCCTCTACCGCTCAATCCATTCCGATTTTCGTCCGGTACAGGAGATAGATTAAACCCTAAAGAAGAATATAGGCTATCTTTTGTCGCCAAAAAAAACAAAAAAAAATGAACGGGAAGCATCAGTATATCTGATAAGGTCCGGAAAAGCAGTTGTGTTGGCATCGTCAGAGACGTGCGTGGTTTTCCGTTCGTGCGCCAACTGCGTTAAACACGTGAACATCGTACAACTAGAGATAATCGAATACGGAAAAAATTCTAAAAAATTTTAACGAGAGGATCGTCGTCGCTTCGTGAAAAACGATCATTTCCTACAAAAGGACTTTCGTTCATTTTCAGCATTGTCTTTTTCCTACCGAAACCATCCGAAAACGCGTCCTCGGGTCGTCAGTAGCGGTGTTAGAACTATAACGTAATGCACTTCTACGCGTTCGTCGACGATCAGAGTTCGAAATGGTAAAAAATCGCAACGAAGATATGGATCCGCATAGCGTTTTGAGCCCCCCATGTACGTATTCATACAATTGCTAATCAGTTTTTATAATATTTAACGTACGATTAATACTAGTTCGGTTAATGTACGTATAACCCAATAGTTGAGAGTTCTAGTGAAGTTTTCGGAAAATTCTTTAATAGGACGATCTTAGGCCCTGCGAATGGTAAGCGGACCCACTCATGGTCACCCACTTAAGGCACTGCAGTGATAACAAACGTCACCGGCCCTTAGGTTCATTTTGTCTTACTATATAATAGTTACGTGCAGTGGCGTATTTAGGAATTTTGCTAGGGGGGGATGAAATATATAATAATTAATAATACACCCATAAGGTCATAAATTTGTAGTAGGCGACCGTATCATGATATAATAAACTAGTAACAAATTTTCTAAAAACAAACCCGCCCTAGGTAATTCCATGGTCATCATAGCCATTTTGTTTTATTTAGCGACTGCTTATCGGATTTATTATAAACACTCTTGCATGAAAAATAATTCGCAGAAACAAAATACAGTACACCATATATTATATATGTGTATATTTTTGTTGCCCGATAGTCGCATATGCCGCCAATGATTAGTAGCGATTAGTATATCAGGGCGGTACAATAACCACGACTAGAACATTTAGAAAGCAGACATACTTAAAAGTAATATCATACTTGAGAAATACAGGAAATGAGACAACTTAACTACCTATATAAAAAAAAGGTCAAGGGGGGGATCCATCCCCCATATCACCCCCCGTAAATACGCCACTGGTTACGTGTGTACGTGTGAGTATGACGTCACATCTCAAGTGGCGGCACGGGTCACCGTTGAATATGTTTTCCTGTTTCTCCTTTTTCCAACCCCCTGTCCTCGTACTTTATTCCGCTCCTTTCTTTTTTTTTTCGCTCGTCGTAGTAAACATCTCATCCCATCGATCGTCGCCCTGCTGTGACCGAAAACCGTTAATATTGCGCTTTATCCGTGTGCCGTATCGACAAACGTACAACGTGGGTGGCGGCGGTGGCGGTTGCGGACAAAAGGAGCAATCTACTTTAAACGGATTTCATCAGAATCCACTTTAATCTCGTCCCTCTTCAGTCGACCGTGCGTTCAACTTGCTTGTCAAAATAAAAACCACCGACGGTACTAAACAATAATAAAATAATAATATATTACGGTAAGGCGCTCGTATGTTGTTCGTGTGCTTACGCATTTGGACGCGACGACGGATGCGCAAAAACAAGACGATCGCAATCATTGATCGGACATATATAATTATACGTTGTTGTTCCAGCGATATTTTAAACCGGGGGGGGGGGGGGGGCGAGATATTCGTTTTACAGCCGTGGATTTTTAAACTTATTCCCTCTACTCCCGATAATAATTGTTTTCATCGTCCCGCACGTGCGGTCAGCTGATTGGAAATCGCACACATATATGTGTGAGTAGGTACTGAGCGGTCGTTTTTCGAATTCCCCGTAAATATTAAAAACAACCCTTGTTCGGTACGCTGCAGAAACATAGAAGAAAAATAAAAATTGTAACATTCACGACACGTTCGAGGTGAAAATAATTATTACCCGTTCCCGTCGAAAGCAAATTCAACATTGAATATTTGTTCGTGGCTTGCCGTCGATTTGTATACATGCCGTACTATTATTATTAGGACTCGGGACTTAATGCTCTTGAAAAGTACTTCAAGTACGCATGCATTTATGCGCATAAAAAGTTACAAATATGCTTTGAAAATACGAACCTATGTTTGATTTTTTTTTTTCTACACAATACCTGTATTCGTACAAATATTTTATAAAACTATAAATATAGTAAAAGACAAAGTAATAATTAATTAGTACTGTTTCTGTAGAGTTGTATATCTGAAATATATAAATAAAAATTAGAAATCACCCGGAACCCAATTAAAACGTATTGCTTAGGTATAATTTTGTTTTGCCTTCAAAAATATTAAACTAGACCAATAAAATATTTTTGATGTTTTGAATGATAGCCGATTATCTACTAGCAAGGTTTTACGCTTTTAAAAATAACGTTCAACATCAATTGATGTAATTGACACGTATTTGAAGAAAGTTGTTGTATTGTCACCGGTTAATCATCGGAAAGATTCTCTATTGAAGTTTCTTTTCCAGTTAACATTTTAGAAATCTTAAGTATTGCTTTAAATCCACTATTTTTCTCCGATACATTATTAAATGTTTGAAATACTTCAACACCGATTCCCCCTTCATAGTAGTTCAATTTATTTCGGACATATTTTACTGCAGATAATACTTCACATAATGAAATATTTTGCTTTTCTAGTTTCATAATATACTTCAGTGTAAGTCCAAGATTTGAACTAATGTACACTAAATTATCTTCCATACATAACATTGTTTTTAATTTCAAATAGAAATTTTAAAAACATAATACAAGAAAATCTCGTAAGAAATATCAATATGAATATATTAATTTTTTTATTTATGAATTTTTAAAATTAATAATCAACATAGATTATAAAAAAATGTGCTCTAAAAATTGGGAAATTTAAAAATCTGTTCTTAAACATCTACGATAAATATACAAAAATATGCATTGTTAATTTTTAGTACCTATATCATTCGTCTGGTGATGAATTTCTAGCTCACTTAGCAATAAATCTAATTGTCAAAAAAAAAAAAAAAATCATGCAAGCGCAACATCTTCCGAGCACTAGTTATTATTTTTATTTCAACTGCAGTAATACGCGAGTGGCCGGAAACGTATATGTAATTTTGAAAATGCTTTCCCGTTTTTATAACTTGGACTGAATATCGAACTGTAATCAGTATCCGTAAGAATGTTAAACGTATGCTATTTTTCAATATTATTTTAAATAAAAAACAATTTCAAATCAATCATATAAGTGCAACATTATAATACAGGTATATTTAAACTCTATAATATTTATGACGTAACATAACGTACACATAGATGGTGTCAACTTTATTAAACAATCGTATGTTGCGTGCCCTTAGATATTATATTTGACATTTGAAACTTTTTGTCCTCAACACATTTACTTTAATATTTATTACTATGTATTTTATGCGTATTTATAAAAAAAAATGTATACAAAATAATATTGCTCGTAAAAATATGATATACGATACTTTGAACATAACACGAAGGTTATACAATATTCTACGGTATTCAGTATACGGGTTTAATAACTTATTATTGGAAACTTAAAACATCGGTGCATTGCGAATTGTTCCTTAAGTATAAGTTTAATGAACAGATAAATTATCAGTTAACGATATTGCATAATTTATCTTATGACGTGTGTCTAAAACAACATAGTGAGGCTGTGCTATTACTGTTACTGTAATACCGTAAAAGTTCTAATAAGCGATTTTTCTTTTCATCAAACGAAAAATAACAACATGTCTAACAATTATATTAAAACTGTTTTCTTCGGACAGTGTTCGTTCGACCCTTTCACCGGTTTTCTAAATTATTCCAAAAATTGAGCTGCAAAAAAAAAAAAATTAAAAAACCAGTTCAGCGACTAGTTAATCGTATTACGTAGAGTTCTTCTCGAAAACGAACCTCAGATACACACGTTGGAATAGCTTATTTTCGATTACCAAAAACAATTATTTTAAAGCATCGGCCACCGAACCTGTACGTATAAATTACAAAATAAATAATTTTACCCGAGAGAGTAATGTGAGGCGCTTGTGCGGTGCACGTGAGAAACACAATTGGTATAAGACGAACGTAAGTAAAGCTTCACATATATACGAGTATATATATCCTCCACATGTGCTAATAATCATGTCCCGATAATACATCGGAGGTTATACAGTGGCCGTACGGGTGGTTAGTACGTAGTTTATTAACGTTTCTTTTAGTACTTTCGTGTACATGTTGTTCGCACGAGAAACTTTTAGAAACAAATTTATCGTAATCGGTTATGTCTTTTTTCAAATTAAAAAGTTCAAAATAGAAACTCGCAGTGCCCAGTAAACTCGTATTATGTAATATCTCTCGCGAACGGTTCTTCTACGCCGAAAATATGGACAAAAACGAGATATCGCAACCTTGTTTTACAGTAGGTATTGTTATACACGTATTACGTGCCCGTACAAGATTGTAAAGCGAAAATCTACGTCTCGAGTACAAAAACCAGTCGCCGCGCGTCACAGGTGAACACGCACACGGCGATGCACAAATAAGTCAATGACGTTCCGATGACATTTTACGGCTGGCACGGGACTTATTCGTAAACAATGATAATCGTTGCACCGTTGTGTTACGGGTCCGTGCGACTGTTACGTGTGTAGATTTTCGCCCGGAATCGCGTGAGTTCTCGAAACGAGCAAACGAACCCCGGAGAACGACGATAAGCTGTACCATACACCGGACGAGGTCAAAAACAATAAAACTATATCATCCGGGGCAACCCGAGGACGTTGAAACCATACGTTAACCCGTTACGCGGCCCGTGCTTGTACACAGCGACAAAAACTAATTTCGCACGACGCGTTTATATATTTCGTTGTACGCCGGACTCGTCGAACTGCAGTAAGTAAACAAGTACATAGTACGTTGTTACGTGCGCGCGCCCGTACAACATGATTACGTATTCAAGTGATACGCACGAGATCACGATGTTCTCATTAAAAAACGTTCTTCGCTCGCGCGTCCATCGCACTTGTTTGTATTTAATTCTCGTTTTACATCGCATTGTTTATGGTCGGAATTCAGTGGATCGTGAACCCGTGCGTGGTGCACGTTTGCGTGTGTTTAACTCGCGGTGTTGTTGTTTAATTTGTCCGTAGTCGTTAATGGCCCCGTGCCACCACTTTATTTTCGCCGGTTATCGATCGTACAATAAGTTTTTTCAATTATTGCTCGATGCCCAGTATTATTGTGCATGTATCACGGGACTATGTCGCGGAAACGTTATTGCGATCGGTTACGTCGAGATGAACGGATCGATAACTCTAAGAGTAATTGCAACACTCAATGGATGTCGCGTTATTTAACGCCGCGGTACACCCGGGGGCAGGAATTATTATTACCGTCGTCGTCGCTACAATACGTTTTGCCCAATCGTGTTCCGGTTTTTAGACGCGAGTCCGAATCGGTATCTATTCGAACCGGCCGCCGCCGGCGGTCACGAAGTCCCCCTTTGTACAACACAATCCGATAATAATTATTGCGTGACGAGTACGGTCGCGTTTCGAATACAATGCGGCCCGGGGTTTAAACAGTAACGTCAATGAAACACGATTAGTACATTAAAGGAGCTGTACAGGAAGTCATCATTCGTTTCACCGGCGAACGGTGGAATATTTTTAAAAAAATTGTCATGCGTTTCTCGATTGGCGCGCGGCGAGAACCAGCTGCGGACGAAACGCGCGCGCGTCGAATTCTCTCGGAGAGATCGTGGACTCCTGCACTCACCGCGTCGGGGATGGACCTCTTCCAGATGCCCAAAAGTTTTCCGGCGGCCATGGCGGCGGAGGCGGGCTTGGCCGGTCTGTTGGACGACGATATCTTCTGCCAGTCCTGGGCGAGCTTGTGCATCATCCACATGCCCATCAGTCCCATCGCGGCCAGCAGAGCCAGCCGGATGAAGTGTATGTGCGCCTTGACGGCGGCGCCCATCACCAGCACCAGGAATCCGATCAGCGTGATGCGCATGACTTTCCGGCGACGGTCGACCGACGGGGTGGACACGAACGGGCGAGTGATCGGAAATCGTACGGTCGTCGAAACGTACGTCGGACGCGGGGTGCGAGAGACACTGGTCGCGGGGCGCGCGTCGTTTTCACCGCTCGGTACTGGCTAACGCGAGACAGAAAAAAAAAAAAAAAAGAGACAAAATAGACGTTTAAGTACGGACACGTACGAACTTTGGCCGGCGGAAGGTTTCCTTCGTGGACGAACGAGACGGAACGGGGCTGACGACAAAAGGGTACACGTTTGTTCGGTTGTCCGACAACGATTGACGGTCGGTCGTGTTATTCTGGCGACCACTACCGTTGGCCGTCTTCCGGTTCGCAGCGGCCGCGGTGGAAGGAGCCGCCGCCGCCGACGCGTTACGAAATAACTTTCATTTCTTCCGGACTTTCCGGACGAAACGAGCGCGTACCCGTCGTTGGGTGCGCGGTCCGTGTGTCCCCGTACGGGTGACTCGACGGGGGGGAAAAAAAAAACCCGCGGTCGTGCACGAACCGGTTTCGACGTTTTCGTTCGAGACGTGCGTGCACTGCCGAGAGAAATGATAAATATAACGGAAAAAATGAAAAAAAAAAAAATCCATAAACATAAATACGACCGAGAGTTGTAGCGCATTATGTCACGCGCACCTTCCGCTCGCTGCGACACGCGCGCGCGTTTACCGGTACACATTCGACGTGACGCGTTACGGAATCACGTAACGCCTCCGCACGGTCCGCGTCGCGACGGCTCTTTGTCGCGCGTCCCGAAAACGCGTTCGTTCGGTTTCTGTTCCGTCGTGCCCGCGCCCGCGTCTCTTGCCGTGCGTGGGATCCCCGGACGGACAAACGTGCACCGGTGCACCGGGACGTACGAGTGATGGACGATTTGAATTTTGCACGTAACACCGTTTCCAGAACTACAATGCAAACTAAAATGCAAATATTATAATTGGGGGGGGGGGGAAAGAATAGGGTGTAGTGGTTTGATTACATTGCACCTTGTTTGAAGGAGGGTTTTCGGGGTTACAAAGGTTCGAGAGCCGATCGGTGCAACCGGACAGTCGCACGTAATAATCACTTGTCACTAGAGGACTCATCGATTTGAATCCATCGGTTGGCGCGCACGCGCTGACGACCTATGATCAAGGGGAACGTATAGGACCTCTGAAGGTTTTAGCTACCCACGATGTCAATGGTGTATTGTTGGGTTAGGCGTTCATTATTTGAACTGCGTTGTCTGCGCGGGTATCGGAAAAACCGTAATCTATTAGTTTTTAACATGCTGTAAAATCGAACGGTCTACTCATTGATTCGCGAAATGTTATACAGTCGAACGATGCACGGCTGTACCTCAACACGCTCAGCGTTTATCGCAGTCGTACTCGGATTTTATTTGTACGCAATACCGCACGTACATCGGGCACCGCTGCACATACGGTGCACTCGCAGACGCAGTCGAAAGCGAAACCGCGCAGGTTCGTCGTCCTTGGCCTCAGGTCCGAGAACCGGCCGGGATACGCGTGGGTTCCTTTTCGATCTTCCCGCAGTTGCGTTGCGCACACAAATAGAAAAAAATTAATAAAAAAGTAATTATCTCCAAGCCGAGTACTCGAAAACTTGACCGCGTGCTATTGCGCCCGTCGACGTGCACGGCTATTTATAGAAAACGAAATGCCTGCGGACTGTAGACGCGGGCCAGTGAGAAACGAAATGGTTCACGTAAAAGCGTATACGTAGCCGTTTTTCGTTTCGTCCATTATACTCGTAACACGTCTCTTCTCGCACTCAACGCGTTCCGAACGATTGACGGATCCCCGCACGAATTCAATTCTAATTTATTTTGTATTAATTGTATTTTCATTGTTTCGAAGATGAGTCGTTTTTTCGACAGTTCCCTTAAGCGTAAGCAAAAGCTAATAATGTTCAACCGCAATCACGACGCTCTACACTGTTATGAAATAATAATTAGATTTAAGTTTTAAGATAACAAGTACGCTCATAATATTATACCTATCGCACGGTATTCCGACCGGCAAAAGGTATGATTTCGGGTTTAACGAATTTCTGATGAAAAAATAAAAATTAATTAATCCTTTCACCGGGAACGTATTCAAGTGTTTCCCGTGAGTAGGCATATAGAAAATTGTTGCTCAAAATAACTAAAATAATAATACACTATAAATAATACACTACACTAACTGAATATAATTTAATTAGGTACCAACAATAAAATATATATTAATGAGGCAAGTATGCAGAACAAATTTTATTTCAATACTAAAACATGATTTTTAAAATGTTAAAACATTTTTATTTATAATTAATAACAAAATACATTCTTTAAATTTGCCGCTATAGGCACGTACCTATAGGGCCTGATATAAATACGCCACTGCCCTCAACAAAAAACAAAACAAGACTATTGAATAGTATAATTATAGCGTAAATATGAATATGTTTACTTGTTATATAATTCGTTTAGAAATGTGAACAATGAATCAAAAAAAATATTTACCGCCTAAAATATTTTCTACTGCGGATGAATAAAATGTAATAGTACAAGTAAATACTGTTAATACAGTAAATCGATGGTTGATTATAAATCGAATGACCCATTTTTCGATTACGATGAAATGATATTTCGAATTAATTAAAAAATTTCATCGGGCGGTTTCTGGAATTCGTTTTGATTTGTTATTCGATCATAATAGTAGTTGTAAATCTAAAAATTATCAGCATAATAATTGAAATATCCGTGAAAAGATTATGGTAATAAAAAAATTGAATGCATTAATAAAAAATACATTGATATTTTAGATAAAAATACGTAATGATTCGTGAGTTCATCAAATCCTAGTTTGGTTTAGGGGTCTATTATAATGGAATGGTATTAAATACACAAGACGAAATTATTTTTCTATTTTATACCTGTTTCTCTTATCGATGCTTCCATTGTTACATTCCCAGTAGACGTTCGATAAATTTCAATTCACTCAAACGATTTTTTTTTTTTTTGTATACATATTACGTAATCCGTGTGGAAGCATATTCGATAATATATGGATCTCTAAACTTTTAGATGCAAAGGTTCTATGAAACATTTGGGTACACCAAAGGGACAAAAGGGTAAATATTTATATAATGTTGTCTAATCTAACCCACTGTGTACGCTACATAAAACATTACGACAAAGAATATGATTGGTTTACTTATTGTTTTTTATTTTATATTTACTTTTTTATTTAAACTAAACTTAAGAGTAACAGTAAAATTTAAGTCTCATGGAGGAGAAAACTGTTTATACGAAAACTAATTTTCGTTAATACGTTTTAAATTGATGTCAGAGAATCGAGTATACTCGTATGTATTAGTTTTTATTTTTTTCAACACGTGTGTGTTGGAAGTGCACGACTAATTCAATAGGAAGGTATTTACCGTTTACGTAATGATATTAGAACAATCGTTATTTTTTATTTCTATTAACCGCTGTAATGTTATTAATCGTAACTTTATACCTGCATTTATGCCGCGTAATTGTCGACCGAAACTTGAACACTTAATAATAATGTTTTGGTTCATTGCCGATGGTAATTTATGCGAACATAATATGTGCACTATGTATATCAGCAACATTGCGTATAATTCGATTAGCTCGGAAATCACGAACGTTCCGAACAAGTGATTGAATTATTTTACACGATCGTTTTTCATAAGCCCGGAGATACCATCACGCGTTCCGATTCAGCCGCACATCATGTCGTAGGCGAAAATAGAGGTGTAGGAATTAGCCCCTTAAATATTTTCATATCCCTCCCAGATTCAAAATATTGAACTCAAAATTTTGTCTGCGAGATTGAGACAAAATCTAATCATCCGTGTCTATGATCTCAACACACAAAATAATTAATTAAGTCGTTATTCGGTGTATTACTGTCTTCGATTAACTAAGAAGTATCCAAAATCGAAATTCGGTCACGAAATCACATTTTTTATATCTTCTTGATAAAATTTTAACTCAACCTATAGTAGTGAATAGTCACGAATTTTGTCTGTACGTAAATCACTAGGGGTGTGGTGGCATAGCCCCGGCGGACAGTAGAGTATTTTTACATTTTTTGCGGGGGGGATTTAAAGTTATTCCGAAAAATAAGTGATTTCATAATATTACAAAAAATACACATACCTAAGGTAGGAATTATTATATTATTCTATTATTATGACGAATACAAATGAAGAGTTATTTACAACCACAAGATTAATGTTCTTTTTCTCTGTATTTTCGTAAACGAGTGGTTCATAAATGTTGAACCTTTTCTTCTTCTGGGAGGGAGGTCGAGACCCGGGACCCCCCTCTCTTATCTTATCTAGTCTTATCTCGGGACTTATAGTCCCTTCAAAATGTGCGCTACACAGTTGCGCCTATACGAACGACTACATTTTTTTTTGTTTTTCAAAACAATTCGAGCGAAAGTTTCCTTCGTAAACCCTCGACTCATCGCGGGCGGTTATCCCAACAAACACAAAGTTCGCGTAAAACATGAAACGCAATACATAATCCACCACGCGTGCGCGCAACATTCGTTTATTATGACGACGATCATATTACGTACGTCTCTGGCGTGATGATATGCGCCATTAACTCGGATTCGTCCCGTAACGGAAATAAAGGCGTGCGCATTTCGCTGGGAATTTTCTCCAGGCGCGAGGTAGAAGAAAAAAAAATAATAATAACAATAACGCTTATTTATTCTTTTCGGCGTGCCCCAATTTTACCACCGTCTGATCGATGGTGTGTGGCCCGCAGCGCGACGCGTGTTTACGACGGAAACGCGCGGCAACCGTACGGCGACAGCGTAATTGTTATTATCGTGTGGTATATAAGTACAAGCGAGCAAATACGATTAGTAATATTAAAAATTGAATGACCTGAACGGTAACTGCAAATTTATGAATTATAAAATGTTAAGTATAAAATATAATATAATATAACAGTGGTACGTTCTTCTTTGAAATATAATGTCGAGGGTTTTGATCCAATTGATCGCTTCATCCGTAGCGTCGTGAAGTTCCCGCATAGTGCAACGATATCGGCCGACGGTATCGACAATGTCAAAAAATATGGTAAAAAACAAAAAATGTTGGCCGTTGTTTTACGCGACGCGCGGTCGTACGCGATGAAAAAAAAACGAAAAAAAAAGACGAATACCTTCTCCCGCGTTACGTGACTTAGGATCCGGAATTGATGTGTACACGCTAGGGATTGTTAACGTCGAACGTTGTACGATTTGATTTATGTAACGCCTATGCGAACGAAACACATTTGTAGAAAAATTCCAAAAACAAAAAAAAAAAACCAGATTTCACCGCGGCACGAACGGCGTGTAAAACCGTATTTGTTCGCTAACCGACTGCTACACGTTCCTATGTACATGGTTCTACCGACGATTTGGGTAATAAGCGTTTTCCGCGGATTTCAATTGCGCCAGTTTATCAACACGTGTAATTATAACGTAACCCGCGAACAACAGTTCGTCCGCAGTTGGTACATCCGCTTCGTAACGACCGGCGAAATTCTGTTTCGAAACAATATCTCTGGAATGCGTGAAACGGAGGAAGTGTAAACGTGCGTGTGGCCGTCGTCCGTTTCGCGAAGTTTGTACAATTAAATGTTAACCGGCTATTAAAAATCGGCTCGCAGGATTCCTGCGCAGGATGTAACGTAATTGAACGTACGTTTAACGTGCGTTTGTGTTCGTGTAATACGATCGTGAACTTGTTCGATGATTGTGTAATTTCACTCAGATTACGTGTTTTTTTTTTTTTTTACCTTTTTTTCCGAAAAGATCGAGCGGTAGAGCGCAAAATATCGATCGATACAGCTACGATTCCGCCTTTAAACTTGTATTCTCTTATTATATATTATAACAACATTTTGCGAACGATTAATTATCATGCTGTTATTAGCCTTGAAAGGTCCAATGACTGGGCATGAAAATATCGATGTATAATTAATTTGAAAGAAACTGGTGTTATTTATTAACTTTAACCAACACCCTTTGCGTCCTTCTCGGTTACATAGAATTATGTTCTCATGTTTAAATCGTGTTATTAATATCATAAAAAAAAAAAAAATTATACGAAAGCAAAGTGTACTATTGTCTTCGAAAATACTTATTTTTTTTTTTTTTTTTTTAATTCGCCTTTGTTCACACATTACAGCAAAGCGATTACATAAAATATTCATTTTATTTACTCTCTTTTGCGTGACGTGTTTTTAACGATTATTCAATTTAATAAACCAGTAGTTCTTACCGCCCAATAACATACCCTATGCGCGTTGTGTACAATAATTTATGTAGAGTATGACTGCATTAAATGTTCGGTATCTTATTACATTCAACTTGAAAAATCAATCGTGTTGTGACGGGTATCGAACCGCTCCGGCGTACAACGACGGCAACGAGCTTAAAAAACAACGAGCTGTTCGTACTTTGTTATTGTTGGCGAAGACGAAGAGAAAAACGCGTTTGCTCGAATTCGAGCTGGTTTTGTTGTTCGATTTTCAAAATAATTAAGTTCAATGATTTTTTTTATTTTTATACTTACTTTTATTTTTCAATGCTTATATTTTATTTTTCGTTTGCCGATGGTTATTTTTCCATCGTTGAATGTCGATTTTTTCGTTGTCATCGAACGCAATGGAATATTATTCAAAAGTGTGATGTCTACTTAATTTTCCTCGTCAAAATTATAATAATTCTTAGTCCGGGAGTGATTACCGTCATCATACGTTTACGATGTACGAAACGAGAGTGCTAGAGGTATTCGCTGTCAAAATTGTTTGGCGCGTATTTAAACGTTTTACTTGCACACCCGGAATAATAACTTTTTTTTAGAAATTGTGAGTGTAGAAGAGGAAGACCGAAAAAAAGACGATTGGATACGATTGAGAATGATACAAGGGCTGCTGGTGCGTGCACGAGGGGTGTAGAAAACCGAAAATAGAACAAAGGTGGCCGACCTCGAATAGTTGGGAAGAAGGCGGGAAAGAAAAAGAAGACATTTCATCGGTAAGGCTCAGAAGTTATAACGCTAAAAAGCATTAACAATTATTATATTATTGCAGTAAAAAATAACCAAAATCGTACTTAAACTTTTTTTTAATTGCCAAAATAACTATTTAAAAATAAATAAATTTACAGTATTTTTTTATTAAGACTATAACATAACAAATGTGTGTTATTTTACAATGAATTTTAATATAAAAATTCATATCAATACTAGACGAACTATTTTTATCTGGTCTTCCTGAAGCCTACAAACAAAAATATTAACATTTAAAAACATTTTATTTTATTTTTTTTAATACATATTTGTGAAATTTCTCAGATTCGAAAGCAGTATGTTGTGCAATTCGTCTTATCAAATAATATATCCATCGCTGCCTTCGCAATCGACAGAGCCCGAAACAATCATCAATTATTATTATTATTATTATTGCTATTATATTATTCTGACATATATTATTCTGATATATATTATTCTGACATATATTATTCTGACATATATTAATATCTGACGCGAGCACCATTCGTTACTTTATTATTACGTAAAAAAAAAAAAAATCATGTGAATAAACAATTTAAAAGCGTCTAAAATCGTATTATCAATGAGGAAAATTGAAAAAATTGCAATCAAATCGAAAAAATGCCAACAATAACATAAAGTTGCATTAAAATTGAATAGATTTTGATTCTTACTAGCATGGAACGAATTTATAACCAACTTAAGAATAAATCCGAACAATAGAAAAGAAGTTGCAACTTCCGAGACCTAGTCATCAGGTATCAGTTTTTCTCGAATGGTTCTTTTTTTTTTATTTATTTTGCTTTTAGTGCTTTTTAACTGAAATGATCCGCTGTGATTTACTTCAGCGAGCTTGGTCCCGCGGTAACCGCTACTCGACTTAATTTATTACACATCTGCACCCATATAACATTCTGTACCGGCAGTACTCTTTTCGCACGTCAATTGTACACTCTTATACGTTCAACGGGTACAACCGTAACGGTCGAAAGTTCCGCATAATTGAATGTGGGTAACCATGTGTTACCATAACACAAAACGGACTGCATTATTCGTTTGATTACGCGCCGACGGGACGGACTGTAAGTGTATAAATCAATAGAATTTCGTTTTACGCGAGCGACCTGTAAGAAAAAATCGAGTTCGGCAACAACTTGTTATATTTACTTTGATTTTACGAATTTTTTATTGCTCCGCTGACGTGAAAGCAAGTGAGAGCGTGTACGTCCACGGTACCTACGCCAAAGGAGCTCGTACGTGATATTTAGTATTTATTATTATATCATCTTCGAGCGTGCGTGAAAAAAGTGTTTGCTTGTCATAATGAACGCGCTAATAGGTTTAAGATGCGTTGCATAACCCAATATTAACTGAAAACTATAATAGCCCGAACGCAAAAAATACGTACGGTGTTTGTCAGTCGTCAAAGCATAAATAATAATGATGATGATGATAATAAAATCATTTGCGTCATTTCAGTCATCTATTAGTATGCAATATGTAAATATATGTAGATACCAAAACTGCAGTCGCCGGTGTAACGGAGATACAACTCAATGTCTGTCCACTATATAATACCTTGTTTAGTTTTTTTTACTCCGATTAATCATAACTTTCTCGGATATTCTTGGTAATAAATTACTATAATAGTTACAATTAAAATAAACGAGTGTTTATTACTTTATTAATATATTTACCTTAACTCATTCAAGTATAAGGTATAATTATTTTTATGCAACTTAACTAATGTTACCTTGTTTTTTTTTCTACTTATACTTAGTCCATATCATAAAATTCGGCATATCGTTATATAAACTTAAAAATGTTTTATCCCACTTTGTTCTATAATGATTCACGTCGATCAGTCACAAATATATTCCAAAAAAATTTCAACATAAAAATTAGCGTATAAATTAACTAATTATATACTAATTAACAGATAAATAATCAAATACATGAACAAACTATTATGTCGAACGTACTTTGTGTAAACAATTTAAGGTTATTAAAATTATTATTGCTAAAATTTGTATTTCAAATTTAGTACTTGTGCATTTATACTTATCACAATTATTGTGCTCACCGCCTTATACATTAACTGCATAAATATAATTTACACACTATATAATAATAATTTTATTTATTTCTAGTAAAAAAAAAAAATATAATAGTATACAATTTGTGAGAAATGTTACTAGAAATCACTCTACACTAAGGAAGAACCTCGTGTCGTAGAGTAAGAATATTTATTATTCAGGGCCAAACACAGTGGATAAAGAATAATAATAATAAAAAGTAATGACAGTAAGAAAAAACCAGAGTTCAGCTGAAAATAGTTGAATATAATAAGAAATTTGTAAATGGTAAAATATTTAAAAAAAGAAAAAAATCACATTTTAGTACTTAGATAATTAAAGATTATTGTATAACCAATTTTTTGATATTAATAATTAAAAATATTAATTTAAAATTTGTATGATTATAACAAATTAGTAATTTATCTGGATATACTCGTATTACGTTGAATCCGAGTAATGTAGACAATAATCGTTTCGGATCCAGTACGTAGTATTGTATTACACAACATTTTGATTGAAAAATATC
Organism: Sipha flava; assembly: GCF_003268045.1. Lineage (NCBI taxonomy): Eukaryota > Metazoa > Arthropoda > Insecta > Hemiptera > Aphididae > Sipha > Sipha flava. Next base: position 1,165,586 of record NW_020273606.1, read on the forward strand.
AATATCTTAAATTATTCATTAAACGATTTGATACCATAACTGCATTTGTACGGATTACGGTTTTTATCTTGATCATATCTGTTTGGTGCATACCGAAAGAGTTTGAAGCGTTAACTATTACAACTGAATCAACAAGACGGGTTAAATTGTCGAGAGAAAAACACAATTACCTTTGATAACTGCTCATCGTGCGACCGACTATTTATACAGTATAAAATTATATTTTACATTCGTTTTTATACTATTGATAAACTGTTTATAATTACCTTAGCATTTTTTTTTTTTTTTTATGTATCGCTTATCAAGCCCGTTGCAATGTAACTAATTAATAGTAATCAAACCTGCACGTCGCAGGTGGTCAAAAAAAAAAAAAAAAACATCGTTGAAACTGTTTTCGTCGTGAAATCATTAAAACCAGAACGATCATTATTCTCAAACGAATTTTAACGCAACAATATGCACACGAAAGCGGATACCACAACTGTTCATTAATACGAGTATCATTATCACGGCTCGTGATTTGCGGCTCTAAAAAATGTTGTGATAAAATTACGATTACATTGAAAACGAAAACGCGGATCATCAGCGTTATTGTTGATTTACGTTTGTAATTGTTTTCGTCACTTTAATGAATGTAATTTTCTACTTGAAAATGCCAATGTACGCGTAAAATTTCGCTAAAAACGCATAAAGAGTGGAAAAAACTAATTTTAAATTTCGCGGTACGTACGTAAAACGTCAACGAAATAATGTCGTATTCGATCCCGTGTTTACCGAAAACGAATCGACAACTCGCACAGAAATTTCTGGTGCTCCACAAAACAAATACACGAACGCATAATAAGCATACGAGACGCGCAAATCGTTGTTTAATATCCCTTTCGTGTGGCGCGTTATCACCGTTCGTAGTAACATACACTCGTGCAGCAGCGCTGCAGATGTAAATCACGAACTAACCGGGTGAAGTAAATCGAAATAACGATGTACAGGATTTCCTGCGAACGTTGGCCGGATAATTTTCGCGTTTTTAGCATCGAACGAACCGCAACGAATCGCGTATGAAAATGCTCGAAATCATTATTTCGCCCTAACTGTAAGCGTACACAGATTATTACGTAATCTTGCTTGTACCGTAAAATCCACACGTAAAAATTGTTGTTTACTTTTTGTTATAAGATTTTATAAAATTCTAATTTGCCCTTCCCCCCCCCCCTAAACAAGGCTCTGGAGCCGCCCCTGTGTCTACTTAAAATTTTTATCTGACCTTTAAGAAATAAATTTGTATATTTGTTTTAACACACACACACACACACACACACACTTGGGAATGAAAAACTATTTATATCTACTCGTATTTAACTATTAATTTATATTTATTTTAAAATGCATGAATATTTGCAACCCGTAGCGTATATGCAATAATCAGATGTGATAAGAAAAATTTTTACACGTCATAAGTAAAATATGTGAAAGGCCCAGTGACAGCCGTTCAGTTACAATTAGGCTCCTAATAGACTCCTGCGCCGTTGTTTTTCAAACCAACGGGAAGGGGGATTTCCTTATATGTTTTCTTCGATGAAAACGAATGGGTTTATATGTGACTGGATAATTTTTTATACCAGTAAAATATTATTATTGTGTAAACAGTCTCGATGTTAAGATGCATTATATAAACCGTCGTATGGATACCAGGTGGTACGGAATCCGTTATTTTTTTTGCCTGTATTTACATCGGTACACACAATTTATAATATTTTTATTGTTGTATTTAGTTAGATTTCGAGCAAATCAAGGGATGAATCGATTTGTCAATGGTTTTATGTTTTTGTTAACACTTATTCGGATAGTAAATGTGTACCGATCGTATCTTGTACAGAACCAACCTCGCTAAATCGTTCGAAACGTAAGTCATGAAGCGGATAGACTTAATTATTATAACTACTTGTCCGATGTGTATCGGACCAATTAAAAAAAAATACGAAAATAAAACTTTGAGCCAATTTGTTCGCGTTTAATATTTGCAAGTATGATATTATGCGAAGAGAGCGAAAGCGATTTCAAACGCACGAAATTCATCACTAATTACAATTGCAAGCACTCAAATTTCAAATATTGTACAATATGTATGCGTGTTAGTATTGTTTTTTGTTGCAGTATATGCACAGGTTCCGATGGTTCCAGTGTTCCGTCTGATTTATAGTTTTCACGGTGCACTGGATTTTCGAACTCGATCGAACATTGATTGTCAGTTTTGTTATTTTTTTTTAATTTTGTTCTATCTTTTTTTTATAAATACTTGATTATTGTATTTCATTCAATAGCTTATTAACACCTAGGTGAGTTTATAAATCGAAATTTTTACATATGGTGCAGGATTTAGCGGGAGTGCAGGGCGTGCAATGCATCGAGGCATCGAGAGAGGCCTCTGAAACCAAAATACGAGGTACGTCCAGAAAGTAAATTCCGTTGGGCAATAAAAACATGTAAATGTGTAAATTTTAATATAAATTTTATTTGAATATAAAAGACAAGTACAAATTTATTTTTTAACATAGTTACCACCATTATTTAAGCATTTATCATATCGAGGTAATATTTTTTGTATCCTTTCATCATAGAAAGATGACGCCTATAATTGTAACCATACACTAACAGCCTTTTTCGCCTCATCATCTTCGTTGAAGTTCTGGTCACCCATAAATGATTTCATGTGCAAAAAAAATGTATTGATAATGACGCCATGGTGAACCTTCTGTTTTCATAAATATTTTTTTCAACTTCTTGCACTAAACATCATTAACCAAAGGTGGTCGCCCAGTTCGTTCTTCATCGTGAACATTTGTACGGCCTTCATTGAAAAGTCGCACCCATCTCCTAATCATTGAATCACTCATAACATCTCCATAAACTTCACATATTAGACGATGAATATCAACTGGTTTGATATTCTTTGCATTTAAAAAACGAATCACAGATCGTACCTCACATATGGCGGAATTTTCTATTCGTTTATCCATTTTAAAACACTCGCCACGTGACATACGTATACTAACTAGTCACGGAATATTTTTAAATGTTCCAAATTAGTAAATGAAATAATCGGATAGAACCGTAATTAAGATAACATCGCAAACGTGATAAAAATAGAAAACGAAACTTACTTTCTGGACGTACCTCATAATAAAAATTAAATTGTCTGTTTTGTTATTTTTTTTTTTTTTTTATAAATATTTGATTGTTGTATTTCATTCAACAGCTTTATAACACCCGAGTGAGGTGAGTTTATAAATCGAAACGTCTTAACGTATTTCTGAAAGTGATGCGCAAAAAAACGAAAAATAAAAGTCACTTTACGAAATATTTTTTTAAGAGGCCATTAATTTATATTCGCATGTCGGCCTCCTGAAACTCAGATCCGGCACTAATACGTTTTACATTGCACACCCGTTAAACTGTTTGGCGTGTAAGAGGTTTCGTTACGTATCAAACGAATCGTAATCAAACCTCGTTTATCGACACGGCACGTAACGATAACAATACATCGGTATCTTAAGCGTAGATGGCAGTGCTGACGATGACATTTGCACATTGTTGTTCCATGTTTCGACGCCGAATCGTGGTGCATTTTTTCGTTTCTATTTGTTTTTCGAATACACGCTAAAAGAAGCGCGAACGTTCGTACGATAATTTTTCTTTCTTTTTAAAGTTATTTTTTTTTATTTTTTTTTTTTTATTTACTTCAAGTATAAAACTGTTACATCTCAACGATTAAAATAAAATGCTTAAAATTAAGTACATAATAATGACATTAAGATAAACAGATATAATTATCGGTGAATATGACATAATTGGTAATTAGGCTAATGAGATAGGGAATAAATGAACTATGGAATGGATTGCTTTTGCAGTACAGCTGTAAGGCTAAGGGGTTTAATTAGTGAAAAAAGATCTAAAATAAATTTGGAAAAAATGTGGTTATTAGTGGAATTATTCGATAATGGAGTATTATTAGATCGGCGATGGAAGCGTAGATTATGGTTTTAGAATGTTAGACGTGAGTATAGTGTTTAGATTTTGTCGAATGAGTAAATTTGCGATGTTAGAGTAGTGTTTTATATTTTGGACATCCTTTGTAGTTTGAGGTATGGTAACCCGCGCAAAGGACGCATGTGGCTGGGCTGCTTTTTTCTTTGGCGCAAGTGTCTAAAGAGTGACTTCTCCCACATTTAACACAGCGTGAGGGATGATGGAAATATTTAGTGGTATGTCCATAGGTCTGACAGTTTTTACACTGAGGCGGACCACTTTTCGTCCTGTATGGTAATTTAACTTTCATTTTTGTATGCAAAATTGATGATATACTTAAAACTTCTTTATTATTGGTATTGGGTGTGAGGTTCACGAAAAAGAGTGGTAGTGGGCGTCTGTTTTTAATAACATTTACGACACAGGTAGCGGAGTGACCTAGTTCGTCGAGAGCATCAGATATGTCTGAGGTAAGGGTCGAGTGGTGCAGGTTTCTTATGACGATCTTGTAAGGCCGATATATAGAAGGCATGAAAGTGTAGAAAGAAGCATCGGTTTCCATAAGGTATTCTGCGATTATATTAAAATGTTCACGACCTTGAGGGAGGACAATCAAAAAAGAAGGTAATGACTTATATATAAAACTGTTTTGACCAGTGACTTTTAACGTGTTTTTGTAAGTGGAGAAGTTTTTAATGTTTTGGATATAAAATAGTGATGCCCTGGAATTGTCGTGTATAGCGGGGATAATGGACTCATTAATTGCATAGAAAGCATCACATATGACGTTGGGTTTACTTAAGTTGTTCTCCTCAGATACCAGAACGGCGAATCGGTTTGGTGAAACAAACCTTTTGGATTTCTTATCATTTGGATGCAGTGACAATGACGAAGATGACAGATTTCTTTTGGTGGATTTGGGCGTACAAGAAGACACTAGGCCCGAATTCTGACCGTTTTTGTTGTACATAATACCGTTATAGGTAAGGGAAAAATGTGCTAATGAACATGATAAAAATAATTTAACGAGCGTGCTCAGAGATAACGGAGCGAAAGAACCATCGGCGCAATGTGCGTGTTGAACGTAACAACCAGACTGATGGATATTTTTACCATAAGTTCGAATGCAATAATTCCTGCGGAACGTGAAATTTCCACAACCGTTAACGCACTCCGAGGGAAAGAATTCTTCGAACTCGTAACGATATCGATCGACTAAATAACACTTGTTTCTCTTAGCGCGCCAATTGAACGTCGCGCGAAACGTACGATGAATATTTTACACGAGGAACGCGACCCACGCGTGCATCGCCGACGTTATTCCTGAAAAGGAAACTCGCAACCCCCCAGACACGCATATTATATTTAATTCTAAACGGGTGTGCAGTGGCCGATAGTTATAGTCTAGAACCGTATCGGGCTCGTAGAATCAAATGAATAATGAACGGTACAAGTACTTTTAAAGAAAAAGAAAAACGTACGAAACACCTACGGTAAATCGATAAGAGTGTTAGATATGAGCCCTCGTGTACTATTGACATTCACTTGTAAAGTTTCCAACCTTTTTATTCTTACTAACATCGTACAATAGTTCTCTAGCATACTCGTATATTATTCCTTTATCGTGTCGATTATTATTAATTTTACGAAATACCGTGTGTATAACATGTTTAGATGACCGTATCGAAATATCAAAATGTCAAACTCTGATTATTATTATCTTCACGAATATTCGTTATCTACGATATTATTGTATTAGCAAACTTCGTTAAAATATTTGAAACGAAAGTTGGGGAAACGTTTTATTAAACGATTTTGTATTTTTAAATTTAGTAAAATTATGTAACATTGTTTAGTGAGACACTAAACAAAATCTCATTGTCATAAATCGATGTCAAAATCAAGTCGAAAATAGTACACAAGGAATTACATCACGTTTAATAATAATTATAATCCAGAATTCAAATAACATAATAGGAAAATCGATTTTTATATGTTAAGTACAAATTCAATCGAATTGTAAAGTTAACTTCTATGCACATTTATAAAGGATCACGTTCAACACTTAAAATTAACCTGGATCTTTTTAAATTATAGATTTACCGTAAAATAATTGTTTGGGTTTTGGAAATATTTTATCCATACTCAGTTATATGTTTGCTGTTAACAAAACCTTTTAAATTTACGAAACGCTTCAGTTAAAAAAAAGTGCCATATTTTCACGAATAAATCATATATAGTCTTAGGCTTACGAAACATGTTTCTGAAATTACAAATATAAATACAATACGTGTGAAACATATTTTAACAATTGATATTACACGTCAGGTCATCGGGTATTTATTATACAAATGAAATAATGCAAACGTAACATAGTAAAAAATACCATTTTATAAAATATGTTTTTCACCGAAACAACCAAATATGTATTTCCAATGACGGTTCATTTACTATTGTACGCGCACTGTACGATATATTCTATATTTATGGCACATATGTTTTAAATATATACCATCCACGTAAACGCATAATAACTATTATTTGAATACACGATCAGTATTTTCCAGAATTCATGACTCACTTGATGATCACTTTCAACTCATGTTTGTACCGCCATCAGTTACTGCAACAGGAATACATTGGTGTTACGATGGAGATCCGTTCAAGTTATATTCGTTCGTGGATTCGGTGACTCAGATCCTGTTTTTTATAAACATTCGTACAACCCATTTTTGAATGTACAATGCTATAATAGAGAGCCCCTCAACCCTACTTCCATAAGATTATAATTTTTAGTACAATTTCAGTAATCATTTTTAGTAATGACGTGTTAAAATATTAAAAGACCGGCGCACGTCCGATCGTCGATCCCTTAAGCTGTGGGTCCGCAGCGACGGGTCCAGGGCCGAAACGTTGGTCGAGGTGTTATTACGAGGGTGTTCGAATACATCGGTTAAGATATGCGACCCGGCGATCCGACGAACCTAGCGCGCAGACAGTAACACGATGAAACGGTTTTCATGACGCTCAGGCGTCAAGGTGAAAATTTATTGGTGGGTGGGTGTGCGGTTGAATTTAGATGTGTAAAGATTTCGGACGAACGCACGCTTAGCGAGTTTCTAAGTTTAAACATATTATCAACACGAAAAACGAGTGCAGAGGAACACACGACAGTCGATAAAAATATAAACGAAATATAACGACGATTAGATCGAAATTTTGTATTATTAATTCTAGTTGATTTCAACGTAAAAGAGGGAAAAGTCTCTTAGAATACGTTAATCCGAAATTTGTGTTGACAAAATGCGAGCGGATAAGGAATTCAATCGTTAATAATTTTTAGTCTTCTTCGATTTATATTTTTAGAAAAATGTCATGAGAATTGTCATGAGAAAATGTCAATTGGGTATTGAAATATATGTTGTGCACCATGGCTTATAAATGTGCATCACAGGCGCAGCCGAACGGTATTGTAACGCTGTTGCAGACCGCTGCGACGTCCACGTACCGTTTGGCGAATCGAAAGTGAAGCGTTCACCAGTGTCAACAGCTAACCTCGAAGTGGATTCAGAGTGAAATCGCTCGGAAACGTATTATTACACGCGTAGTTGTTACGTGATCGTGTAACACGATATAACGATCTGTACGCGTGTTTTTGTTCGTAGACGAATATTCCGAAAATTCTTTTTCCTTTTTCATAATACGATTCTTAAAACTATGCGTACATATCGTATAATACGGTGAAATTATTCTTCTCAAAATTTAAGTTTAAACTACCGTACGGATGGATAACTAAGTTTAGAATTACTTTAATATTTTTCAAGTTACAACGATCGAAACGACTGCAATCTTTTTCAATATCTCATTTTCGATTTTTTCATAAGCCTATTATGATGTATTGTGGTTTTTGCTAATTTTGATGCAGTTTTCAAATTTCAAACTACATCTTTAACGGTAAAAATGGTACATACGCGCGCGCAGCCTCGTTCGAATCAGTGGACCGGATATCGTCGTAAGCGCTCGTGTTCACGTGAACGCACCGAGTGCGCTCGGAAAGTCGCAGCTTTTCCTCTGGCCAAAGCACGCGCGCTGGATTCGAATTACCGACGGTTTTCGATCCACCGCAACGTCTCGAATCCGTTTTTTTTCAGTCACTAGATATGTAGTGTTATAGATCTACAACTCTAGAAAACAATTTGAGTCTCCGTCTTTCTACCATCAGCCCTCGACTTCCTCAACTTTGTAAAAACTTCCAGGGCCAAATTTCTTAGTTTTCATACAAATCATTATTATTTTTTCTCTTTTTTTTTTTTTTTTTTTGATTTGCAAATTTAAACTTTTAACTGACAATGTTTATTAATTCCTGCAACTCAAAGAAATTGTAGGTTTAACTTTTTTTTTTTGTTATTTCAAGAATTATTCTAAAATACGCAGTTAAAATTATTTATTATTTTGATGTTAGGGTGACGTGGTGTTTTATTCTAATAGCTAAAGGTGACATGAACGAGAAAAATATGAGAATCACTGGTGTACGGTAACAATAGTTGTAAGCGCAATCAAACAGAAAACTTTAGCGTAGGTCGAAGCAACGTGTGTTTTCTCGTTCGTTTCCTGCGATCGTATTGCGTTCGCATACCGTCCGTATTTTTCGACTTGTTCTAGTCCGGAATCGGGTAAAAGTAAAAATCTAATAAAATACGCGTGGCCATAACGTTATTACGTAACGTTTTAGTGAAGACCGGCGCCAGAGTTGGGCATCAGTCAAGTAAAAAACTAGTTGTTCATTGCTCTACGGGTTGTTCTAGATTTTCTTTTTTTATTTCGTCCCATGGTCGTTCGTGTTTATTCCAAACGGTTCGTGAATAATATGATGTTCGAACTTTATTGGAAATCGAAATATTTGTGTTTCGCTTTTACAATATATTGTCTGCTATCGAAAATGTCATAAAAAAAGTCAAATATGATATTGTTACAAGTAAGAGAGAGGCTTTGGTTCGATCTATACTTTCAACATGTACACGCGCGTATAATGAATTTCGCTCTGTTGTCGCAAATCGTACCGACTACGACTATAATTACGTTTTTCGTTTGATAAATACATTACTCGATGGTTGAAGTTCGCGAATCCGGCGACCCGTCACCTTTTATGTTTCACAAACGAAATTTATCGACCATGCCAATTTCATTTTAAATCGATGACAATAATTCAAAAAAAAAAATATAATTTTCATTATTGTAGAAATATCCACTTTTTTATATGTATTAGCGTTATTTTTTTTTTTAAACGTTTTTATTCATCATAATTTGATCCAACGATTACAATTCACAATTAATATTTAACTCAAAATAATATAATAAATAAACAATAATAAAAACAATGAGAGTAATGCTAACTAATATATTGATTGGTTAATCATAATATAATACAATTAAAATTAAAATAGGTAGTATGTAATGTATTACGAATGTTATGATATTCGAATAGTGTCTAATGATGTGATAAGGTGTATATGTTTACGATTATGTCAGAGTTGGAATACTTTTTAATTAATATGGAATAATTTGTTTTTTTTAGATATGGAAAGTGATATTCTATATCGGTTTCCTAGCGAAGAAATGAAACCAATAAATATGAGTGCCAGTCAGAGTTGGGCAAAAAACAAATCAAAATGCTTCATGAAAAATAAAAGCATGGATAACTGATTATTTTGTGAATAAAAATTAAAATTTTATTCTAAATAGTTTTAATTGTGAATAGAAAATAACAATTATTCTAAATAGTTTAGTTTGAGAATAAACGAATAAAATAAATTGTGAACTACATTTATCATATAATAAAGTTCAATGTGCGAGTAATAATTAATAAGTCGATAGGTAGTGCTTAATCAGTTAGATTAGCCTCGTTTAACAATTAAAATAAAATTTCACAATTAATAAACGAAGACATAGTAGAATAAGAAAAATAAACACAATTACTGTAATATAATCAAAAATATTGAGATGAATTAGTACCTTAAATATAACGTTAAACATATGCTGCATGATAACATATTGAAGAAAGAAAAAAATATAAGGGGAATATAATGTAAATGTATAATACTAAAATTGCACGATATATAGTGCATGTATACTGGATTAAGATTGAATATTATGTATGATAAATTAAAAACGTGATATAACTTAAGGTGTATTAAGTTTATGTAAAACTGCTGTTAAGAAGAGTGAGGAGGGGATTAATTAATGGAGATAACTCGGATAGAAATTTGGATAACGATGAAAGATCATTAATAGAATATACACTAACATTATTATTATGCAATTCGATATCTCCGGGCTTAGAAACAACGGAGGCATAAGACGGTTTGAACAGTGTTGGAGTGGGGCTGTTGAGAAGAGCCATTTCGATAGGTTGGTTCGTTTTAGAAATCTGCGTACGTTTTTTGAAACGCTGGTTTTGATGACGGTCTGACACCAACTTAAAAGTCGAACAACCTTTGAAATCGACCTTATAGTCCTCGGCACAGAGAGCACATTTAACAGGGCTCTTTCGATCTTTTGTGAACTCGGAAAAGCGATCTTCGCCGCATTTAACGCATCTTGGATGATGGTGACAATGATTCCTTGTATGACCGTATGCTTGACGTTGATGACATTGCGGAGGGCCACAACGGATTTGACGAGATCTTTCGATGGTGACAACAGTGTAAAATACGTAACCTATATTTATCTATATTGTTGTAACTTATTTTTATTATAACTTGGGGGATTAGATCAAAGAAAAACATTTGGAGAAAATTTTTATTTTTGTTTTTCATATTAATGACTTGTTTCACAAAATGCTCTTTTTCTAATATAGGAGCTCAGTTTACGCCTATCGACGGCCACGGCAATCGTCTGACCGTGCGCGTGTTCACCGATCACTGGTCGAAAATAGTGCTGAGCATTATTTTGACCAATCCGGATTACGGATTACAACTATTTAATCCGGATTTCGGATCAATTCGTTTTATTCGGATTCACGGATTCAATCCGTTGATTTGGATTTCGGATCCAATCCGGCTTCATTGTTTTTAATAGGTAAAGGATAAACTATCAATAGTTTAGTAATAAAATTTAAATGATACAATACAAATTACGATACGATACGTCGATACGCAATACGTACTAAGTAGTAAGTACTAACGTAATAACAAAATTACTGAGCTGTAACTTGTAAGTAGTAACTAGTAACTATCGACTATCGAGTACAGACTACAGAACAGTGAGTACTGAAAATAAATAACATTACCCTCATGCCTGTTATTAAATATTAATAAAAGTACAATTGATATCGAATAACATCGTAGAACATAACACAATATTTATTTATAGCACTTCTGAACAATAACAATACACGCGATAATATAATAACCCATGAAGATAACAAGATTAAATACTTGAAATTTTCAGCAAATGTTTATATTTATTAATGTTATTTATAATTTATATACAGTAAATTTGAAATAAACCGGATTTATATCATAATCCGGATTAAACGGATTGTAACATTTGTTTCAATCCGGATCAATCCAGATCGGTAATCCGGATATGGATTGATCCGGATTTGGTGCTTAGCACTAGTCGAAACCCTTCCGTTCGGTTCGTCCCATTCCCGAGAATCGGTTTCGCACGCAGATCCTACGAACCCGTGAACATGTGATTTTGCCGTCATCGCGCCGTGTCGTACGTATAGCTCTTAGCCCCGGAAGAACTGTGAAGGGTGAGCGCGTGCAACGGAATCGTATCCCGCCCGTCGTCGAGAGTTGTCGTAGGTATAATAATCGAAAACTACCCCTCCTCTTAGTCCACTCCGAGCGCGTAGCGGCAGTACGAGCATTTGAAAAACGATTTGAAGGACAATATCTATTGGAAAAAAAAAATTTCCATGTGATATTCTTACGTACATACACGGTGTATACGTGTCATCCACGCGGAAGATAATTATAACTTATTCGACAGCGTCATTTTGCGTATTGTGATTTTGATTTGTAAGTAATGGCTCGCAAGAGCGTATTTCGTAAACATAAAACCGACCAATAGTGAATAACTGAATGCGCGATTGTAGTTATTTTGTTAAAAATATAAATGTACGCACCAACGTGCAGCGATTAGTGCAACCCATTACATTTAATCACTGAGAAAGATAAGAAAAAATATGCTGGGTTATTTGCTAGAATTTTGATAAATGATTAAAAAGAAAGTGTAATTGTTTTGTTAAAACACGAGTGTCAATAATTAGAAAAACGTTGAGTCAATAAAATAAGACAAACAATTATCCTAAGCTATCGAATTGCAATCTAATTAAATAATATATTATCTTCTCAGCACTGATTTTATCTAATTAAAACTTTTTTACATGTGAAGATCACGTTTTGCGTACCATGGTGCATTTTGATATTTTTATTGGTAAACCCAGATATACGATAAAAAAAATAAATATTGTTTCCGTGGATTAGATATCTTTTTTTGTTTTGAAATTTGTATACAAATCACGTGGTGACAGTTTGAAATCTTTAAATTGTGCACTGCTGATGGGTAAAAATTGATTTATTGTTCTAATGTGAACAAGTGTGCGTTAATATAAAATTTAACGTGAAATGTAATCATGCAACAATGAAAACGATTTTGTTTAAATAAACTATTTTCGGTTAAATAAATAACATTTTATTTTTTACAATATTATGTACATATGTATATAGTTTTGGGTCACGGAACACCTTTTTTATTGGTACCGAGTACTAATGGTTTTATTAGACGTTACACTTATACTTTGTAATATATACGAATGAATGGAAGAATCGATAAGAACTTATACAAACTCTACGCTAAACGTTTTTGTGCTGCAAGTAGTGACCTGGAAAATGGCTCGACTACCTTATCCTTGAAAGATACTAGTCTGTCCTAATACTTCAGATTGAACCAAATATACCGATACATTGTACTTTTTTCCGATTTCAGAACCGTAAACTTTTAATTACATTATATTCGAGTTCTGTTCATAGACAAAAATGTAAAGCTTACCGATAACTACTGAAAACGTTAATCGCTGGCGCCGGTCCAAGAGTAGAGGTCGAAAGGACATGCGCCCGTCACGAAATCCAAAAAAATCAACATTTACACTTATATATCTGTAAGTACACTTGATAAATAATAACTTGGGAGTAAATCGAATGCTTTGAAAGGCAATTTTTTTCATTTCATTTTCCGCCAAAAATATTTCCAAACGTCTAAAGTCACGCAGTTCGGAACGGGATTCGAATGCGGAATACAGACAACTCATTAAGCATAGTTGACACTATACGTTGGTAGTTTAGGGAACCGATCGTTTTTACTGAAGTTGTTTAGTGAAATAATTTAGTAGATTAAATCGTCAAATGATCTCGTTCAGCTTGATTTGTTTCGATCCAGGAACCGTCCCACCGTTCTATTGCGATGCTTTAATCATACTGCAGCTTTGTGCTTCACTAAGACACTATAATTTTCGAACACTTTGAGCTACTACAAAGCGGTTTGATGGTTAGCCGGTCCATTTATTTCTCGACTAAACTTCCAGCACAGTGCGACCTATCAAGTTTACACTTAAAACCCAACGTCAAGGCGTTTAGCTTCAGATGGATCGTGGACGAATCCATGACCTCTCACAGACCGGTAGTGTGACGAAGAGATACGCACAACACGTAGAGTTATTAAATTAAAGGATTATACAAGGAAAAATAGATAAAAGTTAAACCGTTGATATTCGGTGTAATTAAAAATTGCGTACTGTTAATAAAACAGAATTATCCGTCACTCCATTCGATCGTTATCGCTATTTTACATAAGCTCAGATTTCCTGCGTTATGACACCGAAATCCTATCGAAATAATAAATATTAAAGGTAGAAAACATTGATGTTCATAATCTATACATTTTTTTGTTTATTAGTATTTTACAAACACATTACGGGTTATATTCAATCACCACTTTTAAACAATACAACGGTAACGGGATATTTTTTCTCCTCTTCGAATATCACCGCGATAAAACAAAAACGGTATACTAAAAACATCGCAACCGTAATGAACCGTTCGGTCGCGGTGATCCGTTTTTAATATCAATATTTCTGTAACGCCAATATTTTCATACCTGCTACCGTGTAACGTGACAAAATGGTACCCATATCTTTATTTTCTTATTTTATTTAAGTTTTATTATTCTGGTTGTATTTCGTTGTAATTTTGAAGCATTTATATTTGATTGTTCGGGTCGACTGCGTGTTGCGACGATATATGTATATGTCGTAGGCATATAGTCAAATCAAATAAAGTTAAATTCCTAGTCATTTAATTAAATGACTAGGAATATGATTAAATGCTTATTTCATGTCAGGCAACTAATAAAAAAACATTTTGTATTATTTTAAAAATTTAATTATATTTTCTATCGATTATTTGTTGCTATTTTATTCATAAATAAGTAATTTATTATTTATTACTATGTAAAACACGTTGGTATATGAAATAATATGTTTAACCCTTTGTTAAGCGCGTGGTCTACAATTGTAGACCAGCTATAAATATTGACAATTTTAATAATTATAAAAAAATTGTAGCACCTTGTACTTTATAGTAACTGTTGTTTATATATACTACTGTGTGATCAGTATTATTGTGACCGTTGACGAGCGTTGTATAACGAAACATATCAACAATATTCCGAGTGGTCTACAACTGTAAGCCACGCGACTTACTATGTTATATTTTTTTATAAATTTGCAAAATTCAATTTTTTTTTTTTTTTTTAATCGGATGAAGTTATATAATATGTTATTATTATTAATATACCTGTTGGGTCATGACATTTCGTTTTATATAAACTAAAATCCGATAGTTATATTTTATATCAATATTATGGAATTTAATTTACAAAAGGAAATTATTACTAAGAAAAATAAGCACCAAAACTCATATACACTATCATTTCCTATAAAGAAATTACAGTTATAATACCTATATTTATTCGACGATAACTAGTAAGAAAGTATAAAAATGTATTTTAATTTTGTTTCGGGTCTTTTGTAAACATGCCAATTTCAGAAATTTATAGTTTCAGGCCGATTGGAAGGTAATTGTGTAACTAGTTTTAAAAACTAAAATGTTATGAATGAAATTTTTATAATGTCACTACTAACAAGATAATTGTATTTTCTACGAATATTTATGGATTATTTTTGATATTTTAATGCTCATACGATTCTTTATATGCATATAAATACTTAACATTTTTAATATAAACAAAAATAATTAAAATTAATTTAATTTCTCATAAATTAAAATGGTCCACAAGTGTATACCACGCACCTAAATAAGTAAAAATATAACTCATGCCTAACGAAGGGTTATCTTTAGATTATTATAGTATTTGTATAAATATGTTATTATTATTAATATATCAACTGGGTCATTACATGTTGTTGCATATGTACTATAAAATTCGTTAATTTTACTTTATATCAATATTATGGAATTTGGTTAACAGGAGGAAATGATTACCGAGAAAAATAAGCACCAAAACTAATATACACTATCATTTCAAATAATGAAAACACAGTTATAATACCTATATTTGTTCGACGGTAACTGGTAAGAAAATATAAAAATACATTTTAATTTTGTTTCGGGTCTTTTGTAAACATGTCAATTTAAAGGACGACGTCGCACCCGCAAGCGTCTGACGTACACGTAACGGCGAATTGGCGTTCAGCAGTTCGATCGTAGCGATCACTATTAGAGCAGCGGTTCCCAACCGTTTCGAGACTATTACTCGCTTGAAAATTAAAACTTTTAAAAAATATCTTATTTGTGTGCGTGATCACCAGAGGAAAAAAATTGATACTATTCCGCACATAGCCACACACCAACAACAGTAATTATGCCTCGTGCATCAAAGATAATAATTATCAATAAACATGAATAATATATATGTTTGTTGATAGTATTATGTCGCAGGCATATAGTCAAATCATACTGACTATAGGGTATACAATATACTCGTACTATCATCTAAGTCTATCACATCTAATTAGTTGTTACCTGTATACCTATATTTATGATTTAATTTTTAAAACAATAGTAATAATGAACATGAAATTAAGCCTTCGTTAGGCGCGAGGTATATTGTTACTTATTCAGGTGCGTGGTCTACACTTGTAGACCATTTTAATTTATGAGAAATTCCATTAATTTGAATTATTTTTGTTTATATTGATAATGTAAATTATTTGTATGTATATAAAGAATCGTATGAGCATTGAAATATTAAAAATAATCCATGAATATTTGAAGAAAATACAGTTAACTTGTTTATAGTGAATTTATCATAATTTCTTTCATGACATTTTTATTTTTAGAACTGCTTACCCAATTACCTTCCAATCGGTCTGAAAACTATAGATATCTTAAATACCGCGTGCTGCGCAATGTATCGTAACCGCATGTCAGTAGTACCGTTTTCGAACGTTCGAAGACTGACGCGGGCCCTTATTATTTTCATACCCGTCTACTAAATCTGCCTTAAGACACGACAGATCGTTGTTATCGCGATGACGGCAAGACGATATGTACAACGTGAACGGTGTTGGTATTCGCTCGCGTTACAGCGCTTTTCGCATCGCCGTACGCGCGTGAACGCAAAACGTGTCGTCCGCCGCGCGGTAATCCTTGATCCCGTGCCGAGCGCACCGCGATTATCGACGAAATAATTTCTCGCTCGTCCCGCGTGAACTTTATCGATCCAGGCAGCAAGTGACAAGTGTAGTAAGGCCACAGATTAGATTCCAATCAGTTTTCGTTCCCGATGTAAACCACGGTCTCAGAAAATATCTTCCAAGTCCGCAGTACAGACTATAATTTATACCGCTCGGAGGGTGTGTGGGGGGAAGATTCTAAAGATCAACACAACTGAGCAGTGTGTTACTCTAACATAGATATTAAATTAATTTCTATGGCTATTTGGTACAATCGATGGGAAATATAAAATTATTACGATCCAAGTCCAGTGTAGTATATTTAATATTAATACGAACACATCATATTTTTACTCATGACCGAGGAAAATAATAATAATACGGGCAATCGGGGGGGGGGGGGGGGACTAACCTTTTTAAACACCTAACACGCTCAAGTAACTGAATACCTAAGACGATTTAGGTTTTTTCTTTAAAACTCATGCATTTTGAACAGGACCGTATTAAGAATATTTATTTTTTTTTATCATCAACGTACAAGGTTTTTTATGTTTTCATACGTATATTTTCGTACATTTTTCTTTTCTTACAAGTCGGTGACAATATATTTAAAAAAAAATAAGTATTCGTAAGCTCTTGGGTAGATACGACTGAATATATAGTATATGCGAACAATGAAAAATATATGGAACTCGTCCCACACCAATGAATATTAAAATAGTGATAAATATATATATATATAGTCTTTTATTATTAATGTTTAATTAAAACATCAATAAATGGTACATTTACGTAAATAATGTCATGTTATTTTTAAACCCGTATTTCTATTATCAGGGAAAATAAGTAAAATTTAATTTTCAGTAATTTTAATTTGCAGCTAATTTTACAAGGTGTACGACATCCCTCGCATTTTTTCACATTTCACTGAATTTCAAATTAAAAACAATTCGTCCTCTTATTATCGAGAAAACGGATTTATTCTGGTAATAATCATCCAAATTCGTTTACCCAGACGGTGTACAGAAAAGATATTTCTCGTATTGTTGTTGTTGGCACGAGTAGGTATGTGTGAGCATTGACTGGTCTCATCTTTGAACTTAAATAATCATATGTACATATTTGCACTATACTGTAAAAACAACGGTGTAGAAAATGTTTAAAGTTGATTTTCCACAATTATATTTTTTTTTTTTTTTTTATCGAAATCAGTTTTATATTTGGGTACCGGGTCGATTCGCTACTTCTCCACTAGGTTGCATTTTGCTTAGTCGGGTCGCGATAGATGGGGCTTACGATGGTAATTAAATGAATTATATTCAGGTACATTCGAAGACTGATTTTCTAACGCCGTACCAATCGTCCATATTACTAGACCGGTTGGTATAAATAAAAAAAAATTAAAAAAAACTTGTACAGCTTGACAGAAAATGCCAACCTAATATTGATGACAATATACTTCTTGTTAATTATAATAGAATACATTTGTCTTGGTATTACAAGATAATTTTTTTTTTTTTAAGGTTTACAGACTTCAACTACAATGATTATTAAGCCAACATTATGTTTAAGTTTAAGAAAAAGGAAAACAAAAGTAAATAACAATATTAAAAATTACAAAATTTGTTTAAAAAGATTTACAATTTAATTTGTATTAAAACTATATTTTGTTGATGAGATTGTCTTTGATGATGAATTGGATGGTTTTTAAAGTATGTTCTTCATTTAAGGCTTCTTTGATGTTGAGTGGGAGGTTGAGAAGAGTGCGGGTTGGCTCGTGTATTGGGCATTCCTTAAAAATATGACTTATGGTGATGCGAGTTTGGCATGTGTTGCATATAGGGGGTTGGTCTTTACTGATAAGGAAAGAGTGTGTGAGAAAGGTGTGGCCGATTCTAATGCGGGTGATGGCAATATTTTGACGTCGGTTGAGGTCCGGATGTGTAAACCATTGTTTCACAGAACTTTTTATGTGCTTAAGTTTGTTGGTAGGCAGAATGGAGTCCCAATGGTGTTGTCATGACAAAAAGATTTTATTTTTGATGGACGTGAAAATATCATAGGATGATATTTTGTCGATGGTGCTGTTGGGTAGAACATTAGAGGCAAGGGAGGCTGCTTCGTCGGCCATTTCGTTACCTTTTATTCCTACGTGGGAAGGTACCCACATAAATTCGAAGGTTTTCTGGGTGTTGATTAGTTCAGATTGGGTAATTTGAGTGATCTCATTTCTGGACCACGGGTTTTTTAGTGCTGTTAGGACGCTGAGGGAATCGCTGATAATCAAAAAGTTATTTGTTTGAAGCGAATTTGCTAGTTTAATTGCTTCGAGTATTGCGTAGTTTTCGGCGGTGAATATGTTTGTTATTGTGGGAAGCTTGTGTTTAATGGTTGTTTGATTATGAACAACTGCAAAGCCAACACCGTTTTCAGACTTTGAGGCATCCGTGTAGATTAGAATGTGATTAGGGAAACGTAATTGAATAATTTTGTGAAAATGAGATGTTATAATCTTGTGGTTTATTTCTGTTTGCAGAGTGTGAATAGATCTGTTGTTAATTTTAGGTTCCATAGCCAGGGAGGGTTTTTTTGAAAGATAATTTTTTCTTCGACGGAGGTATGTATATTCATTTTATTACATAATTTGGAGTAGATATCGTGTATTGTTGTAAGTTTTTTTGTGACAATGCGATTTATATTTGAGCTTTGGTTTTTAAAAAAAATTCTTTAATGGACTTTTTATAAGTTCACGTAAAATTTATACAATATATGTAGTACTTATTTACTTAGTAATACACGGTGCGTGTCGTATACGAATATGATATCAATTCATGGACAGCGTCAGCAGTGTTCGGCCACACACGCTCAGGACGACCGGCATTGACATATTCAAGTAGAAACGTTACGTGCAGTCACTATGAAGTAGGTTAACTCCCCCAAATGGCCTTTTCGAATGATTAATATTGTTCAGTTATTAATGCAGTCGGTGATAACAATAGTCAGAAGTCAATGTAACGAATTATCTCATTGGAATAGGATATTTGACGTAATCAAATTATCACTAAAATGTTTATCATGTAATAAAATAATTTAATACGATTTTATGATATCACTGGTTTTAAAACAAAAACTTCAACATTCTATTTACTTATAATATTATATTATATTATAATAAATATACATTTTTAAGTCAGACTTGAAATGTTAAAATAGTAATAGCCGATACATACTTAAATTTTTAAGTTATCAGTCACCAGGGACTGGAATTATTTGAATTTATCGTTATCGATTCCGGTACTGGTTCTCAGAAAATAAAATAACTATTCCGGTTCTATGATGAAAATTAATAAAGGTACCGGTTCCTGTTATCAGTAAAATTTAATATTATTTCTTATCAATGAAAATAAAAAAAATAGTGAATATACTATAAATATATATACCATTGTTCATTTGTTAGTGTTTATAGTAGTAAACGAAAAATTATTTTAATATGTATTGCTGACAATCAACGTTACCCCCTATAAAATACACAAAACAGTAATACTGTTATTAAATCTGTTACAACTGGTAAAACTAAATCGTTATGTATCAGAATTTAAAAGATAATAAAGTTTTAAATTAAAAATTGCATACGATAAATAGGTTAAAAATAATTAAATTATAAATAATAGCTTTCGCACCATAGAAGCAGTAGTTAAAAAATATTTAAAATACTCGTCTATAAACTATGAACTACAATTTACACTAGCGGGTGTCTATTTTATTAATACTATCGCTTTATTTGGAAAATAATATTAATTCCAATTATGGTATAACTGGGAAAAATATTTCTATATAATATTATTTTATGATATATATACACGTAATAAACACTTCAAAAATATAATTTTAAATAGGTGAAGAATAAGAATAAGAATAAGAACTTTGTATAGCTCTAGGAATAAACATAATAAGAATGGATCCCTGATTATTTATAAAAAAATAACCTTTATAATTTAAAATTCCGGTTCTGTTCCGATACTTCATTTATCAAAATAAAGGTTTCGGTTCGGGTATCGGTTCCTATTATTTAATAGGTTCCAGTTCCAAAACCGGTTCTTTTCGGTTCAGTTCCTGTCTTTGTCAGTCACACTTGAAAAAATAATACAAAATCAAATGATTTTTTTAAAACCTCTAAAATCAACCGAAGATTGCATAATATTTTTGTGTAACTCCTTCCAAATAAATACTAATATTCTCGAAATGAATATATTAAATGTTGTATAGGCACAATTCACGATTAACTCCGAGATGTTCTTTGTTTTATCTTAGTTTTTAATATAGTTTGCTTCGAGTCAGAAAAACCTTATAAAAAAAATCTTAAGATTATTACTTTTTAAATTATTGTTGATGTCCAATTTTCGGTATACCTACATAATAAGATCTACTACATATGGGTAATTTGTATTTACAGAAAAGCATAGTATATAATTTTAATAAATACATATATATATATTAGTTGTAATATATTTTAAAATTATAAAATAAGAAATGTTTAATAAGTATATTGGTCTTTTAACTAATCTTCAGTTAAAGACATACCTATAAAATATTTATTAAATACTTACATAGTATATAACAGGTCCCAAAAGAGGGGGGGAGCTAAAGCCTCTTAGCCCCTTTCCTTTTGGTTTCGCGCCTGCACACAATGATCAAGCTATAAAAAACAAATTTGTGCTCAGACGAATTAGTCACTTGTAAAACTTAATGTGTTCGATTAAAAACTATCAATTAAAAACTAAAAACTATGAAGCTTTTGACGCAAATTTATTAATGAAAAGTTTAGTCGTGGGAAAGAAAAAATACTGTTGAGAAAAACCAACACGTTTCTCTTTTTCTCGTAAGAAAATAATTCTAGAAAGATAATACTTACATATATATTGCAGGATTGAAAATTTCTTTTTTGAAAATACTTGACCCTTGAAATAAACTAACTATCCGTGCCTAGTAATTTAATAAACATCATGACCTTTTATTACAGCGAGGTTGATCAAAATCATTTTATTTACTTTGAGTAGATACATACCGAATAAACATCAAAGACAAGTATGATTACAAACCAACGCGCAAAACAATAAAACGAAATGTACTGCGAACGGTTATAGTGCATGTAAAAGTAAACCACTACCTACATTTAGAATTAAACGCAGGCAGTATTATACGGTAACAAGTACAAACACTGGAATAATGTTGTTCCGCCGTACTTTCATTCGAGAGATTTTAATAACACACATTAATTCGTTAAGTTTCCACGGTATTCACAAAGCATGATTTAATTTGTATACCGACTACGGAACTGCAAACGATGTTATCGAACCCACGATAAAAAAATAAAAAAATAAAATCTAAACATTGAGTTATTGCAAGTAAGGATTTTCGAAACCCAATATATAATATTATTATGTGACCCTGTTTGATATTGATCCTCTAATATTTTTTACCTCATCGATAAGATTTATCAAAAATATATACTTCGCTCAAACTGCACGTTGTGCACATAATTATAATTTCGGAGTCTGATCATCAAAACAATAAATAAAGTACCTCACGGTTCGCAGTACACATTCAACGTTTAAAACACCAGAGGTTTGTACAGCTTGAAAACATTTGTCTTTAAAGATATTATACGCGTACGTTTGTCGCCGGTCGGACGAAATTCAGCATTGTATTAACAACAATTATTTCAATTCCTCAGTCCGCTTAAGAAAACAACGCGTGTTTTGTGGAAGGAAAAAAAATCAAAATTAACCATTACGGTAATCGATCGACGTGGCAATTAGAAGTCGTATGAAATGTCCGACGCGGTTTAATTGCGATCGAAAAACTGAATCGCCGGAGAAAAGAATGAACGCCGTGGCAAGGACCAACACAAATATTCCTCGTTTCGTTCACTTGCGGAAAGTTATCGAAATTAATTATCATCCGATGTCTTGAAACGAAACTAAGCAGTCCGGGCAATGTTTAACTTGGAAACATTTCTGTAAACACTATTTAAAATGGATACCGGAGTGGAACAATGTTAAATCGCAAACAATATTTCCCTTTTCGTTCAATAATAATTAGACGTTCCGCGTTGTGTGCATATTATATTATTGGAAATACAGCTTATCATCGCAAAATCAAACTCGAAACCGTAAGGCAAATCCGTTTCCAATGATATTGTTTAATTGTTTAGTGCTCAGGCCGGTGCGTCGGAATCGGCGAGGTCTGCATTCTGCCACAGAAACCGCACGGGTAGTAACGAACGTCGGAATCGCATTAAAACGAAAGTGTTCGGCGATGAACTATTTTTAATATTGGACGATAGTATTATTACGTGTTGTACGGCTGTGATTCGAACGCACTGAATCATTCTTAATACCTGTAGTAAAACGTTACTACCTATAATACGTTATTGAATACATCATTATTTTTATTCCCAACTCCTAGCGCCGTAACTCGACTTTTACGACCGCAATAACGCGTTGTTCAAAAGAGTTATTTCGAATTAATCGTGTTCGTTTACAACTCTTCACTCGGTTGATAATAAATACTTACCTAACAGTATTAAAAGCGTAAGCGTCAACGACGTGAGCGAATTTCAGCTCATTCGAAAACGATTTTGAACATATTTTTATTTTTATTTTTTTGTTGCTTTTTATACGTAACTGATGTTTCTGCACAATTAATGAATACATGTTATGATAAAATTCCATTGTGACTACTGTGGTGTATATCAGATAGTTTTAACAGTTCACTGATCCCTATCAAGTGTGCCACCGATATTCCACAGTTCAAAGTGATTCTATTAGATGGAATCATTTTTTTTTTTTTTTTACGATCAGTTATTTACGTGTAACGCGCCCACACGTGTTACGAGTAAGGTGAAATGTTTTCAGTCGACGTTCAACGGTGACGCGTTCCACATCCGTTATGGTGAACGCTTAAGTTTTTCGCGAATCTAACTCGTTGTAATGGTTGCCGGTGCATCACGTAATCCTCGAAGACTGTACTTGCACCGAAAGAAATTTTATGAATGTTGACATTACAAATTAATCACCGACGTTGTTTATTACTATGTACACAGCTACGAGTATGTTGTTTATTATTATGTACACTGCTATTACAATAATTGCATATAATTTTGCTGCGATGAATGGCTAAACAGGTAGGTAGGTAACAGGTTGTACAAGTAATGCGTGCGGAAAAAAAACCATTTTAACAAAACACCATTCTAATTGATTGCATTCAATACGAGATTTTGGTTTTTGAACTATTAATTACACTTTGCGGGTTTAAGAAACGTTCCGATGTGTACACGAGATTTGCTAAAAATATATTTGCGTAATGTTATTAAAAATATGCAGATGAGATAAAATATAGTATTATACCTGTAATGTAAATATTATCATCATTACAGATATACTCAGGCAATATAGGTAATAATATACTATTAATAAAATTATCTTCGTCTAATAGGATTTAGATAAAACTTTACGCACACTGAATATTCGAACTAGTAAAAGTATAAAAACTAAAAACTATATTTTCATTTCTAAATAATATTTTTTTATTTAATTTTATTAAAAATAAAAATAGTATTAAATCTTATGTTTCGCTCTTTTATTTATTGCCCTATAATGCGAACTAGTTCCTTGTTAATGTTGTACCTCCCAGTGGCGTAGCTAGGATTTTCTGAAGGGGGGTGTTAATTATAATTATTAAATATTATGTATAATACGTACAAACTAAAACTTTTATTTTAATTAATTAATATGTATACATAATGTCTGTAATAGAGATGTAATGTATATTGGAATTCGGATAGCTTTACCATAAATCATTCGAATATTTGACTATTCGAATATCAGTATTCGACGCTACTGTTATTATTAAACGTTTTGTGTTGCACGAAAACGTAAACGAATAATTTTCGTCACGTATTGTCGCAATCGCGATAATGTTAACCTGTATATATGTAATTAGTATTGTGCATTATTTTATATTTTATATTGTATTATCGATTTACCTATATTCCTATAATAATGTAATATATGATACGGCTCAAGGGGGGTATCATATCTACCAAACACTCCCCTTGTATTCGCCACTGGTACCCCCCCCCTCAAAAAAAAAAAATAATAATAATAATAACTAGATCGTGCATGATATATCGACTCACCTATAACAAGAGCATAAACATAAATTAATTAAGCTATTTACTGATGAACTTCAACCATTAACTTGATGAAATAACTATTGTCAAAGTAGAGTTTTCTTCGGTTTTAATAGTAATCAATTAAGTTGAAATTAAATTTGTATTCAGTAGCATGCATTTAATCACGTTTGAAATTTAAATACTGAACTGGTACGTCCGCAAGAAAATCACATCGCAGTGTGCATTCGTCGAATGAACGTCGAACAAAACTATTTGTTAATCGTAATAAAATTAAAAACGAAAAAATCATCTGTGGTGATATTATTACTATGCGAGTACTATGTGTTTACCACGTACAACAATACGTTACCTATTGCGTGAGCGGATCTACTGTGCATAAGTGGTCATTTGAAAACCTCGATTTCGTACAATATTCATGCCGATGGTCGGCGACCCGACCAGGCAATTGAAAACCGTACCACAAAAATCATATTGTTATTGCGGTTAACAAACGTTTCCGTTTTGAAATGAAACAACGCGAAACAAGTAAACTCCGTTGACGGTCGGCCTTGGGAAAACACGATGAATTTCTAAAAACTACATTTAAGTCCAAACACCGGGCCCGTTATAAACGGTTATATAATAAAAAGTGAAAACGTGCGCGTGCGTGCGTCGACTCCGGAGCCTAATCCACGACCTGCCGACGTGCAACATCCTGCGCGCGGGCGCCGCTGTACGGACGTGTTGGACCGCGCGGCCGATGGGACCGGTGTGCGTCCGAATACGACGTAACGGTTATGAGTAACTTTTGCCGAACGTCGTCGAACACGCGCGTTACATAATTCATCGTCGACGGACCGACCGCAAAAAAACAATTATGTACACGTCCGTACGGCGGTGTCGGCGATAATACCACGTGCAATGCGTGCAACTGTATCGTTGTTCGTTACTATTGTTTATGTCGTTGTACGCAATACGCGTGACATACGATCGTAGTGCATCGCGATTTCGGTATACGATCGTTTGCGCGCCTCGTGCGCGAACGATATGCCGTACACATCGGTGTTGGCCCGCGAAAGTGTTTTCCGCGTGGTCGGTTAGAAATTTTTTTTTTTTCTAAAATAAAACGCAATATTAAAAATAAAAATCGTCATAAAATACGTATTTTTTTCTATTAATTTCATTTCCGGACGTTTTCCAATACAGAATTCTACGATTCAATATCGGTACGACCGCACGGCTTGAAACAGCGTACTGATCAAATCGATGTAGGTATGTACCTCGACCTGCAACCCGTCCAACAGTCTCTCGACAAAATAAACGGAAACGATTTCAACACTTACCTACGAGCACGTTGCGTACCGGCCCCCACGTACGTGACAAAATCGCATTGGAATCGACGTTATTCGTATTTTTACGTCCGCTGGAAAGTAATCGATCACCAAAGCGGCCCGCCGAGGGAAAGAGGTCGGGCATCATCGTTGCACCGTGTACTGCAACGAAGTCCGTAGGAAACGAAAAAATTAATTCGTAACGCGGTAGTTGAACAGAATTACTCAAAACGGTTAACAACGACGGTACATGGTTAAAAGGCGACCGTGCATCCGGTACTGTCCCGTTGTTCCCTGGACAATTTTCGGGATGCTAAAATATCCCGTTTTCAGATAATAGTACAATATAACGATAATCGTTTTTGATCCGTCGACGAACTGTTGTTTCTGTCATATTTGACTAGTTTGTAACGTGTGCACTGCTGCACGGTAGAACGGCATCGGGGATGTGTTGGTACATAACTACACTGATAAAATATAAAAATACCGATCGCGACCGCTAACGTGGACGTATTAACCTGACATGTTTTAATACCGCAATATCAGCCTTTACGAAAAATAATTTTTCACAGTTCATTATATCAGTATTACAGTTAGTGGCGTAGCTAGGAACTTTTTATGGGGGGGGGGGGGTTCAGCAAATTTATACATATTTAATCTTATCACTATCATTTTGACTACTATTTGTATTGATCTCGGTATTTTTAAGTCTGATTGACATTAGTTTTTTAGACTCAGATAAAAAATAATAATTAATTTTTCTA
Source organism: Sipha flava (assembly GCF_003268045.1). Taxonomy (NCBI): domain Eukaryota; kingdom Metazoa; phylum Arthropoda; class Insecta; order Hemiptera; family Aphididae; genus Sipha; species Sipha flava. The sequence goes on from NW_020273606.1 coordinate 1,192,646, forward strand.
GTGTGCTTATTTGTTAGAGAATTTGCCTATAATAATAATAACAATTTAGCGACTAGGAACTAATATAGGAACATAAATATTAGATTTATTAATATATAATATAATATATATAATATATTTATTATTAATATTTAATTTAATTTTATATGAGGCCTTCAATGTAAACCTGATAGTTATCGTAAGTAAAATGGTTCTCAACCTCTGGTCCAATATGATGTTTAGTAGTGGTTTTGGCTGTATTTTTTTGGTAAGACGACTTGAAAATCAGCCTTTCCCTTACTCTTCCTCCTTAAAACAAAAATTAAACATCACAATAATGGAATTAAAAAACATTATAAAAATAATTATTATCTATGAATAATGTCTATTACCAGTTTAAATAAATAATAAATAATAATATAATAATTAATGGATAGTAAAGTGAACATTGTGAATGCAGCGACGAAAAAAATGGAAATTATAATATTTAAGTAAAAATAATTAATTAATTAATAAAAGGTTAGTCAGGAGTATTATTATATTCATAAATAACAACTGGTTTCGAATTAAAAATTCATCATCAGGTGTATACAAAGTTAATAAAATTGCAATTGAATATGAAAAAATAAAATCGCAACTGGAAATTGTAAGACAAAAATATTGGAACGAGACAGAAATGTTAGGAAAAAATAAACTAATATAATTAATTTCTAAATTGTAGTAATATTTATATATGCGATACGCATTATTTAGTGTAGATACACCCTCGTAGGTGTCATATTAGAAGAGTTTAAATTAAATATTTCCGACAAAATGTATACTCCTGAATAATTGTATAAATATAGTATAAAATTACAAAAGAAAAATTACCTGTACGGATTATGGTATTAACTATTGAATGGCAACAAGTCGGAAGTTCTAATATTCATTAGGAGCACGGAACAAAAATAAATAGAAAACAGTTATTAGGCTGATATATGCATCACTTATTACACATGTACCTATATTATACAGAATCGAAGAAATAATAATTAAAAGTATATTTACATTTATTCGCTTATTTACGGTATTTACAGATCATGGTTATGTACAATAAAAACAAGACAAATAAAATAATGCACAAAAAAAAAAAAATTAGGCATGCATTGAGATTGCTTCGTAACACGGTGTTCCGCAAAAATAATGATAACCAAAATGTAGTTACACATCACGCTATTCCGCCCAGCCTTCAATTTATGAAGACAATGACGATAGTCGACTTCTAAAGAGATTGATAACGCTGTTATAATTTCGTGTATTATTTAATTTTTCATTTTCGTATAACATATATTTATATTTTTTATCAATATCAAAAATTATAATTATATGCGTGCTCTATTTTCAATAAAATGTTAATAATATTATGATATTTATAATATGTTTATTTTATAATATGGAATGAACAGATAAGACCGTATATCAGGAATCAGTAACCAGTGATGGTAAATTGTAATATGTTATTTTTATATTTTATAGCTGATTATTACTGCTGCAGACTAGTCGCTCACTGACACACGATGTTCGACAAACGAGTGTTATAGGACATTTTTTTTTCCAACAGTATTGTTTCTTTATCTTATTAGGTACTTAAGAGTTATTATCGATTATAACCGTTATGGGTATTATTAAATTGATGTATCATTCCATTTTGACTTCTGGTTTTTACTGTTTGGTTTGATAAATTGTCCAGTAGCAGTAAATTGAACGAATACTTGAACGGTTATAAGTCGCAAACGGATTACTAAAATTAAATTCTGTTAAAATTATTTTTTTTAGTACCTATGTAATTTCATATTTTGACCAAAAAAATGTATTGCAATTCCCTAATTGGAAAGAAATAAATTAATATTATAATAAAAAATTTTATATTCAGACTTAGAAGTTCACAATGTGAACTTCACATCTATCATTGTATACTCTTGCTAGTTTCATTATTAATGCTGTTTCCTTCTATCTTTCAATAATGTTATTATAAAATTGTTTAAATGCTTAATTTTTAATTCTATTCAGGCATCAAATTTAATCAAACTCATTAACGATTGGTTTGATTTACTTAATACCCAACTACCTAAAGATAAATTTACATTATCTTATGGATTGGATTTAGACAACCACAATAAAATACTATTTGAAATAAACATATTAATAGAAAATATAAGAGTTTACTCAAAAGGTAAACAAACTACATGTTTAAAGTCATTTCAAAAAAGTATAGTACAATATAATATACAATTTCATTAATATAAATATATATAAACATTTTTAATTATATAGGAATAATTATTACCAATACATCACTGAAACTAATGTTTGAAGATGTAAAAAAAAGATATCCCGACGTCAAATAAATACTCACAAGAAGAGTTAATCAGGATGTACTTGAAAACTTATTTAGCTTATTAAAGAGTATGATGTCATCAGCATATCGAATAACACCATTAGAGTTCAAGTATTGGTTAGTATGACTAATTATAATTAAGTTAATGCCCAGTTAAAATTTATGTTAATTAATTTATAGTTTGAGATGGTATATATTGGGAAAATATTCTGATACAATCATCACAGAAAACCGAAACACAGACTGTGATTCTGAAGAATGTTTGGTTGATTGTTTGCCAGCAAATATTATTAATGACGCTCAAATAAGAATTGAAAATAATATAGAACAATATAAAAAAATTTATAATAATGAAGAAATATCCAAAATAGAATCAACTTTTGGATCAGCTAATACTTATGATAACCATTAGAAAGTATAGATTTATTAGATCAATTTGAATCACATGTGAGTGAATTTAGCAAATACTAGTTAATTTTAATTATTCACACTAACCTGAATTAATAATTTAAGGTGAATTCAGTCAGTGAATTGACTGAATTGGAAGTTTATTGCATTGAATATGTGTCGGGATATGTAGCAAACCGTTTTGCCACCGAATATCTATAGCTAGGTCAAAAAGAAGGTGAAGGCTCATCATGGATTCAACATGTTTCAAGGGGCAACTTAATAACTCCGTCACCTATTTTATTCAACTGTGCATTAACTTTAGAAACATTATTTAATAATTTCCATGGTAAATGTAGTTTGAATAAACAACCAAAAGTCATGACAAGACTCAGTAATTCCTTGATGAATGAAATGAAAAATAAAAAAATTGGATATACCATTCAAACGCCAACACATTTTCAAAAATAAGCCATTTTATAAGAAGTTCCACCAGTGCAACAAATGCAGTAAGAGAAAAATATGGATACCGGTTTTAAAATGTTCACGCTGCAAGATTTACTGTCATTGAACGTGCCTACAGCAGAACAACAACACATGTAGCAAGTCAACGGATCTCGTTGAATTGCCGGCATTGGTAAATATTTATAGTATATAGGAGGGGTGCCCCCTAGACTCGGGCCCATAGTGAAATTTCAGGTTCAATTAAAACAGTTTTATTCACATGGTACAAAATTGTTTAACTTTACGATTTGGGCACACGTTGTCCCGCTACAGATAATGGCTTGATGAACACGGACTTCCCTTGAAACTTCTGCCCAACATGTACACCTTTAAAATACACGAATCCAATCGAGAGCTGTTCTGATTCAAAGGTCACACCATACGACGAGACCATAAATGAGGAATCGGTGCCTAACTTTCCGTGCGTTGAAACCGAAACAAACGAAGGCCATAAATATGACGGCATTGTTTACCAGAATGACGACGTTACCAAGGAAAATAAATAGAAGTAGCCTTTTTGATATAAAGTGAGCAATTTTTTAAATACTCGGGAATTTTTTGTTTGAAGATTATCAACCCTGTTTTAATTATATTTGTCATATATTATCTTCCTGTAGTTATAATATAACTATAATTTGTTATTATATATTAAAACATCGATAAATACCTACCAACAAAACACAGATAATATTCTCACCTCAAAGTATTGCTATAGGTCAGTTTACTTTAATAATAAAGGGAACACCCTATATTTGAACTAATGTACGCAAATATGTTATATTGTATGTGGTCAAACAGAGAAATGCGTCTTAAATTTTGTAAATTAATTTAATTAATATTGGTTTGGCGTTCTTTTAAATTATTGTATCCAACAATTCAAAATAGTTTTCAAATTATTTAACTACCCATCTACCTGATTAAAATTTAAAACAAAAATAAAAAAATTGTTCTTTCTTTTGAAAGCATTAGGTATAGTAAGTTACGTATAAATTGTAGTCGAATAGGCCAGAAGTGGTCAGTGAAGACGTTTTGTTTACTACTCACTAAAATTTAAAATTTACCGCAGTTTCATTGAAAATTGGTACTATTTATGGGTTTAATAAAATATAGAATATCTAAACCAAATAATTCATTTTTAATTTCAAATTCTCAATTAAATAACTTTCTTGTAAAATTGATAAGGTCCGGTTATAGTTTTAAACCAAAAGGTAGGATGCTCACAAGCTTAATAGTATACCGTCTCGGAATTGAGTAAATTCTCATTTATTGTGTGTCGACTTAATATCGTCAGGGCCGTTTCGAAAAGTAATAAATCTAATGTCAAATAACTTCTATCAATTTTTCTTTCAATAATGAATAATATCAACTGAGAATAAATCAATTTTTAAATTTTTAAAAGCAAATATCATGGAAACAATTACCCTAAAGAGCAACTAATAAGGAATAGCAAGTATGTGTTACTAATGTGACGAAAAAGTGGCAAATCTAAATTTAAAAAAAAAAATTCCTTATCAAATATTACTTCGTAATTTTTACAGTTACTATTGGATGTTAATATATTTAGAGAAAAAAAGCTAAGAAACCGTAGACTTCCACAAGATGTCTTTTTATCTCCACAATCGTCATCAACATCATAATCTGAGTCCGAAATTTCATAATCACTCACTAGTTATATTGTATAAATTGTTTTTTTCTTTATTGTTCTCTGTTTATTTATTTGATCATATGAATTTCTTCCAAAAATAATCACCTTGTAACAACTTATTGTTAAAATCATTGTAAAAACAAACATTTGTTGAACGATTCATTTAATTAATTAATAAATAAAAATTATGAAAACATTTCGAAGTATATTGATTGAAAATTGACAAAAATTGGTTTCATAAGTATAAAAAATATAATCTTGTATAGGAGGGTAACCGTATACCCGGTAGTTATAATAAGTATTGTTATAAATTAGTTATCTTATTCAAACCTACCACTGTAATTATGTCTGTATTCGTCATTCAATCGATAAACTGAAAATCATTACTAAGATTTAATTTTAGATATAAATCACGTATACTTTTAGTAGGTAGTCACGTTGAACATAAAGACATATTAGAAAGTTATTATACATATTAAAATTTTACTAATTTTTTTTCTTCCAAATTAGCTCTTTAATGACATCATTGTGTAGTAACCGCAATTGCATAGTGAATATTTAATGCTGTTATTGAGTTTATCTGGTACCTTTACAATATTTTTAAAGTTTTTTAAGAAAAAAAAAGTCGGTTATACTTTTATTATCACATATATCCGTTTTATTTATTCGGTGGCGACAATAACATCAGGGGCGGATCTAGAATTATTTTATGGGGCGTACTTAGGTTAAAGTATAATTGTATTTTGTATACTACATCCTGATGGCATGACCTTTTTTTAGTCCTAATAATGTGCTACATATTTAAAAGAATAAACATGAGCGACAACTTTAAAAATACATCTAAGACAAATACCTTTATTTAAAAATAAATCTTCTCTGTAATAAAAAAATAAATGAAAACAAATAACAATTTAAACAAAAAATTAATTCATAATGAGTAATATTATTAAAGAGATAAGCATAATAAAGGTGGAAAAGTGATTACCGCTCTGCTCATGGCTTAAAATGGGAAATTTTATGAAAACATTAAATCACAAATAATACTGCATTTTTAATAATAACGAATTATACAAATGTAATACAGCATACCTTATGAATAAATTGTTAAAGGGGGCCCTTTTTAATCATCATTAGAAGTAGGGGGACTATCGGTCCCTTTGCGTTTCCCCTCACTTTAACCTCTGACTCTGCTGTACATTAGATGTCTTTTTTAATAGTTAATATTTCGAAAAACACTAATGAGGTTGTTCCAAAAGAATATTCTCTATAAGTTTCATAATAAGTATTTTTACTTTAAAACCACTTTTTGATGGCGTTTTGTTTGTTTACCGTGGACGTGTTTTGACCGCTGAAAATGACCATTATGGCGTCCTCTTAAACAATGTGACACAACTTCTGGTTATCACTTATCAGTATTTTTGAAGGAAAAATTACTTATAAAAAAAAATTGTTTTTTTTTTGTTACCAATTTAGTATAACGTACCCGACCAACTGAAAAATACGTACAGTGTAAAATATTTGTTCTTAACCCGGTAACAACATGCCAAGGGTTAGCTATAGAACCCTAGCAACCCCCTCTTGATCCGCGCCTAAATAACATTCGAACGATTGAACTGATATAATAATAACACACAGGCACAGACAGCGAAACAAATATTATACTATCCACATTTTGACAACAAGTCGAAAATATTAGCTATTAGGTACCCCCACTTGTGTGAAATATCCAGGAGGGCTGGAGTATTTTTTGGAAAAAAATAAAAAAGTGTAACTGCTGATTATCGTTATCATCATAATAAATATAACAGTTCACGTGGCCGTAATAATATGTTTATTTTCACGACAATCAATGATACACTTTAGATGTTGTTCTATGGTATATGCCATATGAATAAAATTCATTATGTACTTTTATGAGTTATAACACATAACGATTTACGTTCAACCGCCGTAATAGTGTTACAATGTCTTCTAATAAATCGTATGAATAAAATGTGACAGTAGTTGAATGTTATGCGTTTTGAAAAAAAAATTTTCCGACAGCCATCGAACGAAATTTCTATAAACTCAAGGACACGCCGTCCAGAAACCCAATACACCCCATTTGTTTGCGCCACTGATCCTGCCCATTCACGCCTTGAACTTGTTTGTTTTTTAATCCTTAACCCTGTCTGTTCCACGTGTGTTCGATCTGTTCTGCGATCTGATCGTCGATCGACGCCAATCCGTTGGCCGTCGAAGAACCGCAGCGGAAAAAACAATCGCTGAGCGCACTACCACCGTCGTCGTCGTCACGCGGTCGGTTACGAGTCGGTCCACGCATGGATTTTGTCATCAATACGAGCTCCGCGGGGTAGCCCTTGCTTAGGAGAGAGTCGGGAGAGGGATAAACCCAGCTGCAAAAAAAGTCTTCGTGGTCAAGCGTCTTCGAGCAGTAGTAGAGCACTCGTTTGCGGCTCCGTCGACGCGATCGAATCCTTAACTGTTTGCCTTTCTCCCCTCCTGTTTGCATTTTTTTTCGTTTTTTTCATTGTAATCGTGTCAATTTTTTTCGCCAACATCTATATCCTAGTATTCCACGTGATATTTTTCCGATTAACAACAATTATAGCTGTTCGTCAACGATTCCGTTTTTTTATCTGACGACCGATATTTGTTTTGTAAATGTACGGGTTTTTTTGTACGCGTTGCCTTCAACCCGCAAAAACAAATCCGTGATCGATATGATACATCGTATTATAAACACTTTTCGTTTGCAATTTCGAATGACACGTTTTCTTTTTTTATCGATTTCGGTCATGATGAACATGATTTGTCTACGTTCGTAACGTCTTGCGATGGTGTTTCGTTTTCCGTAACTGCAGTTCATTGTATTACAAGATAATTGTGCTCATAAGCGCAGGTCTAGCTCAAGGTATAGGTGAGATAGGCACCTGCCTAGAGCGGCACTTTAATAGGGGCGGTATTTTCAAAACTGACTCGTACATTTTTTTAGTTCTATCGGTGTTTTATAAGAAAAATATTTAAATTAATTCATTCTTGAAAACCATTTACCTATATTATAAAATAATATTGTCCAAAGTTATTATATTACTTTATATTAAGGCCTACGATGGGAGTTTTCAATAGTTCCAAAAATACAAATTACCGGTAAATGACGATTTCCGATAGACGCGATAGTAATGGGTTTTGAGTAATAATTATAGAAATTATTTTTGTCTTATTACATATAGTTTTATACATAAAATAAAAAATTAAAGTTTTTTTATGTAGATATGTTATACAAAAAATGGGGGGAGGAGCTAAGTTAAAATAAGAATTTAATTTTTTTTTTTTTTTTTAAAGGCGGCAAAATTCAATTTTGCCTAGTGCACTATTTTTGCTTGAGATAGCCCTGCGTTAGCAATTTTTACTTTTCAAATGATAACGCATCAACGCATTGATGGCCATACGTACGGTTTGTGATGTTAAAAAATCATTTCAAGCCAAACTTTTCGATCGACGCATGAAATAAATTACTAAACAAACATTATGCGGATCCATGTAACGCAGTGCGGTGTTCCGGACGTTTTGTTATTTTTTTTCTACGAAAACTATTAAACTGTATTAAGATATATGTCCTGTGTTTCACGTGAAATCTATTGTAAATAGCGCATAGTATTGACAAGCGTATCCGTTCTCAAAGTCCAAAGGGTACGCAACTGTCAAGTGTTACGCGCGTCACGATTCACCGTTGACGTCGTGAGACGTGTCACTTCCCTTTGCCGTACAATGACGTATTCGACATTTGAGCCGATTTGGCTGCAAACGGAAAAGTGTTAAGTTCGCATAAAGGAACCGTAACAACACGGTATAGGTACACGTTGAATTACGTGGTCAGGGGGCGAGATTTCCTTCACGTACAGGTTGAGAAAAGATTTAATAATTTTTTTAAAACGAATAATTATTTCGTACACGATTGTACGTAATAAACGGTATCGGTGCCGCAACTACAAAATAGGAGGCGCGTGTGCGGTAATTATATTAGGCCCCTTCCTAGGATTTATTTTTGTTGTACGTCTTATTAATAAATATCAATTTTTTTAGGTTTTAAAACACGTTTCACATCAGTTAGTTTATGATATATGTATATATATATATATATCAAATTAATACCAACAGCTGTTGTATATTATACTTCACTACATATTTATGTAGTAAATTTATTTAAGTATTTTAGGTAGATATGTTGTAAGCCTACTCAAATACTCAATGAACTCATTATTAAATAAATATTATATTACTCTAAAATATTATAACATCCTTACCTGAACTTTAAAAAGAGTTTCTTTTTATTATAAAATAATAATATAATATTATTAAATAATTGTGTGTTTGTAAAGTGTAGTTTATTTGAGACTGAGACTAGTGAGCCCCTCAAATGTATGTAAGCCTTGGGGCCCGTATGCACGACACACTCTGCACACCCGGTTTTTGCGATACTGAATGGTATGTAGGTCGTGAAATTAAAACCACGTATTTTATTGAACAATAATTTAATTTATAAGCGTTTTAGCTTATGAAATGGTGCACAACATTAAGTAGGGAATCGATAAAAACTAGGAGGTAACAATGAGTTATTGAGTCATTTAACTATGACACCAGAATCGATTCTACCAAACTACCCATCTCTGTCGTCTGAACATTGTATTCGCACAAGTGAAAGAGCTATGTTATTTGTTTATATGTAGAGTTGATTCGATAAAAAAAAACATGGACAATTAAATCAAATTAGACCAACAACGGACCAAATATCTCTACTGGATCTATCATAATAAATCTATCAGAAAGTACTACTTCAAAGTTAAAAACTACGAGAAATTAGGAAAATTAAAAGTTAAAAAAAAATCTTTTAATAACATGACGCAGATTCATCTATCTCACTAATCGATAAATAAATAATAGGTACTCTAGAAACATATTTTTACAACCCTATCCTTTTTGATAGAAATGTGTACAAATATTGAACAATTCCTATTTTTACTCATTAGTAGTACTAGTAATTGATATGCAATATACATGGGTGATTCGCGAAAAAAAAAAGTTTGAGAACCTCTGCGAAAAAACAATATCACTCATACAGACGTGTGTATCTTAATAGAATAATGACCGGTGAAAAGACAAACACACGCGAATAAATTGTGGCCAATTATTTTGTCTACTTTATTCTGAAACAAAATGATTATTGTGTACAGCAGCTGCAATTCCTCAGTATTGTGCCCCGTATCTAGACGATTTAAGACGAATTTCGATTGAACCAATCGCATAGAACACTGTTTATCAAATTATCGATTTTTTTTTCTGTTCGACCTGTAAAGTATACATGTATTACGCAGTAATATTTCATCGAGCTAAATTTGCCATGAGAAACAATTCATCGGAGACCACTATCAATTTATTATATTCGATATTAACATACGTGTTACTAGATTTTATTTTTATTGTCCTTTCGTCTAATGTTTTAACATTTTATAGAGCCTACACTTGATTTTTATACGGAGTAAAATGATATTTTTACATCACAAGTATCATATAAAAATTAAAAATAAATATATTTACCTATTCTCATTATATAAACGGTATTTAAAATCAATTGAGTTTTTTGTTTAAGAATAATTTAGTAATTGATTAATTTCACCAGAAATTGATACTCCCGTCATAAGCCAAAACACTATTCGAACACGATGTTTGCACAATAACTTAAACAGTTGTTACACGTATCATATTTAATAAATTAGTAAGTTTAATGTATTTAGCTGAAAGGTAAATTTTGAAGTGTTATAATACTTTTGATGAAAGTAAATGTTTGAAAAAATGAAGAAAGACATTTTTAACTTTAATATAACTTTAAAAACACCTATTATACGTGCAAAATTATCATAAAAATCCAGTAACTCGCTTAAGAAAATCCGAAAGTATGTTATCATAATGTAGGTAAACTCTTATATGTTTACTTTTTTTGTGACTCTGTAAATAATTTTGAACTAGAAAAATAGTCTAAAATGTATGTTTAATTAATAAATGTTGATTTAATTCTCCAATAATTAAAGCAGATATTATGGTTTTAATCACTAAAAACCTATTTGCTAAACATTAATAAACTATAAGCTGATGAAGAATTGAAAACATGTAATATAGTATGTGAAGAATCAAAATCAATATTTTTCTCCATATCATCGAATATTTTTAAAACTATAATAATGTTTTTTCCATATGAAAATAAAAAAAACCGTAATATCGATAATGTAAGCCATCGATATTGAAAATAGGTAATTAAAAAAACTATGTGGTACGCTAGTCAGCATAATAAAATATAAATTATTATTTTGATGTTTGAATACTTTTCCTGGTTTCTAGAATTCTATGAACCGTTGATACTTTGCCTGAACACTACGACCAGTTTTTGTTTTTGTTGTGCACGAGTATGATTTTGTACTTAATATACTCTAAAATTTAATATTCAACCAAATATTTTGTTTAAGTTGTTTGTTTAAAAATAAAAGCTTATAAACTTCCTAGTATAATTTTTGTCGAAACTATGAACGTTATTTTCACGAGGTAAGTTAAAAACTTTTGACGGTTAATTTAACTAAAATATGCAATGTATTTATATTCATATAATCATTAATCTCTTAATGGATTAACCTACGATTTATTCTAAAAAATTATAATACAATTAGATTCAACATGTGAAAATGTAAACACCTTATTTCTACGATAATATATAATTTAATGCCGAGAGTGGTCTTTTATTTGTCATTAATATTCAAGTAAATGTGGATGAAAGTAGTAGTTTACTCAAGTTTTAGGAGATAGACTAAAAAGAGAAAGCCAAAAAATGAAATTGATTCCGAAAAAGAATTAAATAAAGTCGAAATCGTATGAGGTCTTTGCACAAATGGTTTTCAAAAATCCACAACACGGTTTTAAAGTAACAAAATAAAACCGCTTGAATATTCGTGCAATCCTAATCGTAAATTAATGTTTTATGCATTCAGAATGTGTCTTCTTACCTATCTTTGCGATAAAATTATAGTTACATTCTAACATTGTAAATCGTAACACTATATTTAAGGCTAATAATTTTACGTATTCAAAAAACCAAAATAACTGAATATTAAATAAAAAAAGAATAATAATAAAAACATGATTGAAAGACTGTACTATTTAATTTGTAGACGTTTATTATAGTACATAAATAAGTACGTACTATAGGCATATTATATTATTATAAACATATTTCAAGGTTATATAATACATTGTGCAGAATATTAAGAATATATTGCCATATTGAGGTTTAATTCGAACATCTTATAAAAAATTTAATCGTTCGTAAAAATGTTTTTAACCACCGTCAGTCTCTTTCTTTTTCAAGACAAAATGTGCAAAGTAATATTGATGAGAACATAAAATTGATAAGAAAAACAATTATTCTGTGATTAGAGATTATCAAATAAAAATAAAAACTTCGCTGACATCCATAAACCTTACACCACGAATTAAGATAGATGTTAATTCGTGCCTTACGCTAGTAGACTGGCCTTTTGTACACGTAGAACGGTCATGGATAAAAGACGCTCTTCATATGTGACCCGTGACTGAACGTAATAATCAATATTACAGAAAGTACGGAAAACCGTTACAGAAATGTTGGGAAACACTGGCTCACGGGTGCCGTACTGACAAGCACTCGGCGCGCGCTCGAGTGTCCGTCGCGTCGCCCAGGGAGTCGCCTCGCGTGAAGGAACACCTATCGTCCGCGAAACGATCGCCTCGGTAGCAAACGCGGTCGTTTCACGGGCACGAACGACCGTTTTGGAAAGATCCAACATCCAGCGTTCGGTTGTCGCTCTTGAAACGCCGCGTTTTATGCGTGCACGGTTCACCGGTCACGCAGAACGAACGGTACAACAACTTTTCGGTCTCACTTTTCGGCACCGGACCAGATCGCGGTGATAATGACGACGATCTAGATCACGTTATTTTCCTCGATCCGTCAAACCGGAACCGCGCCTTCCAGTCCGTACCGATCTCTCTCCGCCCACCCGTAGTTGAAGTGTGTTCCCGCGAGTCGATTCGAATTTCCATCGCGCGTCACGCGAATATCGAACGTCTGCCGTGCGTAGCCGCTGACGTGTGTACTCGCACTCGTACGGACTGCGGTATGCGGGAAAAAAAAAAAAACGCTCTTCGTCACCCGAGTACGGGGGTACACACCCGCGACGCGGGGATGTTACGTTGCACGCGCAAACAATACGTTAAACCGTCCGTGGCGCAAACGACTTGACCCGACAAGTTCAAGTAAAAGAGTAGACCACTACTGTTTTCTGCGCACGGGTGTGCCGATAAATCGGCGTACGAACAGTGCGAACAACACGAGACGCGTACGAGTCTTAGCCGTGCAAACCGACGATTCGTACGACGTGTTCCGCGGTAGAATCTCAGGCAGTGCTCGACTAGCGGGAGGACGCGGGGAGACCATGTGCCCCGACTAATTTTCAAAAATTTTACCGTTCCCCTAATATTATTACGTGTTATTATTAATAACTTCACAAGTTTTGGGGACGCTCTTCTTTTAAAGTAAATATAGTTCCCCATCTTCAATTTTGCCAAGTCGAAAACTGATCTCAGGGGTACCGCAAGACGTATGTGAACGTCGAGAATGCACTACACAACATCGTAGTACACTTGTAACGAACATCAACCATGAACCGTCTTTAAAGCGTTTTTTGGACACGTTTTAAACAAATGATTGAAAAATCGGCGTCGAGTCGGAGTCAGAGGGGTTCTGGCGATACGGAGCGATACATCTACGCGCTGGTTAACGTGAACGTTTTTCGAACACGTTTTTGAATCGGTACACCAATCCCCGATTGTTTCACCGTGGCTGCATTGTATGTTATACCGTTACAGATTATTATTGTTCGGTTACTAATAACTAGTTCGGCGGTGTAGACAATTTAAACAACGAATTTTCGTTCCTGTACCGCGACGAAAACAACGACGGGTTTGGCAAATCATAATCCTGTGTAATAACGACTCTGGTCGAAGGAGCATTTCTAATTCCAGAAAAATAAACAGGGTACGTAACGTTCGACCCACGTACAAAAAATACGGTATTCCATTCCGACACGGTAACAGTTACGGAACAGCCATTAGACACTGTTTTGTATCCGCTGTATCCTTGCATTATTTCGGAAATGTAATATCTTAAATTATTTTAACTGTTGTTTACGGCCAATATCATATGCTACCCGCCGGCAAGATTTTAGTACTCTACATGCATCGTTTGTTCGCACTACCTTTACTAATTAGTTTTAAATTGCACGTTCCCATTTTTGTTTCCAGCGCTACGTTAATATCATTGTCGTCGTCGCGGATTGAAATAAATTATTTTCTCAAACCTCATTAAACGATCAGGTCAAGAATCGCTCAGTTTTTTTTTTTTTCGGCCACTGGAAAAACGTAACTCAAACATATCATCGCGATCATTATAATAATAACACGTTCCTGAAACACACCGAGGATCCGAACGTGATCGAGTTGCAACCACGTTTTTATGAGTTGCTACGTAACTATTATGTGTGACATCAACAATCGGTGGTGGCGCGAAAGGGTTATATTTGAATCACGTGATTCGTGAAAAAATGGGGGTGGATAATCTTTGTAAAAAGAAAGCCGAGAAAACAATTATTGTGGTGAAATACACTTACACTAAACATGTTATAGTAATAATATGAAACGTGAAACACTGATAATATAAGTTATAAATATAAATATTTATACCTACACGCAGTGACTTCGAATAAATAATTTTGGTGATTGATGAGTGATCCAATGAAATTGGTGATTCGAGAAGAAAAAACTTTCCGTCACCACTGTCAACGATGATTTAATTTGCTTCACGTTTGTCGTGGAACCACTAAAACCTTAATATCAGCAATATGAATCATTTTTATTTAAATTAATCGACTAAACAACTACATGGCATACAATTATAAATTAATAATAATAATTATTATTATTATTATATTGACAAAATAAAATCTAAAATACCGATAACACGATTATTTACGGGCTTTATATTTTTTTGATTTTTCCGCGTTTTATTTATTTTATTTTTAGTACTAAAAATCCATATACTTGTCTTCATTTTATATCACACGTTGTACCTACTTATAGTACGCTACATATGTTTTACATATTTTAGTTATCCGCTTGAATGCGTTTAAATCCAAGGGATCGAAATAATAGCAGCATTTATGTTTTAAGATTTAAGACCTACGATCAAGAAACATATATGTGCTACCATACCCTATTTACCGTTACCTAAAATCCACTTCATCATAAATAATAATAATAATAATAATAATCTTTATTGGCCAAGAAGGAAATTACAATAATAAATATATAATAAAAACATAATACAAGTTATATGACCCATCTCACCACTGAGGTTACCTTCTTATCGGTGATGATGGAGTACATTATAATTAACTGAAAAAAAAATTTTTTAACCGAAAAAATCAGGTATATAAATTAAAATATATGAATAAAATAAAATGCGATATAAATCAGAGATACGAAGTATAGTTATAATAAATATTCACTAAAAAAGAGAAACAAACTCTTTTAATTCCATTTAAACTGAATAAATATATATATATATATATATATATTATACATTAAATTAAAAAAAAAAAACTTTTATTATGAATTCCAAATTAATTTTTTACTATTTTCTCAGATTTTTATCAAATAAAAAATGTATATATTCAAAAAAAATAACTAAAAATCTTTTTGATCATTAAAATACTGTCTTTATTTGACTGAGAAAATGGTTTTGTATCAAAATAATCGTGTATTGTTGTTTACCCTGACAGTATACACTTGTACAAAGTTTTTCGATGTGTTTGCATATCTGTGTTAGCAGTATTTATTCCACTCATCGTTATATTTGTTATGAATATTCATATTTTTCATTTATATAGTACGTATGTAATATTCAAAATGCAATAAAACATGTTACAAACATGTTTGATAATCAGAAACTCTCACTTGAAAGTGTATTAATAATATAACATTAATTAACTTAAGATTTAGAAGTTTACAATTTAAATATTTAAAATTGTACCAAAAGTTAATTATGTATACCAATCGTATTTGTGTTTTACTTTAGAATCACTAAACATAATCGAATATTTATAATCCCATGTAAACTAAATCCTATATACTACACGATTTAATAATTTATCTACTCGTTCATTTGTGAAATACTCTATATAATATAGATACCGCTGATAGATCTTTTTTTTTTTAAATTTTTATTTATTGAGCTCAAGTATAAAATGTATTATATAGCATAATGAGAAATGTACACGTTGAAACGTTATTAATTTTGAAGCGGAAAAGAGGGTAATATTTCTGTTTTGAAATTCTTTTTTATCATGACAAATGAGCAAAATATATTTTTAAAATTTCGAATTATACTATACGAGTACTTGTTAGGTTTTTTTTTTATTAGTAATCAAATTATAATAATATTCACGATACCATTTTACTGTTAAAAATAGAAACTTACTGTTGAGAAGAAATAACAAAGTAAATGTTAATTATTACCAGGGTTAAAGCAAATATAATTTCAAACCCTCTTCCCCTCTATTTCAATGAAATCCAGGAAAAAACTCATAAATAGGTCACCGAAATTGCTAATCTAATAGTCAATATGAAACCCATTTAAATATAAAAAATAAATATCAACCACATCTAAATGTTACTCTTCATTTAATGAATTTTCTCATTTTCTTAATTTATTTTATTTGAGTTAACTGAATATCAAATAAAAAATAAAAATCTACCAACAATAACAGTATACAATAGAAGTATGTTGTACTGTATGAAACATAATTTAAAATTACTTCCTACAATAAACACCAAATAATACTCAATAAAGTATACTTTAAATTTTAGATGTGATGCAAAAAAATGTATCAGATTTAGAATGATACATGTTTTTGCTAAATCGGTATACCTATTATTTTTTTCCTAAATTAAGAGTGTGTGCATAAAATATAAGCTTTTTATAAGACATCGCAACATCACATACATTTTAGAAAGATCATTTTTCGAATTCCTTTAAAATAAAACAATCAATGTCTAAAACTTCTGAAACAAATAGATGTAAGCTATAATCTGTTATATGACAAAATCAATAATAAACGAAAAAACATTAATTTCCTTATTATTAATTTTAGTACTTACAGTTGTATAAAAAATATAAAATAAATCTAAAGTATTTAATTAGGTAATTCATTTTAGTTTAAAAATGTATTGGACACGGTATGGTTTGAAAAAGAGACAATATTTTCAGACTAATTGTAAAATAAAATAAAAATTAAGTATTTAAGACCCAGATGTGGCTAATATATAAATTACATAAAATCTAATACATTCATATTTTAATTTAAATATTATAAAATTGTGATTTCGAAGCAAAAAGTTGTACATTCTATTCAAAATTTAAATACAATTACAATTTATAAAATTCACAATTTTTACTGTATAGTTTAATCGATTGAAAATCGAATTATTTAAGAATCTGTAACTTTGAATAGTAAAAAGAGTCAAATATTCGACTACATCAGTGTTTTATTTAATATAATATTATAATTATAATATAAAGTTATATAGAATTATATAAAGTTATAGAGTTATAATACTTTCTAAACGATTAATAATCTTGAGTGTTGCCGTCATTTATTTTTTAAACTAGAATTTATAGAAATGCTCAACTTTGACTTGAAAAATTATCAAAAAATACTCGAAACACTCTACTTGCATTACATACATTACTTTAATTCCTTATTTTTACTTCTCAACTTCACAGTTCATTAAGGATCATTGCTGTCTTCAAGAGGTCTTGCCATTCATCTCTGTTACCTATACGTAAGTCAACGCAAAGATTATATTCTGGTCTATCTCTTTCAAATTTTTGATTACTTGAATTTAAAAACTCATACATAATCACGATTATTTTATATAAGAATATTTATGATGTATTTATGATAAAACATTTAATTATGACGATTTTATTTTTGTACATATATACATTATTATTATTATTTATTTTTTATAACAATTATATTTTTGAACTTTTTCATTTCTCAGAAGTATAGAAGAACTTGCTATGACTTGCAATAGACTTGCAATAAATTCATTTTTACAACGTTAAAAAAAAAACGTATTCTTTGGTGCCTTCACTTACTTATAAAGGTACATAATATTATACTATTGTAACGATGAACAATGAATATATGCATTTAAAGTATCTACACGAGGTATGAAATATTATCAAACCGAAAAATTATAAAAAACAAATATCTGTATTTTGTGTTATCTATTTATAGCCAATATCTAAAACTATAATGAAACATATTTTTTTATAAACGAATATTTATCTTAACTGTATTCTAATAAAAATAGCTAAAATTCGGTTAGGTATATATATTTATTTATTAATTTACAAATTCATTACTTCAGCTACTATAAATAGTAATTAAAAGAATAAGTAATAACGTTTAATTATTTATCTTATATATATATATTATATAAACAATTTTAATTTGCGGACGCAAATCTCATCATGCAATTTTGAATTCACTTGAATTAAATTATTTAAAATAAACTTAAGATTTTCTTCTGATGTCACGTATTTACCTGTTCTGCTCTACGAAATCTCTCTAAGTTATTTAATCCCACGGATCATTTTTCCACAACCATAAATTTGTAAATACAATTGTACTATGCAATTAAGAGGGAACTGAGAACAAATTAAAAATAATTACAATGTAAAATTATAAGGAGTAAAAGTCAAGTTGTGTCTTAACTTTTGAAAACATATATTCGTGTATAATGTACGCATGCGACAAATTTGAAATTATTTCGAAGAACTTATAAACAAACTCCAAACTCTTTATTGATTATTAAATAAGTAATAAGCAAATATCAATACGTTTATCTTGCAACAATAGCATAATAGATTTTTCTTTTGTCAACAAAACGCTTTTTGAAAAATATTTATTTATTTATTTATTTATTTTTTTGAGATAGAACTTAAAATTTGCATGTACTACCGATGTACGTTTACAAATTGAAAGAAAAATATAGAACAGTTAAAACATGTTGACAGAGCTACATGTACATACGTATTTTGTTTAAAATAACCTAATGTTTTGATTAGAATTTAATTATCTTCCGTTTTACTGTTGGTATTCACTACCCGCTTGCAACTCGTATACCAAATAATTCACATAGAAAATAATATTCAATAAACATGTTGATTAATCTTCATAATTTCATCTTAATACGCACAATAATGCACTTTTTTTATTGATTGGGTTGTGTTCAGTATAAAATGTACGTAGAAAGATAAAAGCTGTGTATGATAATTACCGTGAGCTATCTAATTCGAGCTGTTTATATCGAAACAAATATTTTGTATGATCTTGTTCTTATAGCCAATTTAATTATATCGTTTGGTTTTCTACGCGTATCTTCTCCTATAGCCTTTGTCTCCTCTACCATACGAATGGGGTTGACCATAAAATACACGTATACGTAGACGCAATAAAAACGATATTATAAACGGTGTGTATGAAATAAATACATGACACTTACGTTACTTACGGATAAATTAAATAAATTATTGTAAATGATAAACATCATTTACAACTTATTCTTATGATCTATTTATCACTTAGTAAAAAAATCCATTCAAACCCATGTATGATCAGAACTGAAAATTTGTACGCCGAGAGGTATAAAAAAAATGTCTCACTCAGTGAATCGTAAACACATTTCAATGTTACGGACCCAACAATATAATTCGCCGTTTACATACATTTATGAGCATACCACATTCAAATCCAATCATCTGACAGTATTAGTTTATTATTTTATTTATAAATAATTTGTTATATCATTGCACGAGGAAGAATTTATTAAAATGTTTGGAAAATATACTGCCCATTACATTTGATTATTTTCAGTGTTGGGAAAACGTTCAAAAACAATCACACGTTTACGTTCGTGTTTTGTGAACGACACTCGCTTTTTTCAAATGGAACGCGAACGACGTTTATATTTTTAAGTGAACATTCCGAACACTGATTATTTTATAATCTCATCAATGAGATATCTGTATCGCATAAAAAAATTGAAAGATTAAATTCAACAATTTGATAAATATACTTTAACGATAAGTTTTTTAGATATTCAGTTTGCATCACCAATAACGATTTTATGAGAATAAAAAATTAATCGAAGTTACAGAAAACAAAAACTAAAACAATGGTTCAATAATTATTTTGAGTGTTGCATTATTTTAGTAAAAAATTGTAAACTAACACTACCATTAATATTGTTATTGGTTGTTTTCTAAAACTACCTACCATTTTTATTAAAAATAAATTAGTATACGGTTATTATTTTGAGTGATAATAGTACAAAAATATACGACACAATTTAATTATAAAATAAATAATAAATTACAAAAATCACACATGTTTTGTTATTTCTGATTTCTATTATTTTTGAAATGGACACAGAACAATTGTTCGATTTTTGTAGGGGTGTAAATCAAAATAGTTTGTGAACTGTTTATTTTTTACACTACAAATAATGAATTAAAATCTGAAAAAGACCTTAGAATTTAAAGTTTTAAAGCTTAAACTTCGTATAAGTCGTATAAAAGCAAATTTACATAATTCCTATCGACAATTTAAATGAGTTTTTAACATTCAAACTTGTTTGAACACAATGTGAATTAATAAACACAATTTGAGTTTTTTTTTTTGTAGTTAACCTGGGGCAATAAGAAGAAACTTTTTAGTCCTTTGATATAGTACTTGTGGTTAGTTTTTTGCTTAAAAAAAAAACCTCCGGTGGTTTGGTCATTCGTCTAAGAACTATAGTGATGCCGGACGCAACTCAACCGCTGGCTGTTCTTTTCTGCTGTTCTCTTTCAACTTTGTTGCTGACTGCAAGCCTTATATTATAATAAGTAAACACAAATTAAATCGCTTATTGTAACAGAAAGTGAAAACTTTTTTTTTCCTTTTGTATAAAAACTCATTACAAAATATTCGATGTATTTTAACACTCGTGAACTTTAGGTGAATAAAAGTAGATTTATTATGATCAATTTTGAAAATATAAACAAACCTAGAAACAACAGTCGCCCAAAAATATAATTCGTCTTTTTCTTTACTTAAATTTTTTAACTTTAAGTACAACATAACCTATTCGTATCCATGTAAATCCTTTTAATCTTATTATTAAACATTAATTACTATTAGAAATGTTTAAAAAAAAAAAAAAAAAAAATGATTTTTGTCAGTCTTCATTCGCTATCCACTATCAATTGTATCTAAGTATTCTGGATACTGATGTTATTGCTTTAATTAGATGAATTTTCTTTACCGAAAAATATAAGTAATAATTTTTTCTTCATTAGTAAGTTCGTTGATATTTTTTTTCTGTTCCCTGATTGAAGATATCAATGGATCTGACAATGCAAACAATATATTCATTCCACTTACTTTCAACATTTATCTAAATGTAAAAATATATTGGCAAAAAAAATTCCAACAATTCATTCAAAACGGCAATCAATAGAAATATGAATAAATACGATGTAAACACAATTCAATGTATGTACAATAAAATCTACACTTCATGTTATCTTAAGCAGCTTTTAACAAGTTCATACTCAGATCATCATTATATTATAGTACGTCTATCTAATCGTTAAGATATATCATACAAGAAATGTATGTTAAATTGAATAGTTTAACAAAAATGTAAAATCAAGTTTCGGCAAGCTAAATTGATGTTTGGGACTACTGTGCGACCGCATAAATTATAATAAAATATATTTATTTCATTTCGAACCGGTATTGATTGAATTTTACGATTTGAAATGTCATCAAAACGTAGTTCCGAAATTTCAAAACCGTATCCAAAACGTTTCACCGGTATTTTTTCTCTTTCTTTTACCCCCACGAACGCGTATTTCGCGACGGTGTATCTGGTACGTCCCCCGATCGGTATGCGTTGAACACGTGATTTGCAAATGCAAATGTACCTGGTACCGGATGCACAATCTGATACGCTTAAACTGCTGCTGCACTCACCAGAACCACGTTTCCGGCTATAACGTACGATTTCCGATGCAACACTAGTGACATTTATCCGCAGCACGCAACAAATGTGTGATTTGAACCGGACTGCGAACCGGAAACGATACGAATAACCAGTCGAGTCCGACGTTTTTGTTAGCATCGATTATTAGCACAGTACACGTTTGCAATAATTACGTTGTATCCGACGTGTATTCGTTGTATTCGACACCTAAAACTATTATTGTCGTGTTTCTCTCTCTTCATGCGAATACTGTTTAAAATTTTTATGCGAACCTTTTCGGCGATGGTCACAGACTACAGGCAAACACGAATACTCATGTATCATACGCATACGTTGATGCCCTAAAAAAAATGTATTTATGTGTATAACGACCATTCTGTCACTTGAATACATCATCCCTGGAATCAGATTTTCCAATTAAACAATAGACGTTCGTCAATTATAAATATTATGATTTTATAAGTCACAACGAGGAAAAGCCGGTCACTTGTTTCCTTTTTGGTATAGAGCAGAGCTGACTACTAACCATAATTTTGGGACTATTTTAGCCGCATGTGTATATAGCTAATTCGAAGTAAATCACAATGTTAAGAGATATTCATAAAATGAAGACATTTTATTATTTTATTATATATATTAAAATAATTATTTATAAGAAGTGCTTTTTTGAGTGTTCATTTTTTCTGTTAGGTTTTTGATAAGAACAGTATCTAACAATTCTAATGGAATTAATTTAAGATTGGTTTCAAGAGCTGCACAAAATTGATTTAAGAGCTGCATGCGACTCGCGAGCCTCGTTGTAGCCATCCCTGGTATAGAGTTTCATAATTTATAGAAATTTGGATCTCAATACCTTATTCCTAAGTTCGTGAATCAAACCAGAATTATACTTCGGTTGTACAGAAGTATTCAATATTCTAGTCGTTGTCGAGTTTTCGATACAAAAAGTTACGAGTTTTAAAGTTCTAAAAACATTTATGAAATTGAAAAAGTGTTCTAAAATACCCTTAAGCAGTATACTAATATACTTATATAGTATGTATATACGTATATTTACCGTACAATTCTCATTTATTAATCATTTATCATATTCTTTTCCTAAACTTTATTTGGCAAACTTCGTTTAATCATAATTCAACTAAAGACCTTCAAACGCGAGAACTCAAACACTGAATTTGAGATTTTTATCCACTGAATTTTTAAGAACATTTTTAGTTATTAAATCTAGTTTTAATACATTCACTCGCAGGCATGTCTACGGGCCTCTTATGCACAGGTACGACATGCAAAATTTGCCTTTAATTAATTAACATGTTAGATTAAAGTTATGAATCCAACAATACGACGTTTAGAATTTTAGTAGGAATTATCAAAATTCATTATATTCGTATATTTATTATAAGGTAATAATAATGGTTTTTCCCAACATTTAAAGATCATATTTTAGTAACCCAGTACGGCGTTTGTATACTTTTCTTGTGCATGACTTGCTAAAAATATCTGGACATGCATTCACTGATTTATATCAATTCCAAGTGTATTAATTTCTTAAAATGCTGAACCTTACTTTATATATAATTTAATATACTTTATAAATATATATATATTATCATACATAATAAGCAGTGCCATATTTTCGAGGGGAAGAGGGCAGGGGTCCCGGATCTTGTCACCCACCAGAAGAAATAAAAGGATCAAAAGTCGTAAATGACTTGCTATGAAGATATAGAGAAAGAAAACATGAATTTATATCATGTGATAAATGACTCTTAATTTGTACTTATACTAATAATATAATTATTAATTCATACCTTATATGAATTTTTCATAATATAATAAAATTTTTTTTTTAGAAAAATTTAGAAAATACTACACTGGCGTTTTTATTCGATACGAAATAGTTGAATTTATGCGTGTCTCGATGACCCAATGTTGAGTTTCAAAGAAAACCTTTTGAAAAGCAACAAATGCTTATACATTTTACATAATATAACTTATACATATAGGTAGTAGCTACAAACTCTAAACTTTAAGATTAAAAAATCAAAATAAAAAATTTAAAAATAAAAATAATTTCTTTTGCTGATCCGGTACCGTATACACGGATGAGATCATTAATGTGATACACGCGCTGTATACAAATTACTGTGTTACAACAGATTTGTGATTTATACCTTTATATAATAAAATATATTCCTATACATCTGTGTAGCATGTTGTGCTATGGAATTTCAATATAAACGTTTTCGACCCTTAATTTTTTTTCTGACCAGCCCAGCACTCCGAGTTCCTGTTAGTCGGACGGGTTGCATGTTCAGCGCTCAGTCGTTCCGAATTCAATTAAATCCTGCAGGATATCGCATCTATTGCGTGCAGATAATAATAATGTATATAACATATATATCTCGTATATAAAACGGTTAAAGTGAAAATAAAAATCCCTTAAGCAACTACAGACCGCGATGGAAAAACAATTGAAAAGAAGAGGAGGATTGAAATAATTATAATAATAAAAATAACAGGAAACAGATACGTAGTGTTATTATGTGAATATACGTGACATATGTGTACGAACATTATATTATATTACATCGATAATACCGTATATACAAATATACATAAATATATCTATAACCACGGTTACCGGTCGCGATCCGAGTGCACGTGTACGGTACAAATACATACAATACGTGGTTAATACAACGGTTAATGATTACCGTGGACCGTTATTACCGGTTGCACGAATTGTTAATCCTAATCCGTTCCTAGACCATACTTATACGTGTTTCTATATATCAGGTATAACACTGCGTATGATTTTATACCCGCGTGTGCAGTGCCGTATTTAGTAATTTTACGCCTCTCTAAAGAGCCTATCCATGGAAAATAATGGAGCTTTTTTTTTTTTTTTGAACCGAGAACCGGGCGGGAATTGTTTGCACATTACTACCGCCCTATTGGAACTAGATACTCATAAACCGTTTAGATATTCTAAAATCAATGCTATTTTTGTTTAGTAAGTACGCCACCCCACGCCGCACGTGATAACATAATACGCCATATTATTATAAATAACTTATGTTTATTGACATTATCACAACAAATTTGGGAACTAATATTAGATATATTAATAATATTCTGGGTCGCTGATAGCTATATTGCTATAAATACATTAATAATATATATTAATAAATTAAATACATTAACATTAATTTATGATACTGTTAAAAAAATAATAATAATTTCAATATAATTTTAAAAGTTCAATAATTCACAATTCAGCAAATTTCCGACCACAAAATTTTGGTACCCGGGGCAGTTGTAGCCAGAAGCTCCCTTAAATGCAGTCCTGCGTGTGTGCGTGAGCGCTATAATACTTTTGGAAATTCGATGTAGAAATAAAGGGAAAACACTGTTAATTTACGTGTATATACTGTAAATTTTAGTTCCCGTAGACACCGGATGGATCGAACGAGCATCCGCGATCACGCGGGTCCAGGTGAAACCGTCCGCGGACAAGGCGAAAAACGTCCCAAACGAAGAAGGGCGAGATATCCGTCCAAAACGGTATCGAGTGCAAAAGCATCTCCGCTCGTCTTCGACATGTGCTCGACGATGTCAGAGCGAGTCGTAGGCGTGCGTTTATCAATCGCATCGCACGTTAGCGTGTACGAATATTGTCGTCATTTTCTTGATCAGCTTATTATTTTTTCCGTTATTTAAATCCTCACGGTTCACGTCATCGCACGCGTTCGGACATCAGGCGTGTTTCGGACCAATCGTAGAAATATATTATACGGGCGACGGACAACAGCTGATAAAAATACGAGTGATGTAAAAAAAACAAGCGTGTGATCGTCAATGCAAGTGATGTTCCGTCGTCGTACAACATTTTTACATACATAAAGTTCCTCGTCGGATTCGTTTTACAAATATTATTAATTTTCGCAAAATCGGTTATTGTTGGTTTTTAACTCTCTCTCTCTCTCTCTCTCTCTCTCTCTCTCTCTTAGAAAAACAACGTAATCTTCAAACAAAACGAAAACAAACGCAATCCCGTCGTTCCCGCAGTACCCACTGCTTAATTTAATTACGAGATGTGCTCTGAATTATGAAATAAATTACGGAAAACTACTAATTCCACGCCCGGCCTTACCATTAATTCAAACACTGTTAAATTGCGTAACTATCATAATATCAATGGCGCTGAACGCGCTTACTGACTACAAAGTTGGAAATTAATCATCATCTAATGTATTGTTCTTATCCTCGTCGATAATTCGTTCAATTTGACGTTTTTCTTTTATAATACAATATATTTACAATAATAATTTAATGAAAAAAATAATACAGAGTGTTAGAATTTTTCGCTCACGTGTATACAGCATAATTAAAACCTCAAATAAATGTAAATAAAATAATTATTAATTTTTTTTGCATAGTGCTAATTACAATACACATGTATCAGCAGTGTTGAGACTTATCTAGGTAAAAATATTAATCATCTATTATTTTATCCAGATAAAAATATTAACTTTATATATTTATCCATCTTAGATGAAAATTTTAGCTATCAACTGTATATTCACATAGATATACTTTTGACTATGTATAACACTTAATTAGTATTTTGAGTGCTTTGGGGACTCGAAGATTTTTCCTCGCAAGTATCCATATGTTTTCCTTCATTTCGACGGAAATGTATATCTATTCTAATGAGTATTGACCAAATTTAGCTATTATTTAACGCATATATTTATAATATATGTATATTAACGACAGTTAAAGCTTTTTAAAAAAATGGATAACAAATAACAATCATCGTCGTCGTCTATTGTTTCTTGGTAAAAACTATTAAAATCCCCTTGAAAATAAATCTTTTGATCAACACGAAGCAGTTTTTTTTTTCGTTTATTTTATATTTATAAATTATAAAATATCGTGATACGCTAAACGGTCCAACGGGTAAGCCCATCTATCAACAATAACCGGTCGCTAGTATTTTTCCAGCATGATCGGTCTTACCACGGAAAGCGTTAACGCTTAAATGAAATTCAGAAATAAATATATATTAGCAAATTTTTACCTTATACTTTTTATTCTAAACAAATAAAACGCTTTAAAATCAAGACACATTTCAAACACCTTAAACAAAAACAAAATGTTTTTTTTTTTTTTTGTTTTTTTTTTATTAATTTAACATAAAATTACTGTTTTATAAAAATGTATACTTTTTATCTAGATGCATTATGATAATATTTTTTCTTTTATAAAATAATTTTAGTTGAACTTATATCTAAATAAATACATTTTTGATATGCCATCTTTATCTCTATCTAGATAAAATGTATTTATTTGGTTTCAATACTATTTATAAGTTGTGACTCATAAGTATAAACAATTTCGATGATCATATTAATTAAAATGTTACAAAACTGAAAATGATCAAGTTAACTAAATTAATTGTCAATGCTGTTTCATACTATCAAGGAACCACAAAATTTGTTCAAAGACACATTTTCATATTTCATAAAATGTAGAATGGTTGCGAAAATTCAACAAAAAATATTCAATACAAGCATTTTATGTCTGAGGCATGTATCATGTGCTTTCTGTGCAATACAATTATTCATATTTGAATATACAGTCAATACTGTTATTCAAACGAAAAACTACTTTAAACGGAATAAAACACTAGTCTCAGAAGTAAGTTTAGGCATTCTTACGTTAGTACAATTTTAGAAAACCAAAAACCTTCTAACGCAGAAATGGATAGACTCTCGTCATCTCGGTCATATTCAACAAACCGGATTTGGTATAACATAATATATTCGATCAATTGATGTACATTAAACTAATTGACTAGCAATAAAAAAAAAGCGGCCATCGACTGTCGTATTGATTAACGTTGGTTCATTAAACCACACATCGATAATTACGTACACGAAGTTAGATATAAAGTAAGTATATTTTATACGTAAATGACAAAGAAAGAACATGTAATAACATGTTCTACATGACTATAAAATGTTATAAATTAATTCTCATAAAAATTATTCTCTCTAACTCAAAATCGTATTATACATTTGGAAATAGCTGTTCTCAAAATACATGTTCATATAATAAGTAAGATATTTAAAACAATTTTTATTGCACTTAACAGTCTACCTATATATATTAATACTCCGTTAAACGCATAGATAGCCTTAAAAACAGAATCTCTTTATAAGGATTTTTTTTCGTCCCGACAAGATTACGTTTTAACAGCTTTCACTTTAAAAATACTTATGTAAATAATAGTATATAAGAAAACCTTAGATGGAACACAAATACCTAAAATATTCCTTATTGGAATAAAAAATAC
Source organism: Sipha flava (assembly GCF_003268045.1). Classification (NCBI taxonomy): domain Eukaryota; kingdom Metazoa; phylum Arthropoda; class Insecta; order Hemiptera; family Aphididae; genus Sipha; species Sipha flava. The sequence continues at coordinate 1,221,143 of NW_020273606.1, forward strand.
AAGATTATTATTTATTTTTTTTTCGGAAAGATAATGGGCCTGAATACAATCTAAAAAAGTACATCATCGTAATATTAATATCTTTTCCGGTATGCAACCGAACTGTAATAAACTGTAATACTATCTTGTCTTATGCAATTATTATAATTACAATTATTGCTGTTTTCAACGGAATCATTTCTTTATAATTTAAATATCAAAATTAACTGACATATATTTAAACTCTTATAGTCAATTATTATTAGTATGTCAAATAATATAATTTGTAAATGAAAAATGTCTTTTATGACAAGTTTCCACATATTAAGTTCAGTTGTATTACCTGTAAAAGATAGAAGACCGAATTCTAACGAGGTCTTCGGTGGTGAACGTTGAAACGCTCATCATCGAATTACAAGTATAAAAATAATGTGCTTAAAATTTACAATTTTGTGTTACCTACATCTGAATTAATCGGAAAATATATAGGAAAAACGTATTTTAGAAACATCGCGTAACTGGAATTCGTTAAAAATATTTTACTAGTTATTTTTTGCATCAAACTCCTCAAAAATTGAACGTCTGAATTTTTCTTCTCGGCTTATCGACTAGGTATATTTTTAAAATGTTAAAATCGAAAATATGCGAAAGTCGAACTGAACCGTAAACCTTACCGGAAGTAATTTTAAACGGCTTTCGAAGTATTCATATCGCGCGCGCACCCCCCCCCCCCGGTCCCTTGGTCGTAAGTCCAGCCGAGTATAATGGCAAAAACTATTTAACACAGCGTAACACCGGCAAGTTTCGCGTACCGAACGAAAGAAAGTTAATTAGTTGTCGGACGGTTTTAATAATGAAAAACACGTCGTCGAGTGCGTGATATGGCGGATAAATATTACGAGAGATGATAAATTATCTCAGTGGCGCACTGCTACCGAATGGGCAACAGAAACAGATGCCTGAGAGGAGGGGGCACAATATTTTCTACGGCCGAACAATACATCATGTGGTTGGCGATTAGCAATTGTTTGCTGCGCGTTGACAAATAATTTAATAATGATCACGATTTAATCAATATGAAAGTGCATATGAAGCGGACTATGTTCTAGCTAAATTACAAATCCATTCTTGTCGATTTGATTGTGCGCAATTAATTTGCGTGAGCAGTGGCGAATATAGAAAAAAACATTTTTTCGTGGGTGGGGGCTACAATAAAGTGATAAGCAAAAAAATAATCGTCCGAATTAGAACTAATATGCTCTTTCATAATTTATAATATAATTATATTGTCTTAAGTAAGATATAGGGTAGCAGGGAATGGTTTTCGATGTGAAAATGTGATTTAAAAATAATATTCTATCATTATTTCCATGTTTGCCTCGCGGTGACTTAATGTGATGCCCAGTCGCAAGAATTGAATATTTTAGCGCACTCCCACATGTTAAGATAGTAAAATATGTACATATTATATTACTGTACGGACATTAAGGTCGTTAACGGATAATGATCGACGACGATTGACGGGATATTGTCAATGTACATAGTGAATATGTCCACGTACCCTTACGGTGTACAAGGGGCAGATTTAAGATATGGTGGCGATCGGAACGACTCCTCCGGCTTTCCGAAAAAAAAAAAATAAAAAAATATATGTTTGCCGTGAACAATAAACACTCGAGAAAAGGGACCGGGAACGTAAGCAATGTATGCGAAATTCGAGGAGAGCGACCCGTCGAAAGCTCCGCGCGCATAAGAACATTTTTTGTAATCCCGTTAGCTTCGTTACACAAACCATTCGTCCACATGGTCGAAATTACGAAGGAACCAGAACTCCGAGTTCGAAAAAACATTTTCAGCGTTGAAAGTCCACACGAGATATAATTGATGCAAAATAATCATTTGGTAACAACATTTTGTAAGGCTTGGGAAACAATATATATGACTATAATAAACCTTACCTTTATGTGTCGTGTATACGTTTACATGACAAATTAATTTCTCTGAACACAATGTTACAAGGCTTATGATATTTAAGTCAAATAAGTTAAATTTTTATACACCCAACTATTTTTTAAGATCTATACTTAATTAAGTCCTATGAAAACCATATTTTTTTATTAAAAATCTATAATCTATGATTCTCACATGCGAATGAATTCTGATAATTAATTATGAATGTCATAATATTAGGACCTAACAGAAACCTAATAAGTAAAAAAATAACTCTGTGTAACTAAAACAAAATTGATCGACTTAATTTTTTTCGAAATGCTTGGGCTTAATTCAATAAAATATAAAAACATTTTAATACAATTATATTATGTTCTTCATATTGTGGCAATAGTTTTTTAATTTTTCTTATAGTTATATAATCGTTGTCGGTTATCGAAGACAAGCGATTTGGGATTTTATTTATGAAAATCATAGGTACCTCTAATATTATTTTTATTTTATTTGAACGTATGCGGAGTTACAGTGTCAAAAAAAAAAAAAAAATCATTTTTGTTTGAATATTTGGTTGAATATTTCAATATTTAAAACTCTACCGGAGAACTGTATGTGTTATTACGTACGGAGATGAACAAGACGACCCGTTAAAAAAATGTACGTTTATTTTGACGCGTTGAATTCGTAGTGTAAATATATTGTTGGTTTTATGCGTTTCAATCAAAACTTTCGCGCGTATGTGACCCTCCCTCCTGTTCGATTTGCCAAAGCCATCCCTGATGTATTATGGGTACTTTATGCGAGATAACACTCCGTTAGATTACACAAACACGTTTCGTTTGTTCAACATATTGCAACGATATAATATAACCGCAACATATAACGTACATCGTGTGTACGGTACACGTATTACAATATGGTCGTGGCGAAACGCAGGGCTTATTCTAAGGATTTTTACCTACTACCCAAACACACTGAAAAGTTTGTTTTATGAAATTTATTTGGTTTATAATACTAACCCCCTCCCCAAATAAATTGTATATTGATATTTTAGAATTTTGACCATCACATGATGAAATATTAAAAAAAAACGGATCTTTTCTGTTATACGTAAACCACTATTTAAATTTAAATTTCATAGATCAATCAATCATCGGAATGGCAAAAATTATAAACTTACATCATTATTATTTATTAGGTACTAAGTTGGATTTATGAATCATACAGTTATCAAATACTCAGTAGAAATTCATTTATTCTATAAGGAAAATTTTATTTTTATAGGGTGCCCATATTCATAAAGTCAACTGCCCTTTTGATTTTTCCTAGTACCCAATTTGGATCCTACTAACCTACCGTTAAAATAAGACCTGGCGAAAAGTACGGGTATTTATTCGTCATTCGCTATTTTTTTATCATCATCATTTCCGTTGTTGTTGTTGTCGCGTGGTCGGATATTGCGCGAGGTCGGCGGGACTCGAAACAAACCGGCGAAATCGTCGGCGTTACGCTCACGGCAGTGTGGCACCAACACGCGGGCGCGGTGGGCCGAGCAAGTCAGATTGACTATAATCGACGGTAGCGGGTGCGTGGTTGCCAAGGGTGGTCTCAGGGTCTTGTGTTTGCTCTTCTCCGTATCACTGTTCTTGTCCGTCTCTTTCACTCTCTCTCTCTCTGTTACTCCTCTCCCACTTTCTTCTCCGTCACTCCTTTCTGAAACTTTTCTTATTTTCCCTTTCTTTCTCTCTCTCTCTTCCTTTACACAAAGCTTCGATACAGGTAAACTTTACGAATAAACTGAAATACAATAAGTGAACACTGCCTTCGCAGCCATCCGCAATCCCCGCACACGTTACACCACTATCGCCGACATTGGTTCCGCGCATGACCTACTGCGTGGACTGTGCGTAGCTGCATAACCTTCCTTGAATGTCTAAAGAACAACAGATTTTAGTTACGAACGCGTGAGATTTAACAAAAAAGTAGTTTTCGACGATCTGGTTTTTTTTTTAAATACATCGTTTCAATTTTTTTTCTTGGTTATTAATATTATTTTCGTTCGAAACCATGTCAGGTAATATACGATTGATATTTGATTATGAAAAATAAATGAAAACCGTTTTTCACGATCGGTGTCTTATTGAAATCGATTGAAAAGGCAAAACCAAAAACGATGCGTATTCGGTCAATAACGAATCGCAGATGTACAATGTATATCGCGCAAGGAAGTCTATAACGATATAGGTACTCTTGTAACATTATTTCCGATTGAGTATACGCATTGGTTTCATAACCGTTCCTATGCGATCGGCAAAAGGAGTTATAAACGAGATCTGCTTTAGATAAGTATCAGAATTAATACGCGTTTCACTCAATTGTCGCGTAAGATTTTTGTTAATTTATAGTACACATTTTATACTAATGATTATACACGAAACATCTCAATAAGTACTGTTTACACTTTTGCTGAGCAACTTTAAACCATTGCATTTTTGCATTGTGCATTGCATATTTAAATAGTTTTCAGTGCGTTCAAATCCGGGCCCTTACAATTAATACTTTGCAACATTCCCTTTGTACAATAAACTGTGTTCAAACAAATAAATTTATATTTAAAATACCTAGTAAAGTTTAAAAAATCCTACTGAGTTAGCGTGTGCTACAGCAGTAGGATATCTACATCATATTCGTACACATCAAGAACAACGATACACAAACAATACAAAATCACTACTGACGTATTTTAAACCATTGTTAAATGCTCATCGTCGAAACACAAACAATGTATTATTAAGTTTTTGCTTATTGGTATCATAAAGGCTATGTAATATATTTATTCTTCTTCGGATAGTGGACCACTGGGACCATCCCGTCAAACACCCCACCTTCTGGTCATCTCATCGTCGTATACGCTCTCCTCACAATCTAATACAATATTTATATGTATCCAGTCATGTATAATATTTTAATAATTTAGTTAAGATGTCAGGTGGAAAAACGATCGATAATTGCGATGCTTCGGAAACGAGATTTGACCACCGTTCCATCGTCATCTCCGTTCTGATATTTTCAGAACTCAAATACAAGTAAAAACTACGGCCAGCTGTAAAAACGAAATACATCGAAACTGTAATGGTAACGTATTACATTATACATCCGTTGTACACCATAATATATTGTGCGCTTGTGCGTGTACTTAAGTGTCAGTCTTTTAAAATTCTACTCAGACGTCTCCGCGATGGTTTTTTTTGTTTTCTATCAAATGAATCGTACCTACCGGTAAAGCACCAGAGTGCTTGTATTTTTCATCAAATGACTGACCCGGGCTTGTCTACGGGCTAAATATTAATAAACGTACGCGGGGTTGACGATCTCGGATGCGGCAATGAATTAAATTTGAAAGAAAAAGAGAGAAATTAGATAGAGAGAGAAAGCTCAAAAACCGTGACAAGGAATGAGGATTGCAAAAAAATTAAAATACTTGGTAAAATATGAGTTATCGTAATATAAGGTTAAATAACGCAGGCATAACGATATTTATACATATAGAGCTGAACAATTAAATCAATACTGTACACTATATAATTGATGTACCGATTTCGTAAAATCAAATGTGGAAGATTCACATAACATTTCTTCAATCAATTCATTATAATATGATTCCATATTATATATTTTATTTTTTCTAATACTGATCTCATGTATAGTCTCGTGTTCGTTTTAATTCGAAAAAATACTTTGTTTTAGAATTATTAAAATTGAATTTTCTCTGTTCACAATATGCTATTTTTTATTTATTTATTATTTCATGAACCATCAAATCTCCTTTTATAATAATAATTACAATAATTAGCAGAAGTAACTTAATATAGATATAGAATAATTTTACAAATTTTCAAGTGATATGGCAACAAAAATCTGTACAAAAAATTATTTTATACAAAAAAAAATAAAACATTAAAATAATATTAATAAATATTATAATTATAATAAGAATAATAAGAACATGTATTCCTATAATTAAAGCGTAGGATATCTAAAACATCATTCTTAAATCTATCATGACTTAATAATGTTCAGATCAAAATAAGATCCGAAAAATCAAAGTGAACATGAGAAAAGTTCCAGCGGGTACAAATGCAGATCGAGGAGGAGGACGGCGTTAATGAAGAAACCGAAAAATATCGAAGTGAATTTGAAAATTTATATTTTGAAAACGCCAAAAATGTAATAAATTGCCTACAAACCGCGGCCGATAGTTATAAACTGGCGTGAGACAGTTTGATAGAACGCTACGGAAACAAGCACATTTACAAGCTATATTTGACTTGGTACCAATAAAAAAGGAATCTTCCTCCCAATCACATTAATTAGTCGACACGTTAAGAGAGCTCATAAACTACAGACTTTTTATCGGCCGATAGTTTAGTCGGCTTTTAAATTGTATGAAGGTTAATGTAAGATCCCACATTAAAACGATTTGGTATCAGCCGATTAATAAGTTTAATGGGCTGTACGATTGCCTTCAAACTAAACAGTCGACGAACTATCGGCCGACTGTTTATCAGTATGACGGTCTCCCATCACCCGCACACATGCCGATTAATTAGTTGACCGACTAAACCGATAGAAGGTAAGTCGACACAGGAAGTTACTGCTGCTAGAATATGTCGCTGTTCATCTATTGAAAATTTAACAGAGGAAATCGAAAAAAGATCCGCGCTCTATAATAATTTTGAAGGCATTGTATAGAACTTTCCTTGTAATAATCTATCAGTGTAGATAGAATGTATCCAATATTCTCGGTTTCTTTTCTTCTTAATCCTTCTTCTCCGTTGTATCAAAGCAATAATTACATTTCTGGACAACATTTTATCATTAATTTTCACGTGTCCACTTTCTTCAATAGCAACTAATACATATAATATAATATAATCACAACTATATAACAAAATTGTCGATAGCAATGATTGGCCGACTGTTGGCAGATGTGTGCAGCCACCACCAACCCAACTATTTAGTTGATTTAATATGCGCACTAACAGTCCAATCCGACTAAAATATTGGCCGATAAAAAGTCTGTAGTGTGCGGGTAACCTAACGGGTCATATGAAGGCTTAGGTTAACCATGCCGGATCAAGATCACGCAAAATCATCACAAAACACACAAAATATGTACCATTAATATGTATTACTTGTATTATTCAATCAATAATCTATGGCGGCATCCTCCCTCTCCGACATAGTTCCAGCGGAAAGTACCGGAAAGTAGTTCGAGTATTACCGATTCAAAAAAAAAAGGTTAGCTCAGGTTAGCTTTAAAGGTAAGAATATTGCATGCAAAATAATAATGCTATAGGTCAGCAATGTTAAATTAGTTAAGGACGGTGAATCTAACTTTGATCCCAATCAGCACTAGTTACATTTCAGTTAATATTATTTATATGGATTAAATGTATTATTTACTTGTAACATAAATAATAATGGCCGAGCTGAGTAGCAAAAGATAACTTTATTATTTACAGGTAGGTACTACTTGAAATAAATAAAAAAGAAATTACCCAAACAACATTTATTTGTAACTGTTTCATGTCTGACAACAATTTTAAAAAAACTTATATACTTTCCTACTTTTTACAAACAAACTCGAACCGTAAAAAAAGTAAATAAAAAAAATACATTTTATATATATAACAGTTTAATTTTTAATTTGTTTTCTGATATTTTAAAGTTTAAAAATTTACTTTTTATTTTTAATCTTAAACAAAAAACAATATTTTATGTATATTCACAATATCCACTTATTAAAACTATAATATAAAAACCGTAATTATAAACTATTAATTAAAACATTTTTTTTTTTTTTCTAGAAAATTACAAACGAAAATTAAAATTAAAAATGTTTTTAATCTTTGGACGTATCGCACATTAATGTTCAGTCCACGGGTACAGAATGTTGTGAGCTAGGTTCTCGCACACTTGACGCATTCACTTCGTTGACAGTAATGCGTCTAGGATTGGACAATAGAAATCGCACGACGGTATTACAATACGGTGATAAAGTGAAACGATCGATTTAATCGGTATAATATGTAATATAGACAGTGACCGAAAACGCGGTACATTATTGAGTCGAACGGAATCTGATTAATTATGATTGTCCGGAATTTTCGTAAAAAATTAATCAAAAAAAAAATTTAAAAAAAACCCTCGCTTAATTCCAGACATTATACCCTGGTTGTCTAATGTACGCATGTACGCAATCCGAGAAAAATCAACTGACTAATTGCCAGTGTATCTCCCCTGCCCTTTGAATGTAATCGTTGAAAGGTATAGATTCTTTTCTCTTAGATTCTCGCTCGGCTGTAAGATCAAATTATCACAAAATTAATAAGCACACCCTACGAATCTACTCACCTACAGCTCATACTCGTAGGGGTGTTGTTATTTATTTGAATAGAACATTTTTTATTGTCATCACTGTTAATACATACTATTGCGTGTGACCATTGCGAACTATACCGATTTGCCTAAGCTCGCACACTGCCAGATTTACAGGCGCGGTTGGTAACTTCGATTCACGGTGCGCAGCACTTCTGTGTACGTCACGTAACACACGTACCAGACCGCATTAGCGGTTCGAAAAACCGCCGACTGCCGCATTACGGTCAATATATAGTAACGCGGCCAAAGTCTGTTTTGTGCTAACTACAGATCACGCGCGTAAGTTCGTCCCCACGATTAGATTCCTTTCGTATACGTCACTGTCAAACTACCCCTCCATCCACCTCCCCCGTACGCGTAACCAGAGGTGGAACTAGGAATTTTTACGCTCAGGGAAAATGTTAAAATTATGCCCTATCATAGACCAATAATCAAATACTCTCCTCGAGAATTTTTTTCTAATAATTAATATACAATCATATTTATTGAATTTTAACCTAATAGCAGTGTTAAACAAAGTTAAAAATAACAAATTAGTTGTTAATAATTACAAAAATTACACCCTCTACAATTTTACGCCCGTCATCCACCCTCTAGTTCCGCCCGTAGGTGTAACATCCCTTAGACTCTACGTTCAAAGATCTATGACCGAGTTACGACGGCACTGACAGCTCGTCAAAACGACGGTTTGGTTCGCAGCCCTTTTCGAATGTTTTCACCGTATCCGTCCTTTTCTCCGCTTTCGAAAACAGAAGCTTAGAAACAAAATCGGAATGGCACGGGAAAAACGAATCGATCGGGAAAACGATGAATATTTTTGGAAGAGATGCGACGGGGATGCAGAATATGCCATCTTAAATGATTATATAGACGGTGCGCATATTGTGTTATGATTGTGACTGATTTCAATATATTTCTCATGTACATGTATACAGCGATACGACGCATTCAGTCGATTGCTTTACCCCTTCCTCTCCACCATCACCGCCGGTACACAAAAGAGAATTGCCGAAGCCGGAACTCGAAGAAATATCCTTTCTTTCTTTTTTTTTTTCTTAAATGTCACTACTCAATTTAAATTCGAAATTATTACAAATGGTTACACGTATGTGAATCGTCTGGTGCAGAGGGTAACCCGATATGAGGTCTCCAACGGGGAAATATTTCGGTAAATATTCATTTTTTTTTATTTCAATCTTTTTTTTTCGTTTTATTGTAAGGGAACATATAAAAAATAAGTTATCACATATATATTTTCATAGAGAATATAATGGCTTATAGTAGTGAATTAGTATTGTACAGCTGTAGAAACGAACGTCGCAATAAATTTATAAATTAATTACATTTGTGTTATGTAAATACACATATACTTTTCTTTTTTTTTCATCATCGTGCAGGTATATTCGATGCCGGACGTAAATTACGAATACGTCAAAGGGTTTTTTTATTTATTTAATAATGCAACCGATGTTGTTATTATTTATTTGATAATGGTTTTTGACCAATTTTTAACCGACGTTACAAACGTGAACGCGTCGAATTATTATATCAGTTATTAAAATAATCATGTATTTTTCGAGAGCCTAAGAAACAGAGAGGTGAGCGGTAGCGGTGAATATATCTGTAATGATTTAAAAATTAAAGTATTTATATGTTAAATTATGTGTGAAATGCTTATTTATTTTTTGAAATCATTACTTATTATTAGGGCGCGGATTTTTATGCCCCAAAAAAAACCTAAAAATGCCTTATAAAAAATGCAATTATGACCTAAAAAATTCAATTAATGACATAAAAAAATGTACTAAAAATGTGAAAAATGACGTAAAAAAATGCACAAACATTTTTTTATTTTATTAAAATTTAATTAATGACATAAATAAATGTACTAAAAATATGAACTTAAAATATGAAAAATAATTATAAAAAATGCTCTAAAATTGTTTTACTTAATTTGATCAATGCTTACAGCTGTTTCTTGATTCTATGTTTCTTGTATTTTAATGGTCACGTTAAACTAAAAATTAATTTTAAATCATTAAATTAAAAATAGTATTAGGTATAAACAGTCAAAATATAAAAAAAAAAAAATCTTCTTTTTTATAATATTTAAGTATTTTACCTTGAGATAGTATGTGATGGTTGCACTGCACAACAATATATTGTTTAATGTGTTCAAATGTCAATGTTCTCCGATTATCAGCTAATATTTGTTTATAAATTGAAAAACTTCTTTCGACATCTACAGAGGTGATTGGTACAAATTTCATGTAGGTCATATCATCAAATGTGAAGTCTTCAGGAACAGTATCCTCATCTCGTGAAACAGTTTTTCCCTCCAAAATGTTCTTAATGTTTTTAATAGCTTTAAATCCGTTATTCTTTTTCAATACAGCTTCAAGTTTTTTTTGTATTTCTTTACCTTGACCACTGTTATTTCGATTAATAAAAACTTCAGCTTCATCAACTATACTTATTGCGTCAATTAAAGAAAGTCCAGATTTTTCAAGACGTGTGATGCAAGTGGGTAAACTACCGTAGTTGGTTTTCACGAATGCCAAACTTGCCTCCAGTTCTTGCTTAGCCAATAGCTCTTGTGACTTTTTAATAGCTGTAGAGTCGTTTTTGTTGAGTTCGTCTACAACTGCCTTAATCACATGGAAATGTTCACAATAGTAATTTGCTGCTGACAGCCAAGTACCCCAGCGAGTCAAAATAGGTTCTGGTGGCATCGAAATTTCAGGTGCAATACTCTTAAATAGAAGTACACGAGACGGAGCTTTGAGAAAAATTTTTTTAACGTTTGATAAGAGAGCATCGATTTCGGGAAAATTATTTCGAATTTCCTCAGCAATTCTATGCAATCCGTGAGCTATGCAAGTGACGTGGATCATTTTCGATTATAATGCACTGATACTTTTTGCAGCCTTAACCATGTATGGCGCTGCATCACACAAAAATAATAAAACACTATCATGTTTAATACCAGTAGGCCACAAAATACTCATAGAATTGTCAAATAGTTTTTATATTGTACTAAAGTTTGCTTTTTCCAAAACTGCAGAGTTTAATAAAAATGTTTTACCAGGTCAATTATTTTCCAATGTTCCAACAATAACGTTAGCGACATATGGGCCTTCGACGTCTGTCGTTTCATCTATGCTCACCCAAATCTTTTTGTTTTCTACGTATGCTCTAATAGAAGCAAGAGTTTCATCATAACAAGTACTTACGTAGTTTTTTCGGATAGTAGACTCTTCAGGAATTTGTCGATTCATATATTTTTCCAAAAAATTCCGAAAATTTGATTGTTTTAGTTTGGCTAGTGGAATATTTGATGACAACATGGCAAAACATAAATCTTTATTGAACGAATTAGTTAACGTGTCGGTAAAAAACGCTTGAGTTTTATTTTTCGCATTTTAATTTTGTGAAACGTAAGACTATAAATGTAAAGACGTCAACTTGCTCATACAACTTCTCAGATAAGAAAGATAAAAATGTAATAACTACTCGTACAATATTTCCAAGATCAAAATAATGTTACTTATTGATTGTGATTAATATTTTGTAAAAAATACATAAAATATCTATTTATGAAACTAATATAAGCTCTTCTAATCTATAATATACAATGACAATATTTATTATCAGCCGTATTATAGAGAACGTTATTACCTGTATATAATATTACATTTTCATATTTGGATACTTGGTTAATATTAAATGCAACTGATCTATTGATATTGATCGTAATAAAACGCAAGAAATTATTAAAAAAAAAAAAGCCCGAGGGGGTAGTTTGAACCCCCAAAACCACCCCCATGAATACGTCACTGGTCAACCGTATAACTGTAATTACTCTATGTTGTCAAATTACAGCTGCAGCTGTTTCGTAACAGTTTCTCCAGTGTTTTTCACTAGGAAAATATATTTATATTTATATTATAATACAGTAGAACTTCATTAATCCGGACCTCATTAATCCGGACTTCAGTTAATCCGGACATCCGTTTATAATACGTAAATTACGCTAGTTTATCTAAACTATCTAAGAATAGTCATTAAATACATAGAATATAGAAACGATGAAAACATATGTGCGTATTACGAGCATTTAAGTTATCTCCCCGAGTAAATCATATGAAATCACTATGAAAGAAAAACAACCAAAGATTTAGCAGTTTTTTTAAATCAGTAAGCGTGTCAAGTGTGAATAATGGAGGTAAGCCTTAATAATGTACTGTGTTTATTATGTAATTATTATAATACGTTTATGTACTATTTTTTAGGTTTAATATTGTAAGACATACATATGTATTAGATTAAAACTTGTATAATAAAATATTCAATACATTATTTTTAAATTTATAATTTACGATTTTTGGTTATTTTGTTTAATCCGGACTTTCATTAATTCGAACAACTTAGAGCCCCGATTAGTCCGGATTAATGAAGTTCTACTTTACCTTCTATCATTGAAGTTCCCTTTAACCGAAAACTGCTGTAAGTACGGTCATAATGATAATATTCTTATCAAAGTTTAATGTGTGTGTATACAGAGTACTGACTATGTTCACAGAACACTCTGTGATATTTTTATAATTTCAATTTTTAATCCATCGGTTGACGTTAATAAATAATTTGTGTTCTGCTCTGGTTTTCGTTATTTGTGCTAATAAGGCATTACGTGTTTTTAATAAGTAAATCTAAAATAACGAACTACTTTACCGTTAGAAACAGCAACAGGTCTAAACATATTTTATTTATAAATAATATTATAAATAAAAAATGTTTAGACGTGTTGCTGTTTGTAAATATATTATATTTTTACTACTAAAATTAGTAAAATTATTTAATAATGTGATTTTATTTATATCTTATTTTTTCAATGATCAAAGTTCATGTTGAGAAATCAACCTCATCCCCCCTCTCATAATAAATTAATTTGACCGGGTTCCTGGTCTCGACCAACCCCTCCTCCCCAGAAGAAAAAAAAAAGGTTAAGGCTTAGCAATGTTATAAATAAATAAAAATTTCTTAATAACAACTGAAGACATAATTGATAAATGGACAAAAAAATAAAACGTTTACTTTTTTTATTATAAATTACTTTTCATTTGTATTTATAATAATAATAATAGTATAATATAATTATTAGTTCATAGTTTTTAAGTAATTTTTATAGTATTATAAAATCACACAAATGTTTAAAAAAATTTAAGCCCCTCACAAAACAATTTGAAAATGCACCACTATATATATATATGTATATATACGTATACAGAATGTCACAGAGTTTTACCGACTTTTATTTCGATAGTTCGACATTTTTTTGATTTTTATTTTTTCAATTTTATACTGTGTAAAAAAGCGCATATATGAGTACTAATATATATTTTTTTCAACCCTTAATCACTTTGAAAAAGTAATTTTTAATCGTTTTTATTATACAAATGTCAGTATAGTCACATTGCATAAGATATTATTCTAAAAACTTTAATGTAACTTACGTAAATATTCGATGAATATTTCCTGAATAATAGCCGTTTTAATTTAATAGAAGAAGTATGAAAAATGTTTTAGTTGTATATTTATCAACATATATATAAATATATATACTTATAGATTTATGTCCACGCATTACAGACACGTTACAAAACGTTATATCATATATTATTATTACCGTGTGAATCGCTTTTCGTAATCCGGGACAAACCAAACCCAATGTCGGCGGATTCTTTACCCAACACCCGATGATCGATCCCTCTAACGTCTCGTCATGGAAAATCACTTTAAGTCGGATTCGAGCTGAACAACAACTGCCAACAAATAGTCGAAAAAATTCTGCTGAGTTGCGTCTGCCTTGTCTTTCAAGTGTTTCTACTTCCCTCTCTATAATGCAAACACTTCACGTTTTGTCAAAGGAAACAATAATTGTAATACTTTCTGTGCGTTTCTTGGACGGTCGATTCATTTTTGCGATAAAATGTTATAATAATGTACATACCGATTGGAAATGCAAATAGCCAACAAGGTAATGTACAAGTTTGATAAACAATGTTTTTTTTTTCATACGCAAAAAGAGGTATTCAACATGCCCTAAATCGATTGGACATTTTAAAATAGATTTTTTGTTTTGTCATAACTAGAGCGCGGATTTATATGCACTTAAAAGTATCGAAATATGCCATATAATATTCAATAAAAATCATGAAAATATGCAAAAAATATGCAAGAATTTTTTATTTATATAAAATGTATAATTCAGCTTATAAAAATTAATTATTTAAATACTTAATACAAAAAAAATTAGGGAATTTTCTGAACTTAATTTATTTTTAAAATTTTATTTATTATTAAATTTAATAATCATATGCATTTCAAGTTTATCTTCTGTGAAGCTGTGCCGTTTATCGGTTAACATATTTTTAAAAACTGAAAACGAACGCTCGATGTCAACCGAAGTTATTGGGGCATATTTGAAACAAGTGGTATGTCAATAAGCGACTGACACAGCAAGAGCGATTAAGATTACGTCGTAATCGATTATTTATTTTATAACTAAATATATATATAAATTATTATATAGTAACTATGAAATTTATTTTTAATTTTTCTACTTGACAAAATATTATTTTATACATTTTTTTTTTAAATTTTCACTTCAATATACAATGAATTTTGAATTTTGCCAAAATATGCAAAAAAAAATTTCACCATTAGCTTCAAATTATGATGATTTGTGGAGATAACTGACAAAAATCCAAAAATATTGAAAGGAAAAAAATATGCAATTGTATAGAAATCAGCGCTCTAGTCATAACTGATACGTTGTTTATGTTCATAACGAGTTCAGTGTCGACCTGGGATATGAAAGGCCTAGACAGGCATTTTTATTTTTTAGGGACTCAATTTTTTATCAAAATTTACCTAAGATTGGGTTGAAATTGTGAAAGTCATGTTTACTTTTGTAGCATATTAGTTAATGTATTATTATTGAATATATACTTACTTGACTTGATACACAACATATAGAAAATATATATTTAAAATTAAACTATTATTTTGATATTATAATTAGGGCTGTACGATTAATTGAATTAATCGAATATTTTAACTGATTATTCGATTAATCGATTATTTTTAACAATATTAAAATAATCGAATAATCAAAGAAAAAAGTTTATTATTAAATGAATTATAATGAAAAACATGGCTTTTTCGAGTTATTTTAATCTTTTCTATATGTAGTATATCCGTTTTAATCTGTCGTTATTCAATGAAATGTCTTCATTTAAAAGGTGTATT
This sequence comes from Sipha flava, assembly GCF_003268045.1. Classification (NCBI taxonomy): domain Eukaryota; kingdom Metazoa; phylum Arthropoda; class Insecta; order Hemiptera; family Aphididae; genus Sipha; species Sipha flava. The sequence continues at coordinate 1,236,824 of NW_020273606.1, forward strand.
TGGATTTTGTTTTCGTTTATTTTTAGCAATGGTTATTCTTTTTCTGGAAACCGTCAATGAAGGCGACCTGCCGCGATGATTTATTTTTAGTAAAGGTGGCTGTGTATTAAATGATCATAGATCGTCGGTAACAAATGAACATACAATTCAGCTAATTTTTCTATCCACGAATAAAGATTATATAGCAAAACCAGCGTCTTAAATATGTATAATATTAATTTTAGATTTAAATCAAGACTCAAAACTGAATTTTAAGGTAAACAGTTATTTTTTGTACACAAGATGATGTTATTTTATTTGTTAAATTTTTTTTATTTCATAAAACTTTTAAATCAGGATAATTATTTAATTATTACTATTATCAAGTACTTGGGTACTTGAGAGGGCCCCGGCTAGACTCCCCCTTATCCGGCCTTGCGTATGTATATAACTATTGAACTATAGAAGTGACAAAACTCCGACTCGTATAAGCAGAATTATAAATATATTTATAAATCGTATTATTTTTATACTATACGAGCGATAACATTATAAAAAACATGTAGTATCAAAAAATAAAACAAAAATAATTTACGAAAAATAATAAATATTCGTATTTATAAACCATTATAATGCGATAATATATTTTATCGTTGCATGACAACAAAACACCCAGGGAATATTTACATTATAAAAACAATTATCCCGATAAATTGAAAATATCTAATGTCAATAATTTTATATCCTTTAAATTTTTTTCCTTATTAACTGTATAATTTTGTGCGAGGCACAATTACCAAAATTTAATCGCACATATAGTGACGTAATTATGGGCCTGTCACCAATGTCAATTAAATCTGTAAGGCCCTCTTAAAAATATTGATTTAAGCAAAATATAACCTTTTTTTATTTTAAGCTAGAAAATTAAAATTAAGTTATTATTTGATGAGTGAAGTAATTTAATATACAAATAAACCTAACTATCAAAAGTGTCAAAAAACAATAATATATCTATATTTATAAGAATGTACAATAATATATATATATTAAAAATTATTATTAAATCATTAATTTATAATACAAGTATGTGGGGGGAGGAATAAAATAAAATAGGACAAAAAAGAATATTTGAAATTGTTTATTATACAACGATTTCATAATCGAAGATGGATGATTTGAACTCATTATTTTAAATTTCGAGGCTCACTTTGTTTTCATATTATAAAAAGAAAGAGTCTTTAACAATACTTAATACCCTGGGCTATTATGTACCTGTTCATCACTATTTGATGTGCCTATGTTAGGATAAAAATATAAAAATAGATTAGAGCATCGGCAGCGTTGGTTGAACGAGTTGCGGTTCGACTAATAAAAAATATTTTCAAGTCAAAAAATAAATATAACAAATACCGATTACGTAGTGCAGAAAACCGTTTCAAACCATGCTAGGATATAGTGTAATATTATTATTATTATGGATTTATGAACACAAATAAAACTTAGACGTTAAATTACGTTTTAAAATCATCTGGGCATTATAAAGACTTTTTTTAACAGCCACATATTTTATTTGTATTTATAAATTATTCTCATAAATATTCCAACTTTTTTGAAAAGTTATTTTTGCATCTCATCCGTTAAAGAATCGCAATCGTTTATTATTCACTAATTCACTTTATAACCAACTAGTGATTATTAATCAAACCCGGCCAAGATTACATACGAGCAGTTATTAAACAAAATTGTTATTCTATTTCTTTTTTTATGAGCGTTCAAACCAAAAATGTATTTTTCGTCACTGCTCACGCGTTTTTATGGAAAATCACCTGAGCGCGATTTGTCGACCGGTTATACAGACCCGTTCACATCGATTATATCCTTTCTACGTGAACACCAACTTAATTTCTAAACGCATTGTTCCCGTCTTATAAAAAACCAAACAATATGCGTGAGATACGTAGATACGAATTTAAAACCACCGAGAAGTGCAAAACCAACACGAATAACTGCCGTTACTTGGCTTAAAATTCAGATAGAATCAAGTTTTTTTGACAATGTCAAAAAACAACAAGTCATTGCTTCATTAAATATACTTCTGTGGTATGTTTTTCAGTTGCTACGTGTCTAGAAGTACCGTCAAGTTTGTCCAAAATTTGTTTTTTCGTTTCCGCGAGTACCTAGTTTCTACGTACGCTTACAAAACGTAGCAGTTAACGTCAACTTTGCGATGCAACGAAATAAAAATCCAAAGCAACATCATTAGCAGTATAACAATGTAAACGAATTCGTATGAATAAATCACCGTTACGATATTCGCAATTTCGTTTCTCTCGCAATCGCAACAGACGCGACATGAATTTGAATATGCAACGCAAATCTGAAAGAGGACGCCACACCCGCGTGTGTCGTCTCTGTCTTACAAGCGAATGACATAGCAAATGTGCGATCAGTAAATCCAAATGTATGTTGTCAGTTTAAACATTATCCGACCGATAAACTATCACAAATGAAAAAGTACATTATCTGTATTCGTACGCCGATATTTTAATTTTCAAAATAGTTACAAGCACGTGAAATATAAAAATTTAAAAATAAAAAAACTCACGAATAGCTTATATATTAAAATAGCGTAAAAAATATTCCCTTTAGGTATTCCCTTTTAAAATAATAAAAAATTGGTTCTACTGAATGGATATTTACTATGTTGTTTACGTTTGTAAGATGGAAACGGCACATGTGTGTGCTACGAGAATCAATAATACAATATTGTAATTCCTATCTCAAACAGTTACATCAACTGAAATTGGTAGATTATGTAAACAGAAAAATGCTGCAGCTGACCTTCGGAGTTCACTGGAAAAATTATCGTTTACCGTATCAAACACAGATATGTCCCCTATACGGGGCAGGAAAAGCGTTGATACGCGATAATGGTCTGTAAGATACGGTCGAGTGTTAGGGTTGGCGTGTTTACATTTAGAAGCAATGATAAATTATTGTTGCAATCTAAAAACGGCTCGACACGGAGCTCCGCAGTGTTATATAAATTTAAGTTATTGATTATGTGTCAATTTTTGTTAAGTTCAAAAATAATAATTATACTTAGGTATAGAGAACCAACAAACTACACGGTTTAATCGAAAGAAAAATGATTTATTAACAGTATAGATTTTTGAATTATTGCAGTTTCATATAATAGTACACTTTTTGAAATGAACATTTGTCGAACGATAAATTTCGCCACAGTCGAACATTGACCGATTGTAAAAATATCGAGGCCGACGATTTTTGGACTTGAAGCTACTTTATTCGCATGACTTAGAAGTAACGATAAACGAGAATCTTGTAGCATAAAAAGTCGTCAACATTTAATCTAAAATAATGATATAATGATGCGTCCATAACATGTACCAAGAGATAATTCGGAGGAAATATAATCTTTTTTGCATTCACTGCAACTGAATAACTATGATTAATTAATTCAAAACGCGTGTACGATTAATCGTATGGATAGAAAACTGATTTAAACAATTTTAGATATTTATTGAAAACAGTTTCAAGAGTTCTCTCTCTCTAAAATACCCTGCATGAAATTACACGCCTCTGTGAGACATAAGCAGAGGCGAAACATACACGATAACACTGTTTACACCTTAAGTAACAAGAAAAAATAAAAAGTTAATATTGTTTTTATACTCGTAGTTACAATACAAATTGAATTGTCAACTATATTTTTATTTTCTTAACTTTTAACAATAATAAAACAATAAATGAGTTAAAGAATACGATATCACAATACCTTATTGCTGTCGTCGGCCGTCGTTTTTGATGATGGGAAGTCGGTTTATTTACGTACAAACGTATGCGTTTTTATTCGCAATACCTAACCGTTACTGTGCAATCGAAGCGTTTGACAACAAAATTCTCTCTATGACAAAGTAATCGAAGACATTATCAAAAAAAAAAAAAAAAAAAAACCGCCAAAAGAATTGATATATTATTTAAATAAAATAATTATTTTTATTTAAACTGTTTAAAAAAATTTGCAATTACTGTTTTTTTTCTCTCCTAGTCAAACGTAGTAGACAATAGACTTATTATAATACGCTTTCAAAATATTAGTTTTCCTGTTCACGTTTTCTCGAAACCCACACTACGTCACTGGACATAAATAGAGAAACACCTTCACGAGACGTTTAAAATGTTCAAAAACACAACGTTTACTTCTAGATCGATTCCTATTAAGTTATGTAATGGCCATAGCGAACACGGCAGTTGATTGGCTAATGCTAAACCATTATTTCGATCTCTGAAAATCGGCCGGTTGACCGTGCGTGTATCGATACGCAGTGGCGGATTGAGATAATTGATATTAGGAGACGAATGGATCTTTACAGGAAAAAATTGTTTGTGTCCGTATATAATATTGACTACATTTAGCTCCTTTTTTTGCAGCTATTAAAATTAGTGATGGGCATAATCAAATGATTTCAATAATCGAATTATAAGTATTCGAGACATTTTTATAATCGAGAGATGTCTCGAAATAATCATTCGAAATATTAATAATCAAGATACGTGATTAGTGATGGGCATATTTTGATTAGAATAATCGAAATATTAGTAATCGAGATATTTTTATAATCACGAGATGTTTCAAAATAAACATTCGAAATGTTCATTTGAAATATAATATATAAATATAAATATAATATAATTTTATTTATAAACGTTCTAAGAAATTTTTGTTGTTTTGTGGTTGAGTAAATCAAAAAATATAGCTATAGTGATATAGATAATTAAGAATAATCGTATACCCATCAATATTTGTCTAACAACCAGTCCCATGAATAGCATGAGTCGAAAATACAAAGTGAACAACTAGTATTTACTTATTCGATTATGAAGATTAAAAATAGTATTCATCTCTCATTCCTTCGTTCCATGGAGATCAATCGAAATATTTTTTCATTCGATACACATTTCGAGATCAAGAATTCATTGTTTTTAAAATAAACGAGATATCACTTAAAATAATATCTCAGGTATATAATTTAATTATTATTTTGATAATCGAGATATTTCGATTACGCCCATCACCACGAACTATGATTATAGTCGTTATAATCATAGTTCGTGCCCATCACTAATTAAAATATGATAACATTGATAAAACGATAACATCATTTTTATTATAATAGTTTTATGTGTTGCTAAATTAAAATTAAAATAATTAAATAAATTTAATAATACACAATTCGAAAAAAAAAACAAATTCGTAATTTGAAATTAGTACACAATTCATTGCGAATACTTCAAGCGAAAATATGATACAAATATTATAATTAGGTTTAATATTTTGTATTTTTTGTAATAAAAGTGTACCTAACTGTTTAAAATTTAAACCATGGGTCCCATCAACACAGATTTAGCCATTTCCAAATACAAAAATCATCTTTTCCTACATTTGTGGCAAAATCATCTTGCACAGTATTTAAAATATAAAATTGGATTATTAATATATTTTATTAACTATTTGGCCCATAATTGAGTCATAACAATCATACTATAAACATTTCAATGTTGTTCCTTCCACAGAATCTTGGACATAATTTAATACCCTTCGAATAGGAACCAGTATAGATGGTAGTATTATATAAAATAAAATAAGCTATCTATCAATTTTGCTCTATCAGCTGTAGTAAACCTTAATTTACCAATTTCATTTTGGTGCCATAATTGAGTATTGCTGTACATGGGCGTAGCGACGGTGGGGCAGGGAGGGAGGGGGGCAAGTTCCCACATCTGTGCCTCAAAATTAATTATATTTGTTTATACCAAACATGTAAATTTTACATTAAAATCAAAAATTAAATAAGATATGTCTAAAAATAGTTTAGTGGGACCGAGTGTTATCGTGTAATCGTTTTGACGTTTTATGTATTATCCAATAGTAATAATCTGTAGATTATTTAAATTACGAGTTTAACACTAATCGCTTTATGTTTTGCCTCCCCCCCCTGATTAAAATCTTAGCTACGCCCATGTTGCTGTATCTTACAATTAATTCATTGTCCTCGTTTAATAAAGATTAAAATATGGTACTTTGAACTTAGAGATATGGAGAAATATGAGAGTAATAAAAATATTATATTTTTTATTACTTTTGAATTGTACCTTTTAAATGACGATCGTAAGTGAATATTATGTTTTTTTTTCGAATTGTGTATTATTAAATTTATTTAACAATTTAAATTTAAACTTAGTAATATATAAAATTATTATAATAAAAATGATGTTATTGTTTTATCAATTTTATCACTAAAGACCGAATAATATGACGGATACATTAAAAATATCTTAAAATTGCACTAAATAGATGCCAAAATTGCAATGAAAATGTATCAAAATTGCAGTATAAATATCTTAAAATTTCAATAAAATACATTAAAATTACATAGTAAAATCATATCAAATATATAACCATTAATTATTTACTTTATTAATATTATGGACATCAATATAATATTTATAAAATATATAATTTTTCTGAATTAAAATTTATAATTATAGACATCTCTAAATTGTGTTCTTAAAAATTGTATCGTCTGTTACTTAAAATATATTTATATAATGAAAAAGTACGTTCAACGTCAACACTTGTTGTTGATGCATATTTAAAATAGTTTAAAAAAATCGGTAATGTATCTAAATAAACATTTTGATATCCTGTCATTTTCTCAGAGTAATTTTTAATAGTTTTATATCTTTCATTTTATTCTAAGACATTTTAATTTATCTTTAACTATTTTTCCATTGGGACAAGGAATATTTATAGAAATATTTATACTAAATATTTTTATTTAGTTAGTATTTGTTTAGTATTTATTTATTTATTTAGTATTTATATTAAATATGTTTAAACTATTAATTAATTGACTATTTGATTCTTCTAAGCTTGTGAGTTTGTAGATAACTCAGATAAATATAATTTTAAAAATCCTAAACTACATTTAACTACTAGTTTACGTCGTAGTTACATTTTTTTTTTTTTTTTTTTGTAAAATCACTTTAGAAATAATAATTTGTATAATGAGTATATTTAATCGCGTGAAGTATACAAAAATTGCAATAATTGCAAAAAATTGCATTATTAAATTAATTAAATAGGAAAACTGTAATTAATCTGTTTCGTATACATATTTGATCAGATTTGATTTACTGGGTATCAATAAAAAGTTGCAATATCAATTAAATCCCCTCTTTAGTTATCACATTTTGATAGCTAAAAAAAAAGGGGCTAAATGTAGGCAATATTATATACAGACACAAAAAAATTTTTCCTGCGAAGATCCATTCGTATTAGGAATGCACATATTAATTCAGACCACTCACCTACATTTTAAATATTACCACTACCACTAAGGACGCCCACAGGGGTGAGGGACCATGCGCCCCCCGTTATTTTTGGCCACTATAGAAGAAAAAATTCTATGAGAGGGGGAAATAAACAAATAATCAGTATATTATATTAGTTATATTTTCGACTGGTAATTATGTGCGTTTTTACATTTGCCCCATAATATAAGTTAAGATTGGGGCTGACGTAAATAATACAATATACATATAGTCATTATATCATTATACGTATATATTGTCTTCGTGAGAGGCATTGGAAATTAATTTTGAATTTACGGAAGTGGTACATACTACGAGTACATAACAATACCTAGATATAAAACGCAAATTTTTTAAACATTTTTTTTTTTGTGTCAGCATCACGTCACAAACTTTGTGATAAATTCAAATAAGAACCGATAAAACAATAGCTATCTTTCATGGAAGAAACGTATTAAAATAGGTACTTTATTATTTAATTACAATCGTCTTAAATTTAACAGAACTGTAAACAGCACATATAGTGTGTTCACGCGGCTGTATGTATGCTGCTGCAAAATTTATCTTTTTCTTAAAGTCGATGTGTCGATGTTTAACATTATACCGATATTGATTAAACCGATAAGGTACATACATCAGTAGACACGTACATCACCCCACCTAATTGGAATTTTTAAAAAGTTTCTTCACCAATATTGATTATGAAATTCGTATGAGTTAGTTTACTTAGTTTACTTCGTAAAGTTTTCCGAATTTGATCGATTACGGGAAAACAAAGATCATACAAATTTGGAAAATGTTCATACAAATTCATACAAATTTCACACTAAATATTGGTGAAGAAAATATTTAAAAATTCCAATAAGGTGGGGCTGGGGTGATGTATGCATAAGATACATTATACAAGCTGCAGCGATTCATTTTATATACCCATGATATTATGTACTACATAGTATGTTATATGCACCTATGTACAATGGTGGTTTTTATTTTTTTAATTCTGAGTCCATTTACACACGGTTTAAATCATTAGATTTAAATATATCCGCACATAAAATATAATAATATATAACAACCTAAATCTGTGACCTGGGGGGTCCAGCCCCTGGACCTCCATCCCCCGTAAAACTGCCACTGCCTATGTGTACCTATGTCCGAATATCGATTACTTGTAATTAGGTACTAACTAGTATTATCAAAAGTAAAGGAACCGATATTTTATATGTATCATTAAAACTTAAATATACATTTGGATTTACATTACTATTTTGTACGTGAGACGCATTATAATATAATTAATTAATCAATAAATAATATCGTAGGTATATAAAATCATTTGCAACAGCATGTATAATATATCTTATCGGTTTTGTCACAGATTATATAATGTTAAATTTTTTCTAGCCGCAGTTTATATATCGACTTATAGAAAAACGTTAATCATACCGAACGAGCGCAGAAGAGAAAGTAAAAAAATTGAACATTTCTCGACGTTATTGAAATATATAACATCATATAGATTTTCCTTCACAGGGTGATTTATCTCTCAGAACATCCACTGGCTATTGCTAGAAAGCCATCTTTCGATTCATCGGTATCAATTCTTCATATCATCTGTGAAAATCGAAATACAAACAATTGGAAAATTCGGATATAACGAATATTAACTGAAATTTTATCAAATCTTACGATCCTTTCGAAGTGCATTTTATGACTGTCGTATTTATAGTTGAGCTTATTCGTATTTCCTTTGATAACACGAGTATACAGAGTGGTTTCAGAACCACAATATAAACAGCGATTAGAATGAACTTTAATATCAATATTGAATATTACAATAATTTATTACTCGTAATCGATGATAAACTATTTTCTAATCATTCGAATATATTATTCATGTGGCAAACGAGACTTTGGAATTCCGTCAATATCTTGTCACAAATATTTATTTTTTTTTTTTCTATACGTATTAAAATATAATCTAAATCATGAATAATATATTATTATGTTGAAAAAAAAAACTAACTAATTATTTTTAAATGTTTACTCATTGAAAAAATGGACTTTGTAATTTAATTTTACATAAAAATAAAAGATAATTTTAACTAAATTATCTACAAAAATTATTACCCGTCTTCCTCGAACTTGAGGTGGTCCACTGATCAGGGTTGGAATATTTGTTATTGGAGCAGACACTTTTGGAACACAACTATCAGGTGATTTTGATGATTCCTCTAAATTTGATCGTTCTTTCGGTATTTGTGGTATTTCTGGTTTTGGTACTTTGGAATTCCGTCAATATTTTTTCAGAACCTTTTTTGAGCTTATTTTTGATCCTGCAGTTGCCTATAATTAAATTTCTACCGTTAGTTTCGCTATCGTTTTGGTTTATAATAATAAAAATATATAAAAAATGTTTTACATTAGACTTTAAAAATTTTAGATTTGAAACCGGTAATTTCTTGTTTTATTAGTTTAAATGACCGCATGATTAACTTATTTTCAGCAAATAACATTTCCATCATCAACCGGTGGGTTTCCTATTAATTTTACTTATAATATTATAAAATAATTTCTACTGTTTAAATATGAAAATTTAATATTTTAACTACAACTTATTTGGTTTTAAGTGCAAATCGTTAATAATACCTTCCAGTTTTTTGGATAGCTCGTTGGTTTTTTCCAGAATTTTTTCTTTGATCTGATACTACGTCTAAGTTTGAATCTAAATTATGCACATAAAAATAGAGTATGTATAACGTATTACGATAATTATAATTTTTCAAAATAGTTTATAACCTTCTAGCGTTTTCATTTATCGTTCCATCAGTTAATCTGTCCTCAGTTCTCTGGCCACAAGAATTTTCATGTTTTTCATCTTGACTAAAAAGACAACAATGTAATAAATATTAATTTTATACGTCTATTAAATTCGGGGTTTTCGTGTAATATTAAGTATTACATGATTTTTTTTTTACAAAAAAACAGTCGTATACCCTTTAATCCTGTATCGATAGTCTTACAGTATGAATTGTTTTGATCGCATGTTTCTACATATGCAAAAAAAAAAAAAAATGCTGTGTAAAACGATTTAAATTTATTTGTAGCATCATATTTTAAGACCTTTTAGTGTTTTTATCCGGTGTTCCATCAGTTAATTTTTTGCTCGTAAATCAGACAGTTCTCTGTTCATAAGAGTTTTCATGTTTTCAATTTCGACTAAAATACAAAATATAAAGGTATATAAAATATTAATTTTACATTGGTATTAAATTCACTTTTTTGTGTAATATTAAGTATATTACGATTTTTATGAAAATAAACTTAATTGTATAGGTACCATTTATTTCTGTTTCGTTGGTCGTGTGGTTCGATTTTTCTTTCTCACGTGTTTCTAAGCGTGAAAAAAATATGTTACTATTTAAAACGAAAAGCATTCGAATAAATTTTTAGTTTTAAACTTTAAAACCTTTCAGCGTTTTTATCTAGTCTTCCATCTGTTCGCATGTTGCTCGAAAATCGGACAATTCTTTGTCCATCAAAATGTTCATGTTTTTTAATTCCACTAAACACCGACAACATATTAAGTATTTATTTTATAATGGTATTAAATTCACTATTTTAGTGTACTATTATGTATTTTACGATTTTTATGAACAGAACTTAGTCATATACCATTTATTCCTATTTCGATGGTCTTGTGTCTCGAGTTTTTTTCCTCATGTATTTCTACGCATAAAAAAAAAATAAGAAAAATAACATTTCTATGTAAAACTTTAAATTATTCGAATCCACCGACTCCATTATATTGTAGTGGGGGTACGATACCTTCCAATTGTTGCATCCGCTGTTTTAACAATTGGTTTTCATTTGAAATATTCTTCATTTCTAGCTCTATATTTGTGCACTTAAATTCAGCTGAACACAAAAATACGATTTTGAATAAGATATTGTCACTTTTTTTTTTTTTTTTAATAACACTCACTATTCATGAGTTCTAATTTCGTACTGTATCTTTCGTTCATCAAGCCTACAATATCAAAATCGTCTTTGTTCCGTAATTTCTTTTCCATCCTGCATGGAGTATGCTGATTTCTGACCTTTAGTTAAAAATTTGTTCTCCATTAAAAGCTATACAAAACTAACCCACATATCATACGTACGTAAAGTTGATCCCATACCCACTTTGTCCCATCGGATTCGAACAAATAACAAATAATTGATAATTACAAATACAATTTTGAAATTCGTAAACCCCAAGGGAACTCGGAAAATCAAAATCAAAATGCAGGAGGAGGGAAGCAATGTACGTATACATCATTGTCGTAAAGCGTCATATTACCGTATGTCCGTCTGAATCAGCCTGTTCAATAGCTTTGCTTGCACGGCATGACTCTGGAAACTCATTAAAAAACATTGTCTGGAATCGTTTATCGTGTTCAATACACAACTTGTACCCGTATTATATGATCGCAATATTTACTCGGATTGCATTTAATTTCATCCAAACATGTACAACAGCTAAGAATATTCGCTTGAAGACCAACGGATACGCCAAGATAATAGTCATTATACCACTACAAAAGTTCTTGACGGTTTTCTCGAAATCGGCGCATTCCACTGCACTGGAAAACAAGTGGTGCACGAAGACGGCTGTTCTGAACAAGAGATAATTCCTTGATAGACGATCCATTTTCGTAATCAGATTTATAATGAATTCTCAATTGCAAGTTTAAAATAAGATTTATAAGACGATAGACATTTTTTTGAATCCGTTAAAATGCAAATTTTATCATGATAAATAAACAACTTGATATTGCATAGTAATTACTTTTACATTATTCATTCGAGCCAGATGATTAACGCCATTTTTTCGAGTCAACTAGTCTGTAAATGTACGTAAAGTTATGTTAGGGTTGCCATACATCCCATTTAAAATAGGATTGTCAATCCTTTTTTGATAACCATGTTCCGGTGTTCCGACAATATACAGACGGAACGTTTTTTATCACGTTTTTAGAAAATAGTCCTCTTCTAATCCTATTATTTCCATATCATATTTTTAAAAGGAAAAATTAAATATAATTTAATAATTAAAAATGTTTAAATAAATAATAAATATTAACCATAAACTATTAACATATCGAAAGCATAAGATTGATAATTATTTGTGAAACATTGTTTAAAAATTTAACTTGTTTACAATTTTATGCATTTCTTTTGAAGCACCAAAAATTGTTATATTCAATAAATTCTTCAGAAAAGTAAAAAAAAAATGGAGATTGTAGAAAAAGGATTATCAAATTCACGAGTAATAAAAGTAGCTGTTAAAATATTTTTCTTATTCATGGTTGTTTTTAATTAAAACAATTATTAATGAAAAAGACACCCACCCCATGGGAGTGCAGTGCACCTCTTGTAATTACGCCCAAGCCGCCTCTGCCAATACGGCAAGCCTTGCTCCTGCATTAAACATCACATATTCAAATTCAATGTTTAAAACAATAAACGATTAATAATATATAATAGGCCGTGGCAGATGCTAAAAAAAAATAAGAAATATATAAAAAAAAATAAACGGAATATTGTTATCGTCTTGGTACTTTTTCAAAAGTTACCATGTTTACGCGTCGACAGGGTTCGTATAACGCAATCACTTTAATGGTATTCATAAAATAAAAGAGGCTTTGGAAAGGATCTCATCCACACACACTGTAATTGTTATAGCCTCTGGAACACGAGGTAAATGCAAACACAGACCGTGTGTACGTACATTTATATGTATAATTTATGTATGTATGTGTGCGCGTAATTGTTTAGCTGTGCCGAAATGTCAGTACAACTCTAATTTAAGTAATTCATAATACATTTGTATAAATTTGTGTGTGTGTGCACATGCAAATATGTGTGAGGAACGATTGCTCAAAGCCTCCGTAATGTATCACTCCATTTTATTTTATGAATCACTGGTTAAGGTTTTCGGTCACTTCAGTTTACCGATGATTGCTTCTGCGAATTCGTATTTGTTTTGGACAGGAATTTCGGTAAACATTTATAAACAATAAGAGTTTAAAAACATCGAATCATTGGTCGCATATTGCTTATAATTATAAACAACAGTTTGACCATAATTATAATAATAACAAAATACTTAGATATCACTGATAATTTTTCTTTCAAAGGCACAATAATAATTTTGGAAAGTGTCCAAGCCTAAAACGCCTAAACGTCTTGGACACCATCCAAAACCTCCTTTTTTATCACGTTTATAGCACGTTTGAATTTTAAATCTCCAAGACTTATATTGTGGGACGTGTAACGTTATGAATTATTTTAAGATGGTCGAAGTATTTTTACTACACGTAGTATTTTTCATACATTTAGGCCAAAAAGCGAAGTAAATTTAACATATTTTTCGTAGCTAAATTTTAATTTGAAAAAAACATTTTGATTTCTTAACATCTTAGCCAAGACAGCTGGGAAGCTGATTTTTATTTTTTTCTTGAAAAATTCACCAAAAAACATTTGATTATAACATTTTTTTTATAATGATGTGGAAATTGTTTTTCTTTATTTTAGAAAAATAGAAAAAGTGTTTCCTAGTGGTCCTAGTCAAGATGTTAAGAAATCAAAATCTTTTTTTTTTAAATTAAAATCAGACATCGAGAAGTCAAGTAGATTCCATTTCCCTTTAAGCAATTTCTATAGTCTTAAAGACTACAATCTAGAGAACAAAATTAAATTTTACGTGTTGCGTTGTGACTTGTGCATGCGCGTATGACAAGTAATGGGTTTTCGAAATTAACTTTGCGATGGCTACGAGTACCTGCAATATCACGTTGGTAACATCATTGATATATGTAGACAAAAAATAATACAATTATTTATTTACAATTTTTTGAAAGATATCCCGTACTGCGCGGGTGACAACCCTACAATTTTCTACTGCAGTAGAGTTTTCTTAATCTTCTAGAGTAGAGTTTTTCGATCATTTTTTATGTTATAAAGAAAACAATCCATTAGCGCCCGAATTTTTTTTTTTTAAAATTTTTAATAAATTTTCGTTGACAACTTCTATAAATACACCCATATTAAAATATATTTTTTTTTTTTTTAAAAACACAGTTTTTGAGATATTTGCTGTGTCCATATGACAATACTGGACACTTATAACTTATAACAATAATATATTGGAAAAAAAGTTATAAATAGAGTCTATAAACGTTGCCATACGTTAACACTGGGCGCTAACGCATAAACAACTTTGAATGCATTTTTGTTGACGGTAAAATAAAAGCGCTACATCACACGTTAGTCTCTTTAAAACGACACGGATCAAAAAATGGAGCAATCTACTACGAGTTTACACCGAACGATATCGTACAGCGCGACACGTGTCTCCTTCACGCTTACATCACCGATGTTCCACGTCGTCTTAACGATAATAACATTGACGTATATCAGTCTACCGCGAAATGGTATTATTCCCGGTAAAATACCGTAGAGTAGGTACGTGCTCGTCTCGAAAAACAGTAACGATGTTGAGACCAGGAAGGCGCGGAGGGATGACACGGCAAGTTGGTGATGGTCCTTGGAGGGTAGCCGGTCAAAATAAATAACTGGTTGTTATTATACTATAAGGTAGCGTTAGTATATATGTTACCGGAAATGTTGACATTTTAGGAAAGGATGACAATTCCTAGTAGCGGAAGGAAATGATATCATTGCCTAGGAATTGTCATCATTTCCATAGTTTATTAGGCAATGTTATCACGCATTACTTTCTTACACGAAAGCATTGGAACTCGTGATGCTGCAAGTCATGTGGGACCGACTTTACAATATAACCATTAGAACGATAACTAACTCGTAACGGTGACATACTAAAACCCGTAATCGTCACCCGTCGATAAAATGGTTGAATGGAAAATGTCTATCGCATATCGCATATATTTATCGTAATCTCTGTGTTTTATTAAAAGTGTCCCTAACCTGTATATGCAGTATACCACCTTTAGTAGTGTGTTCTTCTTAGTACAGTAGCAGTAGTATTTGTTATTTACACATTCAGTGCGTTTGTTAAAAATGGATCTCAATAAAATGCGAAATGAAATGCAAAATATTGGTTTACCAATTGATGAAATCGGCTCTTTGAAATCTGAGGAAGATATAGAAAGTATTTTAAAGTCAAATGAAAACGAAAAAGTCGAAAAAAATGAATCGGTTACTAGTGACTTTGAACTTGGTAAAAAAAAACGTAATAGTTTAATATTAATTTATTAATTAAATTAATATATTTAAATATAATTTACTAACTATAACATTTTTATTTAGTTTATCAACGAAAACAAAATATACTGAATGCACGTTCAATCATCTCCGCGAAATTTAGAAAAACAGGCTCAAAAAATGATTAAAACATCGAATAAAAAACATGATGAACTTAATATTGGAACTAAAGTATGGCTGAGCATTCCTGATATAGACGGCGCTCGTGGATCGCTGAGAAATGTACTAGCGGTTATAACTGAAGTTAAAGAAGATTTATACAAGCTATATTAGAATTAATTTAGTATTTTTATAGCATATTAATAATCGTCGTATTTAAACGCATAATAGAGATTCATTATAATTATTTTTTTTTTTTTAATTATAGGCACTGAAAAAGGATTTTTAAAACATATGTACACAAGATCGGAAATAAATCCTTGCAAGGCAAATTTATTGAATCTAACTACTGTTTTAGAGTCAGCAGGTCACGCAGAAATACAGATATCACTTCGGGAAGCAGCTACTGTAAATAGTATTTCAGGGGCACAAGGATATACCCGATGTCAATGTAAAACAAAATGCAAGACGAACAGGTGTGCTTGCAGATCGGCATTTAGAATTTGTAATTTTAAATGTCATGGAGATTCGTCATGTGAAAATAAAACTGAGTAACTACGAAAAATAAAATGTAAAATAAAAAAATTCTTAAATTATACAAATCAAATTGATAAAAAAAAGTTAAAAAAAAACTACTCTATTTTATTATATTATTTTATCATTTTATTATAATATTAGTAATTAACATTTATGTATAGTAAAATAATTATTTTAAGTCTAATTAAATCAAATTAAAAAAAAAAAAATGGCGTCACATGTATGAAAAAATATGGCCCAAATCATTGCCTGGAATTGTAAGGAAATGTTAACATAAACTAGGCAATGATATAATTTCCTTCCGCTACTAGGAATTGTCATCCTTTCCTAAATGTCAACATTTCCGGTAACATATATATATATATATATTAGTGCTCTGCATGGTCTTAATCAGTCCGGTCCGGACCGGATCGGACCGTGGTCCGGTCTAGTACGGTCCTAACATACAAAAATGATTGAATCGTCGGTTTAGTCGGGTTCAATCATTTTTAGAAGTAGTTCGGTCCAGTCCTCAGATCAAATGCATTATTTTCAGTCCGATCCGGTTTGAAAAAAAAGAAATGAAAATCAGTCTAGTCCGGTTTCAATCATGGTACTTAAAATCTAAATACAGATATTGTTATTTAAATAAATAAAATGAAAAAAACCTTCGACTTTAGGTGCATATTTATTTATAAAGTCAGGTAATCCGGTCCATTGTAATACTAAATGCATCATATGGTACGGTCTGGGCTAATACAGACTGAACCTTACGGACCGGTCCATAAACTATCCAAAATATTTTAAGATCGGACCAACAGTCCGGTCTACGGTCTAATTTAGTAAATGTTATTTAATGACTGGTCCGGTCCGGTCAAAAAATAATATGAAGCCGTCGATTTGGTCCAATTTTGGTCTTCGATTAACGTTTAAGTGTGCGGTCCGACTTCGGTCCCCTGGTAAAATTTGTAGTCCAGTCTGGTCCTTAAAATAATGGACTGTGCAGAGCACTAAAATATATTGATTTATACGAAGATGAACAGGACACTAGTCACACCAACAATATGTTATAAAAAAAGAAATAAAAAAAAAATCGAAGATGCCGTCTAGGTGTTTTTCCGGAAAACGATCGAAACCGGTGGTGGTTTTCAGTTAAGACGTCGTCACTGGTTTTCGGCAACTATCCGCTCCTCTGGCCGAAATTCAAGGTAGGCGGGAGTTTGCCGAACCAGTGTTGTCGTCGCTCGGATTGTGCCTGAGTAAAAAACGAACGCGGGTCCGCAATAGTGGTGTACTCAGAGGCGGAACTGGGGGGGCGAAAAACAAGGATTCATTCCCGGGCGTAAAATTTTAGAGGTTGTAATTTTTGTAATTTTTAACAACTAATTTGATATTTTTAACTTTGTTAAATACTGATATTAAGTTAAAATTCAATAAGTATGATTGTATATTAATTATTAGAAAAAAATTCTTGAGAAGAGTATTTGATTATTGGTCTATGATAGGGCGTAATTTTAACATTTTTCCCAGGCGTGAAAATTCCTAGTTCCACCTACGAGTGTACACAATGTACCTCAGCCTTCACGGGACCGCATCAGGATCTTAAACATCCCCGAGTTCAAATGCAGCCCATCTGATTTTCTTTTAGATCCGTTTAATAGCCACAGCAAAATACCGTCGATTTCATTTTCAGAAATTTCAGCATTAAATGCATGTATATTTTATATGCTTTGATTTCAACAACTACGAGTATAAGATACATAAGATAAATATAGACGTGCAGTACTTGTAGTTATTATTGGAAACCCAGTGACTGATTCATATCGAGTATTTATTATTTGTTAATTTACCATTTGTTGTCAACAAGCATAACCGGTAGATGTGTACCGTGTGTCTAAAGTATTACTATTTGGTAAATCGTAGCGATATAATGTACCTATTCTTTAAGTGTTAAATTTTAAAATAGCTTCTCGTTCTCATCCGAGTGGAAGTAAAAAAAGAAAATTATAAGCACAAAAAGGTAAACGAATAAAACAGTTGGGTGGATATTTAGATCTTTTTATGAAACAAAAAGTTTTAGTAGTGTCAAATACATCAATAAAAACAAAAAGTACAAATGATAATGCTAATATTAGTAAGTAAAATTCAAAGAAAATTATTTGTTTTTTGGATTTTTATACCTAAATATTCTCAAACATTATTTTAAATTTTAAAATATCTGTATTCGATAGTATGAATTTGATAACCCAATTCAATCGATTACATTCGACCAAGTTGAAACGAAAATTGAAATAGACAATTTCAATGATATTTTTATAATTTATTAATTTTATTTATATAGTATTTTGGTCTTTTTTGTGTTAATATTTCAGAATAGATATTACTGTAAGAGACTGGTTTTAACAGATTTATTGGTAATTGCCATTTCATTTTTATTTTAACTTTTAAGAGATCCAGGACCACCGTTAAAGTATGACATATATATGGTGGTTAATCCTTATAATATTTTCTCATATAATATTACCTATATATAATTTTAATATACGCACACACATTTGTAAAATTAAACTAACTAAATTGTCCATACAATATTTTCATGCCACAGATAGTCGAAAGTCGTAATTATTATTGTTCCTTGGTCAATTACTATCAATGATTCTTTACATTAGATAAACACAGTGCAGAAAACCATGTGAATTTAATAAAATGTATTTTAAAAGAATTCAATTTGGATTTGAATAAATGTCGAGGTCAAGACTATGATGGAGCAGCTGCATGAGTGGAATTTCTTCGATCGTTCAAAAACGAATCAGTAACAACATTCCGAGTGCTTCTTATGTTCACTGTTCAGCACATAATTTAAATTTAGTGTTGTGTGATTTATCTAAAAACACTCCTAAAATATCTCAGTTTTTTTATATTGTTCAAGACATTCTTATTTTTTAGTAATTCAACCCCTATATGGGTATCATTAGCTCTAGGAAATGACACTGCTAAAATAGTTTTAAAAAAATTATGTAATACTAGATGGGAAGCTAAACACAATGCTATATATATACACTAAAAATTAAGTTTATAGCTATACTAAAACCATTAACAAATATATCACTGACCAGTAATAAGCCTGATGAAAAATTAATGGTCACTGGAATTTTTTATTTTGTTATTAACAATATAGGAAAATATTTTAAGGAATTTCCATCTTGTGTCTAAAAAATCGCAAGGAATAGATACTCATCTTCATGGCGCATGTGCAATTTTAAATCAAGCTACAATATCCATGACAAATTTAAGAAACCAGTATGAAAAAATAGTTTCATCTGCAACTGACCAATGCAATATATGGGCCATACCAATCCAACCAACTATTCGCCGTCGTATTCATCATATCATAACTAAATATGTACATCTACAAAATATACTACAAAGAGAAATTATTTTTACAAAAGCCAAAATATTTATGTAGAAATATTTATTACTTAATCAAATATTATTCTCAATTAGATAAAAAATATAATAAATACTTAAAATTGTTAATTGAAAAATGTGAATTCATTAATAGTTGTCAAATATTTGAGTTGTACGGTTATTAGAGAGGATCGAGAAGTATGAAATGCCTCTATTGATTTATTTTTTTTATTAATGTGTTCCTAGGTTTGTTTGAATAACAATGTATTTCCTAATATACAAAAAAATACGACCTATCATTGCTTCAGATTAAGTTGTTCAATTGGTTTCGAAAGTTTTTGATAAAGAGGAGCGGGGGAGTACAAACATTTTAAAATTTAAGTATTGTAAAAATACATTTTTTTTTAGAAACAGTCTTTCAGCGGATATCTAAAATTGAAATACCGTCTTTAACCGAGACTGGGAGGGATTGATGAGCTTAGACAAATGGAGAGGGGCATCATATTCGTATCATTTTAACATCACTGATGAATAGGGGCCTCAAAACCTTAGTTGCGGCACTGATGGCAAATGTATCATAGTGCCATCGACCGATTCCTTGAGCGTGACGAGAAAAAAAAAAGAAGATAATTATTAGGTATCTGTTGAATCTCTTTCGATATTATGCTGTTTATGGGCCCATTGTAAATTTTTTTCCGGAGGCCCAATCGTGTACCGGACCGACACCGGTCGACGTGCACGTATTCAAATGGGTTGCTGTGCACACGTGCTCGGACGATCAATATCGTTGATCAATGCGAGATCACCCGGCTGAAGTTGTTTGGACTTCGGAACGTGAACACAAAAAAAAAAAATAATAACGATGGTTTACCGCGGAAATGTTAACCACGAGTCGGCGGCATCTCACTCACTCTCTCACCGGTAACGCTGCGAACGAATCCTCCAGCGAGATCTGTTGGCGAGCGACGTTGACTTATTCGAAGTGTCGAAATGTGTCGAATACCGGTCCCAGGGTAATGTGTCACGTTTCGCTCGCAATGTTACGCGTCTATATCGACATAAGCGTGTGCAGACATAACTGGCAGGGTAGTCAAACATAATACATTATCATTTAATATTAACAAAAAATTTGCATTCGTAACTTCATTTAACTTAAAAACTATATTTCTCCAGTATTCTTACATTTTTTTTAACGTTAACTAATGTTTCGAAGTGGTTGAAAATAGTATGTTTATTTATTATTGTGATCATATTGAATATTTTGGTGAGGGTGGGAAGTTTCACAGAATAGTCAAGTACCTACCCTGACTACCCCGTGTGCACGCTTATGTATATCGACACCGGTAAGTGTACACGTTTCCGTGTGCACACAAACACGTATTCTAAAACACTCCCCGCGGCGGTAATTTTAATGATTTACTATCTCAATGCGTTATAGGTGTCTAATTGCGAATCGCGACACAAAAACCATCGCAACTTTGTCGTCGAAACGTAAGGAAATTCAAGATACTCGCATCATATCTATACACTAACCGTAATTTATTCACTCTGTGCTCTTATGCTTTTCTTTGTGCGGCAGTGAAAAAAAAAAATAATAATTAAAATTATATTAAAAGCTTAATGACATTTACACGGTATTGGGTAATGGTATTTAAACGGTAAGTGTCGAAACGCTAATCTCCGATTAATCAGTCGAACAAAAAATAAAATATTTATTCATTAATCATTCACTCGTTACCATTTAACGAAGTGTTAATATTTTACTCGAAATTATACTTCGAACAGTTGATAAGAACTTTCTAAAATGTATAGATATTACAAAAATCCAAACTCTACAACCCCATCAATTTTTTTCAAAAACCGTTTCATTATTACTTGATTTTATGGTTTTTTTATTTGTTTTTTTTTATAATACATATTCTTTTTCTTCTTTACCTTTCTCTCAACAATTTGGAGCGGCTAACTTTGTCCTAATCCCAGGTACGGCGCGAGGGGGTGGGCAATAGGGGCAGTTGCCCAGGGCCTCGCGCCTAAATTATAATTAAGGCCCCGCGGTTCTGATTTAACTGAACCTAAAATATTTTAATAATATAAATTATAAGACCTAACATTTATTTTTCCCTGGGCCTGGCAAACTCTAACAACGTCATTGCCTAAACCTCCACTAGTCTTTATTTTTTACATCCCCTACGCACACACCAACGGCCCTCATATCATTCTCAATCGTATCCAACCATCTCTTTTCCTTTCAGCGTTCATTTTTACAAAAATTCATACTGAATTTGTTTTCCTTTAGTTTCATCATATGCCTAAACTATCTCAATCTATTTTCTCTCATCTTGTTCACTATAGACGCTACACCAATACTACCTTTCACGTATTCATTCCTTATACCATCTTTTCTTTTTTTTCAAAAACATATAATATTAAATTTATACATTTCAAAATACTGACTTTCGAAATTACATTTTAATAGATCGACTGTAAATATTATTCATATTTCCAAATATATACATTAAAAAAAATGATTGATACAAGAATAATAATAATTACATATTTCGTGATGAATTTAAATTAAAATCTTACGACGTGCGATTTGTGTGTGTGTATGTGTGTTGTGAATCGATTTCTAGAAAATATATTATTCTCTATAATCTACAACACAAAAAATTAAAATATAATGTAAAACTTGTGTTTTTTAGTATTTTACATCTAAGACAACTACATAACAACTTTATGTAAATATCTTTATATTTTCTATTTTTTTTTCTTCAATTCTAAACGTAGTTACATTAAGAAAACGTCTCACCCGCATGTATTGTCTCTGTCTGACATACGTACAATAAAGCAAATTTGCTTTCAGTGATTCAAATGTAGTGAAGTTAACTTTAATAATAGAGTAAACTGACCTATAATCAAACTTAAAGGGAAGAATAGTATTCAAAGAAAGATTAAATATTAAAATACTAATGGTTTGATGAATTCGACATAATTTCATCCACCATATTTCCACATAAATATAATTTAAACACACATAAGTACTGAGAAATCACTATAAAAACACCAAATTTTATAATATTTTAGCAACTATTTACTGTGCCAACTTGAGTATTAATACAGAACATCAAATAATACAATAAATTTACACAATTTTCCAATCAAATTAAGCAATTTTATAAGTTTAAGACATTTTTTAACATTGCAACTTTAAAAATATTTAGTTTTTATTTCATAAAACCCCCATAGGTAATATTAAATTAGTTATAATAAAAATAAAAATTACCAAGAAACATGATCATTTAATATTTTAAATATTATAACGAGTAATACGTACATTTATGATTTTCTATAAAATTTAGATACTTATACAAAACTCCTTTTAAGCACTAACTTAAAATAATGAACGTAATTTATAAAATATAAAGAAATTCAATTTCATACTACAGATTATGGTGTAAAAAAATAGTTTATACTCAATAACTGCCTGTAAGTGTTATTGTTTATTTGTCAACATAAAAACACATTCATTGAATAGTTACATGTACCACACATTAATATAATAGGAAATACTAAATAATACAAAAAATGGATACAAGATCAAAAATTGAATTTTACAAAAAAATTATTATTTCATGAATTAATAGGACACATCAAATTTTATCATTGGGAACATATTGGAACATATTGTATAAATATATTACATACTATATATATTTAACAAAAAATTATCTCATCAAAAATGTAGTTATTAGATTGTTTAATAAATCTAAAAATAATATAAAAAACATATCTTGTATTAATTTTTTTTTTTTTTATTTTGCTTAGTAAATTATTTAAATCTTATTGTTATATAATTTAAAGTATTTTTAGTATGAAAAAAAAGTTAATCAATAAAAAAGGTCACAATTCAATAGATTTAATTATTTCTATGTAGTGGAAACTAATAGACTGGATGAAAAAAAAAGCTTTCTGGGCCAATTTTAAGCACATGTATAATTTTATAAGAAAAAAAGTGTATTGTTCAATTTTTCGTTAGGCTGTTGTCTTACATTTTGTCCAATTAGATATGCCAGTTTATGTGCATACTAGAAAAAAAAATACAATTAATTAATTATCATATGATATGCAAACAAATAATATATATTACACGAGCTACATTAAAGAATACCACACGTCTAATATGTTGCAATATTATAGATCATAATTAGAGCTCAAATATTTATGCATTCAAAAGGACTATGTACGTAATTATGCACTAAAAAATAACCAAATATGCGATCAAAATATGCAGAATTAAATTTGTTATACTCATATATAAAAATTAATTATAATATAATAAATTTATTAATTCATTTCTATTAGTTGATATTTTATATTTTTCTTAATAATATAAACTAATTTACACTATAAGCATTACACTGTGATACAATGGTTTTTATAATTTGATCAAACTTGAATCTAAAAATATTCAAGACCAAAAACTATTATACGGATCAATATTTTTTATTATCTACTCATTGATTTAAATTTTTTTTAAACACATCGAAAATGAACAGAAAGTTGCATTTAATTATTAAAATCCCAAAAATACACCTTTAAAATATAAAACCATAAAATATATAAAAATAGTACTATTTAATTCAGTAGAACAAGAATTAAATTTTTATCCACATTCGCATTAAATCAATAGAAACAAATATACAATTCCATAAACATGCGAGCTCTAGTCATAATTAGAAACACCACAATATGCGTAATGATTTTCATTATTAATTTAAATATGATTTTTATAATTATATCCTAATTTATTTAAAACTATAGTTCAATGTTAATTTAATACAATTTTGTGTTATTGAAATAATATTAACTTTATAGCAAAAATAATATTGTTTTTTAATTCTTTTTATAATTTGACAATATCTGGATCAATCCATTCCAAATATTTTATTAATTAAGTAAAAAGCCATACATTAAATATAAACAGAGAATATCTTAAATTGAGAAATAGTTTTTAAATTTTGGTTATAAATATATATATATATATAAATAACATACAATATTAATTCACATAATTATTATTAGAAGAAATTAGTGGTTATATTTTTTTTTAGTATAGTAATAAAACTACTTATTGAAATCAATTGGTGTGATATCCTATAGTTCTGAGTTTCTTAATCTGGGTCACTAACTTATTATTTAGGATTGCGTATGATTTTAAATTTAAATTTTGACAAAATGATTTTATATCAACAGCAATAACCAAGCCATTTAAGAACCTTAATTTAAAAATATATTTTTAGAATAAAATATTTGATTTTCTTTAGTTAAAAATAATTATAATATATGTATTTTATGTACACAGTATAATGAGCAATGTATAGTACTTATAGTATTAATTATTAATAATAATTTAGGCGAACATATGAAAAAGTAGCTAAAAATTGAAATTTAAAAAGGGGGCCTCGGTTAAAAAGTTGAGAAACACTGCTTTAATTTAAAGTATATATTTATGCAACAAATTTTTAAGCAGAAAATTAAATACTATATATATAAAAAAAATTGACTTCATAATTACTTGGACAGGAGCAGGGACTTTAATTGTGCCAGTCCAATTGTAGTACATATGACATAACTTGTATGATAGCCTTTGAATATTTTCCGGTTTCAAATTACATCCATTTTTTAAAACTATGTAATGAGTGGGATTAACAGTTCCCTAAAACCCCAAAAATTATTGCATAAATAACAATTAAAAAGTACACATTCCAACTTTATTCAAGATGACTAAATTAGAAACCAACCTGACGCACATGTTGAGAAACCAAATAAAAATCGAAGAAATTTCTTCTGGTTACTGTATTGTCAATCACAGTTCCAGGGCTCGGGTTTGAATATTTTTTATCTATGTACTAGAACAAAAAATATTATAGTATTCAGTAAATTGAAAAATATTTAAGTAATAGCGAATACAATTATAGAATCGTATGAAGCATTTATTATAAATTTTAATACTTTTATAACAATTAAAACAATTAATTTCTAGATTAAAATCATAAAATATCAACAATGAAAATTGATTTTAACTGAAGGTATGCCTAACCTGAAAAACTCTTGTATTAATGCGCTTTTGAACAATTATACATGTAACCATCGGATTGTAGAATTCAGGATAAGTTTTAAAAGATTCTTGTAAATCGTGCAATTCAACTTCTTCAACATGTTTTAAGTCTCCATCTGATACACCATCTCTATATATAATAATCTTTTCTGGGAGAACTCCATTTTTCTAAAACAAATATGTAGATTATTTTAAGAATAAACCTTATTTTTTAAAACACATTGTAAAACAATTATTAAGAACTAACTTTTTTAAATTGAATCACAACTTTATGGAAAGCTTCTTGAATACACTTCATGAGTTCTTGATGAGTACTCTTTTGCATTCCTGCAACTGAATACCATTCAGTAAATGTTCGATCCATTGACGCAACAAATCCAACAACACTACTCATCTGTTTGCTTTTTTCATGATAAACATCTATTCCAACAATCATAGTATTTTTCTGTAAGAAAATCCAAAATTACAAAATTGTTATAAAGATCAAATTAATAAATTAAAACTTTTTGGTAATTTATAGTTATTAATAATTAATGAATATAAGTAATAGAAAAAACAATTGTTCAATTGTCCTTTTCAACTTTTGTCCACAAATATATTACAGGGAATGGAAAATAATTTCCAATGAAATATAATTCTTAAACATAGCTTAACGTTTACAATATTCATCAATTTTATATGATGGTCACAACTATAATAAATCAGTGTTTAATTTATTGATATTAACAATTAATCAAATATTTATGATGAAATTACATGTTATTGAATCAACTTATAACCAAAAATTAAAATAATAAAAAAAAATAATATTATTACAAATTGTTACAAAATTATAATTATAATTATTTAATACTGGTTAATAGTATACTTGTAATAAACATATTCAATAGCAGAAAACAAAGTATGTATAGTTTTTATCTTTAACATTAACAATAATATTTTTGTTTTCATTTTTTATTAAATTAAATGTATACATAAAACATTTCCAAAAATACATACTAAGAAACTTGCATTGACAATGTTTTTTTAATTTTTTTTTTTATTTTTAAGAATCACAAATCTATAAAAAACAAAATTATTATTTAATAAAGCAAAATTTTTTTCATTCTAATTCATAAAAGGTTACCATGGTTAAATTATACATTGTACTTTGTTGATACAACAAATATTTTAATAAAACTGATTGAAAAAAAAAATATTGTGGATTTGATATTTAATACATACTAATGGAATATCTATAGCCCAACATGCTCCTCCCAATTTACAATTTATTTGTAAAGCAATTTTCTGGGTAATAGACTGTAATCTATCAGGTCTAGATAATGTTCTAGAAACTATGACCTGAAAGTATATAAATAAATAATATAATATAAATAAAAATTAATTCAATTAAGTTATTTTTTTTATTACTTGAGATGGTATTCCCATGTCACTACAACAAATACGTTTCACAGCATTATACCTATCTTCCCGTTGATTAGGAAAGATTATAACTACCAACTGTAAATCACAGCTGTTTCTTATTGTATTATTAATCGTGCTAACAAAAACTTCTGGATTAGTTCCATGAATTTGAATAGGTCTGGGTGCATTAATTTCCATACCCAAAGGACGTCCAGATAATGCTAACTGTTTGCAAAATGATTTTGCAGTTGGTTCATCTCTTGGGTTAAACAAAATAGCCCAGTTTGTTAAATTAACCTAAAAAAAAGTTAACAAAATAACAAAAATTGATTTAACATTTTTACAAAAAATATGATCATAATTATTGTAATTATATCTAAAAATAAAATAATTTACTTACTGCAACAAACATGGCATTTTTGGCCATGTCTATTCCCCAATCCATATTTGGTCCAACTTGTTTTCTGATACTGTTCCCTAATAATATAGTTTCTCGTTTATATACAGGACCTTCCAATATTACAGGGTTTGGACGCATCAAAACACCCCAATCTAAGAATTTTTTTCTGGCACATTCGTTTTCTAAACATTCATAATTATTTATAATTAAAGTTATATTTGTGCTAGACAAAATATACAAATCAAATGACCATATAATCTTATAAAACTTCAATTTTTTACAATTAAATTTTATAGTTATATAAAATAATTATATTTAATGAAATTTATTTCTGTACCATTTATACGATTAACAAAATCAATAATTGCTTGTTGTCTCAATTCAGGCGAAATCAAAGTATGAGTTTGAAGAGCCTTCATCAACTTAAAATCAGATTTCATCGATTCTGTCAGTCCAGTTAAATTACAAAGTTCAGGAACTAAGCAACAAATATCAGAATCCTGAAAAATTATTAATTTTTTTATAATTTGAGTAATGGTAATTAATATATTTGATTACAAACCTTAGGTGCATTTTTACTACAAATATCCTTTTTTTTTGCTTTTGTTATAAGCAATGGCTGATTTAAATTTTTTATTTCAATAGCGTACATTTTTTTGTAATAATCTACATATGATATCTAAAAGATAATGTAAAAATAAGAAAAAATATAGTACAATACATTTCTTCAAAAACAGATATTAATTTTAATTAAATCTATTAATATTTTGCTTTAAAGAAAATTTTACTTCATTTCCATTTTGATTAAATGTGGATAAAGGTGACACTGAAAAGTCAATATCGTCAATTCTGTATGTCTTATGATTGTAATGCGTTATCACTGTAGTACCACATAATACAGCCATTATTTCTTGTTTAGTATCTTTACCATTATTTTTAGCAGCTATCCCAATATCCGTCCTGTAATATTTTTCATTTTTTAAAATATTATTCTATAAGATAATATATTTATTAAGTATTGTAAATAAATTCCAATTTCAAAGCAACATTTTATTATTTAATATATTGAAGAATTTATTAACTGAATTATCAAAACAATTATTTTAATTTAAAAATCATATATAACATTAAATATTTAGGTTTCCTATAAAGACCATTAAGAAATTTAATTTTTCTTAATTATTTTGTATGTTGTTCATCTATAAATGATATATATACTCTATTCAACTTAAGAGTACAACATCCATCGTATGAAAACTGATCACGTCTGTGCATGCTAACCCTACTTCCAGCTGAAATTTGAAGAAAAAATTAAACATAGCATAAAATAAAATAAATTATAATTTACATGACAGCTGAAGATAATGATAACATACGACCATAGAAAGATTGGTAACAACACACAATAATTAAAATTGAATAGGAAAAATTATTGTCGAACAATTCATTTTAGGTGGTCGAGTAACAAACAGCCATTAGTCATGCATGCACTAACTTGTATACTCTTAAGTTATATAGGGTATAGACTATATTTATTAAAAACTCATAGTTTATATAACTATTAATATTAATATTTTATACAAAACCACAAATATTGATAGTATTTACATTATTTGGAGAACAGTATGAACACGCAAAACTCGATGTGAAACTTCGCAACACATATAAAGACCGTTTTCAAACTCATCAATTGAGGTTATATATCCTGGCCAAACTTCAAGTCTACAAAAAATTATTTAAATTATTTATTATATTTAGTAAAATAATTTTTGTTATTGTCTGACTGGAATTCGGGAATTAGTATCCTTTTGTTTTTGTCATAACAACTTCTGCCAAATTCAACTAAGCCCAATGATTTCATTATTGAACGAAGACAAACATTATAAAAATGTAAGCATTCCCGTAAAGAATTTTTGCGTTTAAACATTATTGTTATTGTCACATCAGATTCATCTCTTAATTTTCCCACCAAATGTGTTACCTAAACAAAAAATGTTTATATATTTATAATATAATAAAAATAAAAATAATTTATAAAATAATTACATCTTGTGGCAACTTTGTTGGAACGTAAAGCAATGTCCCATCAAATGTTTTAACTGGATACATTTCTCTGTGTTGATTTAACAAAAAAAACCTTGCGGATTTAACATCAACTGGAGGATTAAAATCAACTCTATACTCGTAAATACCTTTGTTTTCTTCCAAATTTATTTTAATGTAATTGGATGATAATTGATTCCTAAGTAAACACAAAAAATATCAAATGATTTAATCAAAATAATATAAAAACTGATAATTAATGATTATCAAAAATGCAATAACATATATAAACAGAAAATTTAAAAATAGTGTATTTTTAAAATGGTACAAATTATATATCATGTTTGTTTATAAATAAGGTAAAATTAAAATAACAAAAAATAAAGTTAGATGAGAGATATACTAATCATGCAACTAGATAAGAACATTTCAACAACTTTTTATTAATTATTACGATTATAACAATGATTATATAAACTAAAAATAATAATTTAATTAATTTTTGAGGGTAAAATTTAAATTTTCAGAATTAGTTTTTCATTATTAATAAGTATGAAAAAAAATGATAAATCATTCTCAGTAAAAAACTGATTGAAGTATAAAATATGGTATTGAATAAAAAGTATACTATATTTAACATTTATATTATATTATATATATATATTATATTAATAATGTATATGCTTCATAATATAAATTAAATTATAATAATAATTATATAAGTGATAAATGGTCATTTAATATTATTTATTGAAATTTTTGCTGTAATAGTCAAAGCAAGATCATACAGTATATTCTACATTGAATACAATATACACTATTTAAAAAGTTTAAATAATAAATCATAGTTAACTAACAGTTTAATTATGTTCTTTGTAGACTTAAAAATTTAAACACAATAAAAATTAAATTTATTATCTTACATGTGGTAAGAATCTTTATCAGACTTCTTCAAGACTCTACACACAACTGGAGATTTTTCTTCTATTGGTGAATCAATGCATACATCTTGTTGCTGTTCAGGTAATTTAGGTATCTCGGGATTACTACATACTGGTGTGACTAATGTATGCACTGGACTTCTGAGAATAATGAAAACAAATAATATTAATTTTAATTCACTAATTAAATCATTATTTTAAACATTATTCAATTATTTATTAACATATAATGAATAGGTACACATTAATTAAATATCTGCTTTAAAAAAAAATTAAGAAAAACCGAATAAAATCAAATACTATTTATCAAAAATGTGGACATTTATAAGCATATGTTTAAATACTGCTATTACTAATTTATAATAATTATATCCTAAAAAAGTTTAGATAATATAAAAGAATATATTAGAAGTTGTATTATCTTTTAATCAAGGCTTATAAAATAATTTACAATAGAAAGTATATTAATAAGTTATGTTTTATCATTTATTTTTCCAGCATAAATTTACAATTAGTAAACGTAATAGGATACTCACCTAGGGTCTTCTAAATTCTTTAAATTCAAATTTGAAAACGTTGATGCAATATTTTCGCTTGAGCTTGAGCAATCTGGTTTTGATAAACGAGCAAATAATGCCTGTATTTTAAATTAATTTGAATCAAATAAAAAATATTTTTTTTTTTTTTTATAGGTAATAAAATATAATCCAAATCATGAATAATATATTATTATATTGAAAAAAAATAACTAATTATTTTTAAGTGTTTACTCATTGAAAAAATGGACTTTGTAATTTAATTTTACATAAAAATAAAAGAAAATTTTAACTAAATTATCTACAAAAATTATTACCCGTCTTCCTCGAACTTGAGGTGGTCCACTGAACAGGGTTGGAATATTTGTTATTGGAGCAGACACTTTTGAAACACAACTATCAGGTGATTTTGATGATTCCTCTAAATTTGATCGTTCTTCCGGTATTTGTGGTGGTATTTCTGGTTTTGGTACTTCTTCGGAATTTTTGGCAATTTGAGCCAAACGGCTTTTTAAAAAACCTCGACCTGTCATTCCTAGGAAATAATTTAAAATTAACTAAAATGGCAAGAAAAAAATATACATATTATGATTAATTTTAAATTTAAACCTTAAAATTCATAGAATTTAAATAAAATAAATATTTGAATAAATTTAATAACTAAAAATATATTTGTTATTACTGAAAATATAATTTAAATTAATTGTTTATTATTTATACACAACAATAAAATAAAGAATTGTATCAAATAATTATTTCTTGACTAAAATAGGTGATGACCATAGCTTACATGAAAGGTTCATAGATAATTCAAACAATATAAATTTTAGAAAGGTAATAAGAATAATGTAAACTAATGACAAAATAAATGTAATTTATTTATTATATTTATTATAGATATAATAATTTTAAACTTATTAAATGTAAATTATAAAATAGATATTAATTGAAAAATGAATTATTATTAACATGAATTAATACAATACCTTGGCATTCTTTAGTTTTATTATTTTATTATTTTTATTATTTTATTTTAAAATGTTTTTTGATTTTTTTTTTTAACAAAATGTGCATTAAAAAGGTTTTCAAACTTAATGACCATTAAATTCAAATTATTAAGAATTTTGCCTAAGATTTTTTTGTCATTATATTTTAGATTATCACTTTAGCCTTATCAATACCAAAATATAAGTATTATCTATATACTTATTTTTATCAGATATTTTATAGCACTGTTTTCCAAAAACATAAGTATTTAATTAGAAATGTACTCACACAAAAATAAAATTAATTTAGAACTTAGCATTAACTATATAATTGATCAGACCTCACATTTATCTTCAAAAAATCAAATGCAAATCAATATTGAATGCACAATTAAAATATTACAAAAAAAAATATTTGTAGTATGCTATTGAACAGTTAGATTTGCGTATTTAAAAGAAAATTGTTTGTATGTCATTGTATTTTTACAAAAATTTTTAAGTAAATCAAACAATTAAATATAATAGTAAAACAATGATGTTTATTTATAACAGGTAGTTTCTTCACTCAATGGCTGGATATGTCTGAATTTGTAACCTTTATAAACTCTTCTGAATCATATTTTTTTAAGTTCTAATCGTTGTTTATTTATTTTTTTGTTAACTGCTTAATCTCATTGTATTTCTTTAGGGTTCGGAAAAAAACAGTTTATTCCATTTTAAACAAAGTAATTTTTCCTTTTTTTTAAATTATTTTAAACGTATTTTAAACATTTAAATTCTTGTTTAAAAAAAGTAAAAAATTGTTATAATTTACATTTTAAGGACAATGGAAAATTGCATATAGAGCAAAAATATTGTATGTTATTATGTCGTATTGTTTATTTTCGAAGTTGGTTATACTGTTAGAGATATTGAGAGAATCTATATAATCAACACTAGAAAATAGTATTCAATACTTCACAAACATGTATATGTAATTTAAATTAATAATTACTCAATTAGGTACTTTAAGTACTATAATTAGTTTGAATGTTGACAATTACTTGCAATTAAATTTTTGTTTATAATTTATAGTGTTAAACTTGTATATAGTTTGTTATTTGTGCTATCAAATTTATTTTATTGGCAATAAAGCAATCATTTTTTTAAAAACTAAATGAACATGAGTCAAGGTTGTAATTTAGATAGTGTTTGGCAACATTTTTCTCGAAAAATATTAGATGGTATAGCTTCAACATAAAATTTAAAATGAAACAGAGCTATATGTAAGTACTACAAAAATGATTTTTATATTTATATTTATTTATTAATAGGCGGAGGTTAGAACTAAGGGAACCCTAAGGGTGGAGAGAGTAGAACCTATACAACAGTTTCACAGTATACAATTTACAATTTAAATAATTAATACAAATAACACACCAAATTTTACTAATCTTGATAAATGGCGCTCTCATTGACCAACCTCATCATGCGGTGTAAAAGATTATTTCTCCCATAATTTGTTATGTGTACAGGAACTACAATAGGAACGTGATGTCTAGTAATGTGAAAAAGAACTTTGAAATTAAGCGAAGATAGGAGTGACGGAGCATCAATACGACCGTCTATCAGTTTATTCATAAACTCTATGTTAGCATTAATTCTCCTGTCTGCTAGTGAGATAAGACAGAGTTCCCGCATTACTAATGATTAGTCATGGGGAGGATGATTTATTTTTAATATATAACCTACACAAGATAAGAATCTTCTCTGAATATGTTCTAATTGACAGGAGTCTGTTACTATATAAGGATCCCATAAGACATATGCATATTCTATAAGGGATCAGACCAAAGATGAAATTTAAAGATTTCAGTAAAGACGAATTCTTTTGATGTACTTATTATGAATCCAAGCGTTTTAATAGCTTTGCAACATATCGTTTCTATATAGGAGTGAAATTTAAGATTTACAATAAAAATAACACCCAAGACTTTCTTACTACCGACAGAGTTTACACTAAAACCGTTGATTGTGTACGTATAATTAATAGAGGAGTGGCGTTTTAAAAATGACATACAATGACATTTATTTACATTAAAACTGAAGACCAACACTATTACACCACGAAACCAGGTTGTTAAGATCATTCTGGAGCGCAGAGCAGTCAGATAAATTTTCAATTTTACTAAAAAGTTTTACGTCATTGGCAAACATGAGTAACTCACAGTTTTTGAGAACCCCTTTTATGCCATTTATATATAGCGAAAACAATACCGAGAATAAATGTCCTCCCTGAAGAACTCTGGAAGAGACATTAGAAATAGAAGATTTGCAGCCGAATACTTTAACCCATTGAACTCTATCTGCCAGATAGGATTTGAACCAAGATAGAAATGGTTCACCAAACCCAGATTTGTATAGGGTCTCAATTAGGCATCCATGGTCAAAGGCTTTAGCAAAATCTGTATAAATAACATCAATTTGAATGTGCTTTTCAACAGCCTCCAAAACATAATTGTTAAAGGCCATTAAATTCATAGTGGCCGAGCAACCAGGACTGCTCATCGATTAGAATTGAGTTAACAGGCAATTGAATACTTCTCAGTACTAATTGTTCAAATAGTTTAGATATTGTTGCTTTTGTGGCTAATATCTAGAAGAAGTTTATTATGAGGTTTATTTTTTGTACTTAAGGAATTAAAGGTTTTTTTTTTAAATTGTTATTATTATCTAACAAAAGTTATTAAGTTAAAAATTATTATTATTAGTATGCTTATTATTTTATTTTAATACTTAATACTTTTAAAGTTATTACTCAAGTTAAAAATATATTGATTCTATTTTACTTTTTGAGTTTTTGATAATTATAATGTTAATTGTTATTTATTATGTACCTAATTATAATGTTGTCAAGACTTACTAAAGAAATTAAAGAAGACTGAAATAATGCAATTGTATTTTAATATTTTAGAAAGTAATTAATTATTAATTAATTTTATTAGTAAGTTTTTTTTTCAATTAATAGGTATCAATAAAATTTAATTTATTTTATTAAAGGTTACAAATAAAATAATCTTGGAAATTACAATTAATTACCCACTTGTATCATGAAAATAAAAATAAATAATAAAAATAATAATTTAAATTGAAACTTTAATAATAGATGTTATGAGAAATAAATCATATCGGTTTGTTCAATTTTTTCTTTGTAAATTAACTAACATTTATGTCTAATTTAAGTTAATTAACCCTTCAAAATTAAATTTAAATGATTTAAAAATGTCTGCAATTGATAATGTTTTAATTGGGGTTATAATTGAAACTAATTCATCATTTAATAAATTTTGGTTCTAGAGCTATAGTAAAAAGGACCAAATTGACTTAAAAAATATCTGTCTATCCAAATCTGTTATTAAAAGTATTACTATTTAAAAAAAATCCAAGCTATGTTGTGCATTCGCACAATAAGAGTAAAAAATTTGAAAACCATTGAAAAATGTCTAATTAGGCATTTCCTGTCTCTTCCCGAAAACTGCATATCAATCCAATGTCACTTGACAGGATTATTTAGTGTTACCTTTAAAAAAAATCACACTGTATAGTCCATAAATCGCTCATTAAATTAATATTATTTATCATCTTTAATCAACTTAAAATATACTGTTTACTCATACAATTTTTCATTAATTTTGGAAAGTACTACTAACAAGTTTTAGTAAAAAGTATTTTAATTTAATACCCTGTTATAGAATATATATAAAAAGGGGCCATATGCAAATACAAATTTCAATATTCATAATCAAAAGAGAATATAACAGTTCTGTTCATATAAAAGAAGGCTGTAAAGGCACTGACACATTATTTTTCCTTTAAACTGGACATTTTCATGTAACAGCAATGCCTAAATTGATATCTTAACATGATTAAAAAGTTACAATAATATTTTTCTATTAGATCTGGATGGTTAATTGGAGGGAGAAGCATGCCTCTAGACAAAAACTGGTATATTCTCTTTTGTAATAGAGTAATAAGTCAAAATATAAAGACTAAATAAACAATATTTTAAATATTTCCTGGGCATCAGTAAAAAAATCTCAACTTTATAAATAAGAAAACGTATACACTGTCGTGGTAGACCATGTCTGTCATGGTAGACCATACCAACTACCAATATCAATGAGTCAGTGAAAACACAAAACCAATATCGTATACAAACGAAGAAGTGATATAACGTAGAAAAAAGAACACCGAAAGCCATTGAGAAAATAAATAGTACTATGATAATATTTGTAAAAATTAATTTACTGCATTTGACTAAAACACGAACAACAATTAAGTTAGACCCATCAAATGTCGTTCCCAGATAGTGTTCTCATAGTTCAGCGATTTTCATACCACGTGTTATCGAAACGAATAACGAAAGAAATTACGAGAAAAATGGCCTACGATTCCTACGTCAGTCACGGTTATATCGGCGGCCGTCCGTACAGGGCGGAAATCGGCGACCGGGACACCGTACGCGCATGCCGCTACGAGTGTGCACCGACGCCTGGAAACGTTGTTGGCAAGAGATGCTATGGGTTTCGCAGTTTCACCTATTCGAAATTTCAATATATTCGATATGATACGTTTTCCACTTACTGAAGGCCTGCGGTGCGTCGTTGACAAGTTGCTGCGGCGGCGGGTGGAGCTACAAAGATAACGTGGATGGAAGGTTAGGGTCGCGGATTCCAGCGGAGCAGCTGCGGTGTCGACGACGATTGACGGTCGCGACGGAATGTTCGAACGAATGACGTAGAAAAAAAAAGAAAAAAAAAGAAAGAAGAGAAAAAAAAAGGACAAAACTGTGTGGAAATGAAACGTACGGGGGCAAAACTAGGTAATGCGACCGAACGAGTCAAGGCACAACACGAAAATGCAGGGTGAAAGGTGGTGAGCGGGCCGGCGCCGGGAAACGATGACGTATGACGCGGTGGTGAGTGGTGGGGAACGAATCACGTGACCACGCGCTGATCGTATGGAAGGAAAACGTTCGTTGCCCGACAGACATTTTTTTTTTTTCCGAATGTTTCCGTTATCGGCACCGGTACAGAGTGTGTCACATCCCGCCGATGCCTAATCTTTGTCGTCCGACCCAAGTGATGGGAAACAAATCAGGTGATTCAAAAACCTCTCGTGGTCAATACGTAATAGTTTCTTTCAACCGATCTCAATACCGAGAGAACGGCTCTCGATAACGTTCAAAATGATCGAGACCAATCGATTAAATCGAACGGTCGAGAATCTTCTCTCGATCGTTCCCATCATTCGGTATCAGAGATGGAAAGTTTGGTTCATTTCTGTGAATAGTTCATTCAAATGAATAGTTCAAATGAACTATTCTTAAGTTCACTAATTTTATTGATCATACTCATATTGTTTAGCAATGAACTATTCGTTTTATCACTACTAGTACAGCGGTACACAGTTCATTAGTAGTTCACGTTACTTATGGACAATTAATTATTTGTTATCTAATTGTAAACAGCTGTTTAAATTTACCGGATTTCGAACGAACCACAAAGAATTTTTAAAGAAATTCGCGAACTATTTCATTTCTACAATGCTATCAATTTTTTTCGAACTGTAAACTACTAAGTTACAGGTACAGAAACAGAATGTACTGCTACAGAATAGTTCATCAAAGTGAATAGTTCAAATGAACTATTCGTTCACGAACTAAACATCTCTATTCGGTATCATCCACGCTATCGCGCGCCGCTCCAGGACGGGACGCCATTGCCGTCGCCGAACGAACAGTGCTCTCGTTTCGATGACGCTTTTTCTTTTTTTTTTTTGCCCTTCCGGTCGTGCGACGATTTAGGACCCGGAGTGTTTATTGCAACCAACACGTTGCACCTCTTAACTGTAAAATATAATATTACAGTTTCCACGGCTCTGAGGATCACTCGGGAATTCGTTCATTGTCGAAATCGTAGTTTTTCCATTTCCAAATGCTTTTCAGACCGAAATTATTGCTGTCGGTAAACACTAGATCGATATAATTAATGTTCCCTATTCTGTTAGCGGTGACCACACACACACGCAAACATATGCCTATATATATATATATATATATATATATGTCTTTTACGTGCGTCTGTAATTATCGGCGAACATAATTTTATCGTTATCGGTTGAATAGGCACGGGAATTTCAACTCATTACGGTAAATCGAATCTTTCAACTCAGCTCGGTTGAATCAGTGGATCCGCTCTTATCGCTTCCAACTTTTTTGTTTGAATCTGAATCAAAATCTCGTATGTCGATTCTCGGGATTCGGAGTCTAAAGGTGCGTTTACATTACGGTCATGAATTAATATAATATAATATTATTTAAATATTCAAAACCAATGTGTGCTTTCAAAAAAATTTACGGAGCCCCGAAATCAAGAATTTATATTCAAGACAACAATAATTATTAATATTTCATATTAAGCAAAACACACAGTTCAAAATTTAATTATTTTTAAAGTTCGGATTTTGTCATTTGCTGTGAAAACTTTGGTCATTTCACGTTGTATTGATAAATTTACTTCATTTAATTTTGTGAAATTACCAGCCAAGTCATGAAGTCATAATAACCAAATTTTATCAGAAGTATAAAGTATAAGTTGTAAATAAAATTGGTGTCACTAAAACGTATAATTCATTGCGCAATTCAAGTAATCATACCAGTGTTTTTCCTCAATAACTAAAAAATATAATTATATTTAAATTTAGTTAATTAATATATGCCCATGGAGCCCTAGGGTTCCACGGAGCATAGCTTGTGAACCACTGAATTACGACTTATTACATTATAAAACACGAATATATATACGAATTTCATTGAATATTTTACCAGGGTGGCTCACGAACAGGGTTGCCACCTTTTTGTCTTCAAACTACATCATGACTTGACAATATTTTTCGTCTCACAAAACAAATTGTGAATATACGGTGCCTACCAATTGTTAGGTTAGGTTACCAAAACCAGTAAAGTACAAAACACAAAAGAAAAATAAAAACATTTTTAACTAAAAAGTATCTTTATTTTGAAGAACTAAACTTTTTAACAAAATTATAACATTTTTATTAGGGAAAATATTTTTTTTATAAACATATTACATGTTATTTTTAAATGATAGGTTACATAGGTTAGGTTATATATAAATAAATACTTTTTATTGATCTTAGAAGCTTTTAGTAATCGTTCATTATTAATAAAAGTATCGTATATTTCAGCACGTTTCATTAGCATTAAGAGAGATAATCAATTCGTATTAAATAAGTTTAAGCATACACTTATTCCTTTCATCTCTATATTTTAATTTCATCATAGAAAATACTCTCACGCAGTAATAGGTAAATACAGATAAGAATAGTTGTAATTCTGACTAGATTCGTACTAATTGTATATGTTATATAAATAAATTATTTTGGCGTACTTTATTTAAACTATTAAGTATCAAGTATAACAATTAAAAAAACAGTACAATACTTGGAAAAATAGTACGGCTAGCAACCATGTTCACGAACATATTAAGTTAATATAACTATCTATGTAACCATCTATACCTCCCACAATTTTGTTAATTAACCTTTAGATACAAAAGTCAATAATCCTTGTTGTGGCTTAAAATATAAAAAAAAAATTTTAAAAAAAATATATATAATCTTCATATAATCTGCACTTTTATAGCACAAAAGTAATAAAGATGGCTAATAGCCGATAAACATATTAAATTACGAATTAGTTCAATATTATTTTGTTTTGATGAGATTACAAATTTTCTAATGAATTCTCATAAGCATATTATGAAATTATATCGTTGTTAAAGTAGTCAGTTGTAGTGATGGGAATATCATGCACCTAGGTGAACCGTTCAGTCGTTCATCGTTTACTTTAATCACAAATCAATCGGTCAATGACGAATTGTACGTTCGTCGATGAAACGTTCATTAAATTGAACTAGTTCATCGTTCACAATCCACAAATCGTTCGTTCGTTTTTACTTCAATGAACTTAGCTTATTCTTATCATTCATTCTTATCAATAAACGAAACACAATTAATATCGTTCAGTGAACGAGATTATTTACCATTTTGTCGCTTTGATAAATGAACGATGAACGATTTAAAAGTTATTTTGTTTATAGTTCACATCGAGTTACTTATCGAGTCTTTGAATTATAGCACACTGATTCAACTCATTCAGTTCACCTAAAAAAGTCGAATCTCTGACCAACCCACTCACCAACTGTCCAACCTTACTAGCTCATGAAGTACACATCCCTTACAATAAACATTCAACGATCCAATTAATCTGAGAAAATACAATATGACGAATAATTAAAGGTCCCCGCACACTGCGGTTGCGGTGGCGGTGGCGATATTAAAATCGCAGACCTGAACACATTGCGACGGTGGCGGTGGCGATGTTTATCCAGTATAAACATAATATATTTATATATTACATACAATAATTGTATAATTAATTAATTAATTCCTATGTCATTGATAAATTGACGATTTATCTATATAGTACGTTAGTACTATATTAAGTACTTATACTACTGTTCAAATTCATTTTATACAAATATAAAATTGTATTCATTATTTTTATATGAATTATTTTTAATTAAGTTAAATAATATATTAAACTATAACTTGAATAGTTTCTAGGAAATAATCGAAGTCTAAACTAATGTACACCATATATATTAGATATTATATATAGGTATTATTAGCGTATATTTGTTAAGTCAATTGAAAATACCGCTGCGCGGTGGCGGTGAAATCAAGCATGCTGCGCTTTTTATAAATATCGTAGCGGCGATATTTTACCGCGGCCAAATTACCGTTGCAGTGTGCAGACTTCCATTACAATTATTGTTTATACGTATAAGACGTGTGTACAAATTTAACGCCACTGCCACCGCGGCAGTGTGTGGGGAACTTTAGTCGTCTACTGACTATGTAAGGCCCGTTTCACGCGCAACGGTTTCATCCGTACGATTAAATTCCGTACGGACAGAGTTTTCTCGTGAATCGTCCATGCGGTAGCTACATTTTGTAAATTTTTTCAGTTTGCTTTCGACGGGCACGCGTAAAATTGCCGAAAATAAAACAGCTGGACAGCCTGGGACGACATTTCCTTGGTGGCAGGCAGGGTCGTAGGGGAGAGTTGGGTAAAATGGGGAAGTCGGATAAAACAGGGTATAGGTGGTTTCCGGTCACACTGGAATCGATTTGTGAAAACTGTATCGTATTTTATCAATACGAGGCTTATTAAAACATGTGATGTTTGAATGTTTGTTCTTTATCAAATATTCTTATCACAAAACAAATTTATTGTTTTTAACATGTAGCGTAGAAACTTTTTCGCTGTCGAAGAATTGCGTTTTTCATGGTCTCCTTTCGTATATTAAAAACAGATAATTATTATTTCTTATTTAGTACTTGATAATGTTTGTTTTAAAACAAACATCAAGTGAAACAGTGAAACCAAAGTTTTTTTAAAACAACATTGTGTGTGATTAGTTAGTTTTGTTTAAAACGGGGTACTCAAGAGTCGGTTAAAATGGGGTACCCCGTTTTAACCTTATAGTACTACTATAATGCTAAAAACATGATTTATTTTTATTATCATCACCCACACAAATGAACTTTGTACCTATACAGTGTAATTGCCTTTTAAGTCTTCTTTATTTTTAAGTTAAAATTTTTTATAATTATGAATGTTTAATTTATCATAACTAAAATGATTTATATTCCATTTAAAATATTGCTAACTATTAATAATATTGTTTTTTTAATTTTATGTTGTTAATTATGTTACCTATTATTAATCAAGAAGAGATTATTTTATTTTAAGATTATTATTCATAACTCTTATGATAGTTATTTGTTTTTTATTTCAAAATTTTTTATTACTTTATTTTAAATATTCATAAAAAAAAGAGATAATTTTATTTTATTTTTTAATTTTAAGTTCTTAAGTTCACTAGTTTAAATGATAGGAGCATTTATCCCCTAGGGTCCCTATTTTACCCACCTCTCCCCTATTTAGGATTATATGTTGCTACTTAAGCTAACGTAAAAACCGAAAACCGTTTTTGAAACACTGACGAGCAAAAAAAGAAATTATTTAATAATTATTTTTATAATTTTGAATAGTAAAAATAATAACTGATACGTGCTTGGCAATTAATTAAATTTAGTTTTGATTGGGACGGTTTATATACAATGGATAACACACCAAAATTAAACTGAAGATAATGTACATTAACATTTAATTTTTCTCCGAAATGACTGACATCGAAAGTCGATAATAATAATAATATACCATATTCATTATATAAATTGTTCATTTTTGTCGCAGCAACCAGCGCCAGATTAACCTAGGTGCAAAAGGAGCATTTGTTCCGGCTGCAACTTGTGTACGCACTATCTATAATTTTTATCTGAAAAATCGGAACTCGTTTGGCCATACTGTTACATTAAATGTACCTATAATTGGTTTGCGCACACGACAATAATTATATTTTATCTCAGTAGACTGATGGTTAAAATCATTTTTATGTACCGGTAATTTTTTTGCTTTTTGATTGATTTCAACATATACAATTCCGGATCTTTGTGCTCATACGCTAACCAAGAACTAAATATTAAAGAGTTCCGTGTAGATTTTGAGATATCTGCACACAATGCTTTATTAAATCTTTATCCCACTTATAAGATTGTGGCTTGTACTTTTCATTTAACTCAAAGTTGGTTTCGGCACATTCAAAGTAAAAAACAATTATTAGGCCTCTTTCACACAGTCCGTTTTTTTAACGGCAACGGAATCGGATCGGATTAAAATAGAAAACGAACAATATTTTCACACAATCTGTTTCTTTAACGACAACGAAAACGGATTGGATGAAAATAAAAACTAAACTTTACTAAACTTAAACGGGTACCGGATAAAAATTATCGGACACTAAATCGGAAAGTGTGAAATATTATATCTATTTATATGGTCTTGATAAACGGTCCGTTTTAAAAACGTTCCGACGACAGAAATATATCGAGGCAATCCGTCGAATTATCCGTTAACGCACCGGTGGGTTATTTGTCCGTTGATTGAAACGGATAGTGTGAAACAAGGTTTATAGATAATAATTATTATTATTATTATAATTATAATTATTATAATTATTATCTATAAACCTTGAGTGTG
This sequence comes from Sipha flava, assembly GCF_003268045.1. Classification (NCBI taxonomy): domain Eukaryota; kingdom Metazoa; phylum Arthropoda; class Insecta; order Hemiptera; family Aphididae; genus Sipha; species Sipha flava. The sequence goes on from NW_020273606.1 coordinate 1,280,171, forward strand.
AATAACTAGTATAAACAACCATGTTTCTTATCTCTCCGTTTTCTATTTTTATCCGATCCGTTTTCTTAGTAAAGTTTAGTTTTTATTTTCATCCGATCCGTTTCCGTTGCCGTTAGGCTGTTTGCACACAGTCCGATAATATTGGACGATAAAATCGGTAACGATAATAATATCGGATATATTTTGCACATTAGTCAAAATTATCGGTCCGATAAAAGAATAAAAATCATATTATTACGGTTATTAGGCTTGTATCTGTCAGATATTTCTTACCATTTCTAGTGTTTAATAATTTAAAATGAATTCTAAAAAGAAAATCGCCCTCTTAGCGGTATTACACATTAAACAAAAACGTGAATTATTAGCAAAAAAAACATGTACACTTCTTCCCATTGTTTTTTTTTTTAAGATTTCTGTATTTATATTCATTTGTTGTTTTATCCCAAAGACATGGTCTTGATTCTACTAATTCAATTAGAGTTGGCACGTCGTAGGGAAAGTAACTCATTTTTTCAAAATTTAAAATACTTAAATATTGAAAGTTCCTATTAGATACATGCGAGGAATTAAAACTACATTTTATTTCATTATTCCGATAATATCGACGAGTGTGCAAACGAACCATTTATTTTTAGTAATCATTAAAACCGGACCGATAAAGTATCGTCCGATTTTGGTCGTTTGTCCGACATGCACAACGATATCGGTGAATTAAAAATAGATATTTTATCGGATCGGAACTAGTGTGTAAACGATTGATTTAAAATAACGTATTATTGGTGTATCCGACACCATCACCGATAATATCGTCCGATTTTATCGGACTGTGTGCAAACGGCCTTATAGAAACGGATTGTGTGAAAGTATTGTCCGTTTTCTATTTTCATCCGATCCGATTCCGTTGCCGTTAAAAAAAACGGACTGTGTGAAAGAGGCCTCTTACTCTCTACTCTTACTCGAGTATAATAAAAAACAATTTCAATATTGAGAATTGGCTTAAAAGTTTTTTTGGTTTGCCATATTTACCCTCAGAAAAAGTAGAAGATGCCTTTACACATTTTTATTATTTTAGAACTTAATTATTTTCATTTTAGTTCTTTGATTTTTTAGCTAACCCTAACCGCTTAACATTTGCCAAGAGTATCGAATGGACGGCGTACATTTAATTGTGATTTTTTTTTAATCGCGTCACCCGTCGCTATCGCAATCAAATCTTCGGGAACGGGATGACGAACACAAAAACAATACGTGACTTAACTTAGTACATATACTATATGTCAAAATACATGATAATAATATAGTAAAAATGAGCAACGAGGAATAACAATATTATAGTGACACACACATACACAATAGACCAATAATAGAAAAAATGGTAACAAAAAAAAACGAACGATCTGGTTTTCGTATGGTTGCGCCCGTGTAAATCATGGTAAAGACACGTGCAACGAACACCAAAATCGGTAAAACTTTTTGTCGGCGTTGGAAGACTGTGCAAGTGTTGTCCGGCAATGGAACGTCCTGGAAACGGAACACTCGAGATAAGATAGAAAATCGGGATAGTTGCAATTTCGTCTGGACACTTAACCCGGTGCAACACTTTCAAAAACAAAAAAAAAAACTGCTGCGTAAACGTACGTCTGAACCAGTTTTTATGAACTCACTGGAAAAAGAAGATCGGTTATAATTTATTTAAGATTTTATATTTTGTTTTATTTATTGGTTATTTAAATTTGTATGTGTTTAACTATTTTGTTGAATTATATTTTTGTTTTTTTACATTAATTATATATAGGGCTGTTTTTTTTTGTCTCCTCTAAGGAGTTTCCTAGTATATTTAAATCATTTGCAAGACCCAGTAATTGTATACAGTGGCGTAATTGTGGGGGGACAAGGGGGACAAGTGCCCCCCCTGACTTTTTTGAGAGATAAAGGTATTATTTTGCCCCTAACAGATAATCCAACAGTACAAATAGCACCTTTTATTTATGTACTCTTATGGGTATTATTTAACAATATTGGTACCTAGTACCTGCTACCTATAATTTATGTTTATCTAAACCATAAAATGAGTTAAAAGTCTTATGTAAAATCAAACTATTAGATATACTGTATAAAATACATACAATAAAAATATTTTTTAACTGGTGAGGGGAGGGGTGTTAGGGTTTTGGTAATAATAAATATATTATATTGCCTCCCCTAGATTTTTTTCCCAGTTACGCCACTGATTGTATATGTATATTGTTGACCGATTGCTACTCCAGTTGTATACAATTGTTTTTTTTTTCTAGTTGTTATCATGAACTACAATTATATTTATTATTATTATTTATTATATTTATATAATATGAGATTACCTACTATATTCGACTTACAAATAATATAAATCTACTTTCTATAACTCAGTTAAAAATATAACTTTAACTGTTATATATTTTAAAAATCTTACATTTTTTTTTTTTTTACTATTATACTAGGTGTTGGAGAACAGCCCGGTCCTATAAAAATAGGATCGGACCAGACCAAATATTTAAGACAATTTGTTTAACCGGACCAGATCAACTCCTAAAATATATTTTTCAACCCAGGCCAATTTCAACCAAGCTCACATTTTTTTTTTAAAAGCCCGGATGAGATCAATTCGAATTTTACATTAAAAAAAAAACCAACCTGGACCAAGAACTTTTTTATTTGATAATGAAAACTCGGACCAGGTCCGTTTTTATTTGTAAATCCAATTCATGACAAATATGAAAATACATAAAAGTCCTTGGCCCTTGATCTAATTATAATATTAACTATCTAATTAAAAATTAAATTAATGTTATGACGATTAGGCGATGTGCATTACATGGACATAGGTAGTAGGTACTAGATAGATTTCTTAAATAATTAGCCTAATAACCAATAATTAAAATAACAATTTTGTAGTAATTACTAAATACTTTTGCTTTTATGTTCGTGGATCAATCGAATACCGACACAGCGATTTTTCTTCGATGAACGAACAATATAAAATAAAACAATTTTAGACATTCACATTTCGCAGTATTATTTGTAATCCTATTATATTGTATGTTCAACAGTAAACAACGTTTATTTTTATAATTTCCTACCTGGGGAGAAATAATATTAATAACCAATAATACATGAAGAGTGAAATGACCGTATTTTATAAAGTAATTAAGGGAACACGAACATAATATGCTATTTATAAATAATTAGAAATAAATTGAAAAAAAAAAATACAATTTTTAATCCAAATCAAAAGAACAAAAGCCGTACCGGATCACCCCAGTGATATTAAAAATATACCATATAATTATTAAACCAAACCTAACCCATTATATGACTTCCCCGGCCCGAACACACCTAAATCAAGAATACAAAAGCATGTACTAGGTGTATCTACTAAGTGTAGTAAATATTTCAAAGTAGTTCGACAAAAATATTATTTTTTACGGTTTTTATATAAAATGAATAAGTAGGTATCTAATACCTTAATTTTTACTACGTGGCAGTTTATGTGTTAACAGTGTTCTTTGAAAATAATTTCATAAATTTTAAAAGAAAAATACAATAAAAATGTTAAGCCAGATTTACACTAGTGATAGGCGGATTCATGTCGGTGAATCGATTTAAATCGGTATGAAAAAATCGATTAAAAAAAAAAAAATTGTTGCCCAAAAAATCGATTTTTTGGAAAATCAATTCTTAAAAACAAATTTTTATTATTTGGTAATTAAACACTTGTTAATAAAATCATAAATCGATTTAATTATTTTACTAAGTAAGTAATTATTAACTTAACGTATTAAGTTTTCACGCATCAATTTTGTACTTGTATAAATTTGAAATTTAATTTGAATTTTGAAACTTAATATTTTTTAAACGTTTACATTATACTGTCATAAATATATTTTTCTCCTCATTGAAGTAACATTCTTGATGTTATGTAGTGTGTACCAGCAGTAACATAAAATAGTACTAAAGTACATAATGTAAAATATATTAATAATAAGAATCTGATACGATACAAATATATAATGTTGAAATATAAGTTTCAATTAACTAAGTTAGGATTAAAGTATTTAATGAAGGTAGATAAATAACACAACAATGATTATGGAAAACACTGTATTTTTTTTATTTATTATATCATAGGTACATTCACATATTGTTTTACAATAATTATTAAATTTTAAGGACCAATCATGGACCACTTAATAATATTAAGTTAATATTGTTTAAGGTACCATTAGTTTACTGTTGATTCATTAAATGTTTTGTACATATTTACAAATAATATAAAGATATACAAAAGGCTGTACAGATAAATTACATTTATTCAATGTGCCAGTTTTCAAAATTTAGGGAACTCAGAAATAAAAGCTGTTGAAACTTCTCCCCCTTTAATCGGTTTCTTTTTTTGGTTATTATATTTCCCGCTTTAGAATACAATCTTTCCGAAGGGACAACAGTTACAACTAAAGACAAATATGGTTGTACAATTTGTTTTAAGTGAGGGAACATGTTGTCATTTACATCCCAATATTTTAATATGTCATCACCTTACGGTATTGTGAGCTGGCTTAAATAATGTTTAAGCTCGGTTGGAATTCGCTATTCAGACTGTTCTGAACTTTGAGATGCAGCTTTTTTTTGTAACCAACTCTTTGTGAATTAATCACAAACTATCACTACGTTTACCATCATCATCACTAGAACTTTGGTTTGAGGAGCTAGGTTTATCACAGTTACTTTTAATTTCATTAATTAGATTTTTAATAAATTTAATAGCTCTTGAACTGGCTAATTGGATTATTCAAATGAATAGTTTTGAACTTAGGATCTAATATAGTTGAAATACTAAGCAGACTTCTCTCCTCCATCCTACCGAACTTTTCATCCAAATTTTCTAACATAGCCCTCTTTAAGGTTAAAGCTGTTGGATGAGTTAAATCAATACCCTCAGTTTTTTTTAATAAGGTAGTTAATTAATGGTATAAATGTGCTCCCAGTAATATATTTCTGACCGTATAATTCACTTGTTCCCACTTCTATCGGCCTTAACACTAACAACATTTTCTTAGCCATATTAATTAGCTATATTAATCTCATCAGTTGTCAACATTTCGGAGCCCCGGCGAATATTTATTAATATAGAAGCTATGAGGTTTGAACATAAAATGAATCTGTCTATCATAAAATAAATTGAGTTCCAACGTGTTGGTACAAATTGTTTCAGTTTGAAATCACATAATTTCCTAAGTTCGTCGGAAGCCGCTACTGATTGCTTGAAAAAAGTTACGATACATTTAATTTTGTTTATAACATGATATACATCAGTAAGATTTCCCAGTGCTCTTTTTAAAAACAAATTGAGAGTGTGGGCAAAACATTGCAAATGCTTTTCAGGGGTAAAAGTTTCGTTTACGGCAGATTATATATTTGACCCATTATCGGTGACGACGGTGAAAATCTGGTTTTTTTTTTAATAACCCACTGAACAAGATGTTCGAACCAAGTGAAAATATTCTCAGCTGTATGGCTGGCAGACAACTCCAATACACCAATTGTGACACTGTCAAGAGCAACTTTATTCAAACTTAAAAAATGTACAGTCATGCCCAAAAAAACTTCTTGTATTTAGTGTGTCAGTCCAAATATCCGATGTTAAGGTTAACTGATCAACAAGATTTAGTTTGAATTAAATTAATGTGGATAAAACTTCATATTTACTTTTGACCTAATTAGTTAAAGTTTTCCTACATGGAACCTTATACATAGGAACTGCTTTCTGCATGAAGAATTGCAATCCTTGTTTTTCTGTTATTGATAACGTCAGATTATTTTTTCGCTACCATATAGACAAGTGCATCCGTGATGGCTCGTGTTTTATATCCTCCTTCTACAACAATTTAGACAAATTATTATAACTTTATAGTTATGAATTAAAAAATGTACTCTTACTATCATAAGATTTGATGTTCAAAATGGACTCAGATATTGTGCTCTGCCTAGTCAGTCTTAAACTCGCTGACTGTGGAGTAATTGATGAGGATGTGGTTTGTACTGATCGAACAGATGCAGATCTACTGTTACTGATTGATACCATTGAATCATTGTCCATAATACCTGAAGAAGTCGAAGATATTGCAACAAAATTAAGTGTTCCTTGTGTTTATTGAGCCTATATAAAAAAAAATAAAAAAAAGAAATTGGTTAATGTTTTAAGCACATTATTAGTAATATTGCATCTTAGTATCTTACCTAATTACAATGGTCCTAGCTAACTCAGCAAAATCATTGTCATCTGTCATTACATCAGGATAGTCAACATCTTCTAGTTCATTTAGTTGTGGTTCTGTGGAACTAGTTGATGCCATTGAGTGAGATATCCGACGAACCTTACTAACAACATCCTTGCTTAGGTTAATTGAAGGATGATTTATTTTAATGTGGTTGCATATGTTAGTTGTGTAATCACATGACTTGACTGAAGCTTGACATAATTTTATGATGAAATAAACTCGATATTTCTAACGCTTTATTTTTTTTTTTAATTCCCAGTAAGACGTTTTTTTTGCTTAAGACGCTTTAGTGAGCATATTTTTTACAGGTCTTTAAAAGAGCGTTTTAATCGAGTTTTACTGTAATTATTATATTATACTATATGCATAGAATCATTTGTTAATAAAACAATTAATATGATTTAAATATAAGTACAACCAGGACTGTTGAGAGGATGGGACAGGGAGGGCTAGAGCACCAAAGTCTTCTTCATCTCAGATTCTTATATATATATTTGTTATATGGAAATAGTAGATTATGATTTTTCTTATTAGATTTGAAAAAATACCTGGCAATGTAACTATACATTTTAATTATTTTAATTAAATTGATAGATTACTATTACGAAAAGAATGACACGCTACAGTAATGATTCATAAATCATATTTTATGATTGTACGACATTTTTAAGATTCAATTGATGCTAAAACTGTGAAGTCTGAATCACAAATGCATAAGTAAATACGTACACGTAAGTCACCATAATTTATTGAACATAATAATGTTTAATAATTTATGACATGCGCGTAGCATTACCGGCATTGTTCGAACGATTTGTATGTAACAGTACATACCCACTCGAGTCACTGATTAAGCTCGTCGGCAACCCACTTTTACATTTTAATATGATTTGATGAATCGTAGAGAATAACGTAGAATATGTGAAGGAGTAAGTTGATCGAATTCTATATGTTCGGATAGTTTTTAAGTACAACAAATTTATTCAAGTTGTCCGAGGGGGGGGGGGGGAAATTGTGAAAGCCCAACTCCCATCAGTTCTAAGTGACTATTATCATTTATTTTATAATATATTTTATAATACTTAATAATATACAATTAATTATTTACAAGTATATTATAAAATCAATGCTATTATTCACAATAACAATTGGAAATGATTAAATTTAAAATATGGTGTCGATTACAACCAATGACCATTGTGCCCGCAAACCGTTCGTTAATGTTTATTTTAGTTATATTTACGTAGGCGTGTAGCAGATTAGCTAACGATGTTATAAAGACACGTATGGTGTGCGACTCGTTTTATTTTTCATGTGAGTGTTATTAGGTTTGACGTTGTTAATAGTTGATTAGCGTATGATCGATGTAATACACAGAGGCGAAGTTACATATGGGACAGAGACGTTGCCCACTCGGTTTTTAATGGCATGTAAATTTTAAATACAATGGCATTTTACATTTCGATTTTCATGATCCTGTAGTTAAATTACATTTATCATAGGACTAAATGTATACACACACACACACACACACATACACATACAATAAGCATACACAGATTTTTATTCGACAGCGGAGAAACAAGTCCAAACAACCAAGATAAGTCCGTTGAGACATGTAAATAATATGTTTCATGCTACGACCGTATGGTGATGTTCGTGACGAAAAGAAGGGTTCCACGTCTAAGCAAACATGTCTCATGAACAATTTAATCAAGAATTATAAACCAATAAATTGGTTATCGTTTTACATAAACGCTTTTCTTATGGCGGTTGAAAGTAGGTCGCTTTTCGTGCATTCAGACCAATAAGCAAAAGAAAAAAAAAATACACTTCCAGAAGTCCATTTTTCATTTTGAAAAAATGTTTGGATTTGTTTACTCCTTGCCTGTGTTATATAGGAAATAAATTTTTTATTTTATGTTTTTTTAGTAACAATAAAGTAAAAGTGAATTTTGGAAAAAAATAAAATTAATTTGGTACTATAATAATTAAACAATAGAAAAAATCAAGAACCCAATTCCTACAACATAACATAGAAAACAGAATAATGAACTTAAATATGTTTTTAAAATTAAAATCGGGTTTTTGGTACTAGTTGAATTTTTCTTCCGCTTTTTGGGACTTCCATAGCCGTATAGGAGTTGAAAAATTTTGAATCACAAAATATAGGACGTGTGACTGCGCGTAGGTACGCTATACGGATTTCCGAGAATCTTAGCAACGACTATTATACGAACGATAAGAAATCAATTACATACCCATATTATAGCAGTAGAATAATAATAATGATACACGGCTGCTGATAAAATATCAATCAATATATATGTGTATTTTTTTTTTGTGTGTGTTTATCATCATGTTTTGGAGCAGTAAAAGTGCTTCAAATTTAAAAACCCAGGGTGGTTTCTAGTAGCAAAGTGAATCTAGTTGGTGCTTTGGGTGGTCAAAAGTAAAAATCGGGAACTCGCATTGTTGTACAGACAGCGGTGGGGTGGGCCTCGGTTGTAGAGTGTAATGCGGATGTGAATTTAGACTCGTACAAATTGAAAATTTAGACGCTCGTAAAAATGTTTTAATTGACTTACGCTCGATTTTTTTTATAATCATTGTAAACAAAACTTATGGACAGCAATATATTTCAACTAATATTGATTAAATTTTAATGATACAAATAAAATACAAAATGGTATTAACTTACTATTAATATGGAACTATTTTAAAATTATTAGATTTTCAGTTTTCTTAAAAAATTCCAATACAGGAACTATATAAAATCTAATGTGGTATTTAGTGTGGTAACATTGTTATTACTTATTTTTACTATACAAAAACATAATATTAGCTTACAACGAAAACAATATTATTTTTATTGATGTCAATTTTTTTTAAAATAATAAATTAAAATTAATAAAACGGACTTTATGGTGTTTTAATACAAGTATTTAAATTTTGGTAAAAATGCAATTAAAAAGTATTCAAAATACTAAAAAAAATACATAAAATAATTGTATTTAGAATACTATATAAATACTTATATTCGAATATTTTAAAAGACTGCATATCATATAATATACTTTTCTAATTTCTTTTCACTAAGTTTATTTGTGGCGGTAGACGTATTGTTAATTAATATACATCATTTATTTGATTCGATTCAGAAAATCAACCACCCACTTTTTGGCTGCTCATTTAATGATCTTACTTTAATAATTGTAAAAAAAAAAGGTTCTTATTCCGAATTTATTTTTAAGTGTATGATGTGCAACAAATTAGAAGTCATAACAACTGAATGTAATAATTCATCATCGGTGTGCATAAATATAGAAGTGGTTACAATAAATACTGGAGAAGGATATAATACAATGCGCGCTATGACGGTAATAAAATTATTGTTGAACTGTTTACTGATAAAACATAATAATTAAGCATTCGAAGTACTCACGCACACTAATGATCAGTTACTACATACACACACACATACAGCAATTCCTAATGAATATAAAATATTGCCTATACTCAACCCCTTAAAAGCGGTCCACTTTCAACCGCTTTAATTTGAACGAATTAATGTGAATTGTTAAAAGTCTACGGAAGTATTTATCACTTGTGAAACTTTAAATTTGCTTTCAAAATTCAAAATAACCCAATACCCAGTACACAGGCTAACATGCAGTCTGAAAATGTCACTAAATTTTATGAGCTGTAAACATTGTTGTAATGATTATTTTTACAGTATTTAGAATTATGATAAGACGGTAATAGATTACAAAAATATTTTTTTTTCTTTATATAACATAATTATTTTAAATGTACGTATATTTAGTTAATTTAGGTACATGATTTATTCAACAGTATCGTTTATAAGTTTTCAGATATGTGCGTATTTTAAGGTACGTTGTGTGAAGTGGATATTGTGAGTACGTAGGTCGAGAAAAAAATGTCGAACAACTTTTCGTTAAATAAAAATATCGCCACGTATTATAACTACGGTTAATTTCACCGAGCGTAACACGTTTTCTACCAAATTATATTTTGACTGATACCCGTTTCCATCGAATCAATATCTATATCACTTACAAGTATTTACAAGTGAATTGTTTTTTTTATAAATTTGAAAAATACACGAACCATAGACTTAAACACTCGTTAAGTCGCATAATATCAAGTTAGTATATTTTCTTTGATTCATTTATGTACAAATAAGTACGTGAGGAAACTTGTTTCCCAGTATTTTGTTTAGTGTATGATTTATAAGTATATAGATGTATTAGCCGCGTCCATCATAGAAACCGTTTACATTATGTGTCAAATGTAGTATTCGCCAAAAATATTTGTAAAAACAAATTTTCGTTTATAATTTATAAATAAATATTTTCGCTGTGCGCTGTGTGTCTGCGATCAACAATAATTCTTCACACCCGTATTGGTTTCTGCTTTGATAGTGTTGTTTCATCCAATAACACCTCGGATTTTTTTTTCTTCTCCTTTATTTTGATTAAATTATGTGTACCTGTAACAATGAAACACGTACATTTTTTTCTCGGTCATAATCAATGCATCAGACATAACTTACAGTTACTGTTCATGATTATTTTCGAAACAGAAAAACGCAAACACGATAATACGTCCGCAGTAGAATGATGTAGCGACGCGAAAAACCCATAACTCGTTTGTCTCGCATGCGCCGGAAATATTTGTGTGCGTCGTACGAACGAACGATCAAATCGACGCGCAACGTAAATAATTTAAAAATAATTTTTATCGGTGTGGACGCGGCTTTATATTATTATTATTACGATGTGTAAATATGATAGCGCTTCAACTCGTCGGTAGCGGCGGGGTGTTATTGTTAGCACAAGTCAACAAAATTCAATTCATTGCGGAGTTCAATACGGACCAAATAAATATTTAACGCACATAATATTGTGCAAAAAACGTTAAATTAGTGAATTCTGTGTAATGTAAATTGATTTGGTGGAAGCGGGTATCAGTCAAAATATCATTTGTTGGAAACGGGTATTGATAGAAAAAGGGAAATTCAGACTTTCGATGAAAACGTGTCCCACCCAATTCCACTAACTTGATGTATATAATGTTTAGTCGTCGTTACTCATTAACTTATTGAGAACATCTGATTGATATTAATCACAGAAAATGTTTTCAGAAGGGGCTATTATGGACAGAGTTAAATTACCACTGCTATCTAGGCACTACTAACAAGTCATAGTAGGTACGTAGATAGGTACAATAGGTACTTACTATCTACATTTTATTTATACAATGTCCCAAAACGACGTTGGACGTAAATTCTAAATAGGTAAACATAAAGTACCATTAAAATATAACATATGTTTAAAATCATTGTAAAACATTTCGGGGGGGAGAGGGCTGTAGCCCACTAAGTACTCTCCCTTTATACGCCACTGGTTAATATATGGATATAATATTTATATTAATATATGGATGAAATGATGTGTATTATTTGTAATTCGATTAATCATGCTATTATAATTATTTATTTCTCATAGATTATTACCATCATTACTAGCCGCAAAATTTGGGTTATGGATTAGGGGAAACAAAATTTGAAATAATTAAATCGAATATTAAGGTTATGGTATTTATACTTATTTACTATTAATACTATTAATTAACACATTATAATAATTGCAAACTTATTTAATACTTATATCATTTAGTCAGTTAAATATTTTTTCTATTTTTTGTTTATGTAAAAAAAACTGATAACTTCGTCTAAAACCTAGCTCTTTGTTTATCGGGGACTGGGATATTTAATCGAAATTTCGATGATATTTATTCAATACAAGCTATGGAAACAGAGTCAAGTACAAATGCGTTTCCACTTTTCAATAGGTGTACATCATTAATCGTTATACAGATAATGATTTAAATTTACTTATATGTATTTAGTAATGTATTGTAACAAGATGGTTGTATATTGAATCAATTGAGTAAAAAATGCAGGGGGTTTAACTTATCTGCTCCATTATCGGAAATAATGCAGGAAAAAGGATCAAATTAAATAAAATTGTGTTGAAAATTCAATTCTGTTTACAATACTTCAGGTGTCGGTCCACGCGATTGGGAGTAATGGTGAAGCATACTCGTTAGGTGTAATTACTTCGAGAAAAAATTATCGACATTATTTATACATTTGTACCTACGTAAGCGATGAGAAAATAAATTATTAAACAAAAAAATGTAAAAATTTTTATAACAGCGTCTGTGCTATTTTTCCGACGGATATGCTTATGAATACCTACGCAACTATACGTAGTAATGATTAGGTTTATTTTTTTTTTATTTGAAACGTCACGGTCCTAATATGTTTGCGAGTTTGTTTCACGGTGCATATTACGTGAACTGCAATTTGGAAAAAACGTCGGGAAGACCTTCGGAATCGGGAACCGAGAAAACGCGTGAACGCGGGGGGTAAACGACTGAAATACGACGCGCACGTCAGTTGTACATTACTCACACTAGGCGGTTTCTTGGCGAACGGACGCGATTAAAACCCGCCACGATTATTCGCTGGAAATTCGAACGGCCATGGTTAAACAGTGGCGTACCTGTGAAATAAGTGTGATTTTTTGGGGGGGGGTCATAAATTAATTGCACAATTTTTTAGGGTTATAATTATAACCTGAAACTTTATTATAAATTATTACTAAATACTTATAACTCATGTTGATCACTTGATATCAATGATAATCACATTATAAAATAGTGACTATATGTGATCATCACTCCTAATCCCAATTCGGTCGAATATTGATATTTTATATTACATTGATAAGTGATATCAAAAACTTTTGATATCAAACACGATTATAATCAGTAAAAATTAAAAATATTTATAATTTACATTATTTAAGTTGAATAATTAATTTGCATTATAACATCAAAAAACTTCTCGGGGAGGGGGCAAATACCCCTGCTGCCACCCCACAGGTACGCCACTGTAGTTAAATCGGTGTACTCGAACTGGAAAAACCGCGGACCAGGGCCGTATTGAGGTCTGGTGGCGTCTCTGACCAATCACTGCATTTGCGCCCCCCCTCCATTGGAGAAAAATCATTTGAGATGTTTAAAGCATGTATAAAAACAATAGTGTACAAGGTAATAATTACCAATAAACTTTAATAACTATTTGTAATACTTTAAAATATAAACAATCAATACATTATAAACACCTGTAATTTTCTTCAAATTTTTTTGTTTTACAATTTGTGTTAGATAATTTTAAATTTATTTTAATACAATATTACAATGGTACTTTTCTTGCTTTTATAGAGGAACATTTATCAATGACATTATCAAATGGAATTGTTCCAACTACATCTTTTTCATATTTTGTGAAAAATATCGTTTAAGTAGTGTGGAAATTTGTGCCCCTCGCCAAAGTTCTAAATAAATAGTGAACCACGACTAACAATAATAATAATTTATTATCTATAGACATTATGTACCCATCATAATAACTAACTAGTACTCAACAGAATGGATAGAATATTAGAATTTAATATTAGATATTCCTGTAATTTTTTCAGTTTTAACATTATATCATTTAGACTCCCCCTTTTCAAAAAGTACCCTAGTACTTAGGCAAGTATGCCCAGGGCGCACGCCCCTAACGGGTTAGCTAACCTAACCGGCCCTGTGAGATTTTTAATCGTGGTGATTTTTATCGCGTCCGCGTGCGAATAAACCGTTTAGTGTGTTAACACCACGGCAGCAGTAAATCATCTGCATATTAATTAATTACGTGAGCATTTTTTTCTGTTTTGATGTATCCACCCATGATCAAATAGGGGGGAAATTCATAAATCATTGAAAAAGTGCTTTCGATTTGTTGTACATTAACAGAAAATGATTTTTTTTTTACGTAAACTATGCCGATAGGATATGGTACATAGGACACTATGATGCTTCCTTTTTTTTTTTTTAGTTTTTCGTTGAACGGGTAGTGAAGACAGACGAAAGGCAAAGGGTAAGATGATGATTGAATCTTAGAATAATTGCAAATTAAAATATTAATATTTCAAGAAATGAATTTAAATGTGCGTTAAATGTGATTCCGAGAAATATTAATAGCGATAGTTATAGGTTTATGAATTTATCATTTTCATGGTCTTGCGCCTGATTCCAAAGTCGTCTTGATGTGACTTATAGCCTGCTGAACTGGGCCCCCACAAGGGGCGAGGGCTGATGGACCTTGATCAGAGGGGCCCGGCTATTTTAAGGGCCTGTGGGCCCATTGAAATAATTTGTAATTTTTCAAACTTTAATAGAAACACTTATTTTATATTAAATAATATTGTAATTAACATTTTATTAAATATGTTATATATATATATATATATAGTATAGGTATATTTAGTAATTTTGATAGTTTGAGATATGGGTTAACCATCGATTACCAGGAAATTATCGTGTATGAGTCTTCCATATCGCTTTTAAGTTGATAATGGATTTTAAAGGTGAGTTGACAAACGCTATTAAAGCGTCGATGAACTCGATGTATAACCGAGGAACAGGAAGTAGGAGTGTCGGCAATTCCCATGGCAGGAATCTAGCCTGCCATGAGAATAATATAATTGAAACCTTGCCCCACATCCGAGGATCCTGCCCCAAGACTGAACTTCTTCGCAACAATGCCCATCACAAAGTCCGTACTACCCTGACCAACCTATTTAGAGTAAAAAACTTTGAAATACACGAAGAAGTGTGCTGTGCAGCACTCGATAAAGGAGCAACTCAAAACAAAAGGGCTGATATCATAGTGATAGACAGAAGGATCGGACAAGGTCTAAGATGATCTTAGACTCCACGATTCGTTGGGAAACCAACGACGAACAACAAAACATCAATGTGTACGAAGAGAAGAGAGGTATTTACCTGCCAGGCACACACAACCTGAACCACCTTTACGGAGTAGGAGAGTAGGAAGTAATTGAGCTTTGGTTCGGCGCACGCGGAACCGCATCGAAACTCCTGCAGGACTTCTTCGAGAACCACGGCCTACAGCGAAGTGATCTGGAAAAAATATGTCTATCTGTACTGCAGGATACTTTACATATAATAAATTACCATCTATATTCATAACAAACAATTATCAAAATTGAAATCTTTGTTTTTTTTTTCTTTTTTCTTTCTACTACTAATTTAATAATTATCTTTATTTTATTTTATCTATATCCATATACATTTTAAATCCTATAAGCTATGTAAAATTGTATTGAACAGTAAACTGTGTCGTAAGGCAACTTACAAAGTGAGCAGTCCGCTATATTTATATCAATAAAGCTGTTTATATATATATATTAAGAACAAAATGTAATTGATCATGAAAACATTTTTTTCCTAGATTTTTTAGCTGCAAAATCATCAATTATTGAGTCGAAGCTAAGTTTTGAAGCCATTTAATTTTCTATGGATAACATTAATCCAGATAATCTGTTTTGCGTCATTGTTCCCTCAAGTATGTTTTTATGAGCTTTGATTTTGAGAATGATTTCTCAGGACTTGTAGAAATAACTGGAATCGTCAAAATAATTCGGAGAGCAATTGAAATATAAGGAAAACAACTGCGAGCTTTTTTTTTGTTACTTCCAATTCTTGCTTGCAAATTAAATCGTAATGATTCCTTTCTAGTAATGCATCGGAAGTATTGGGTGTATAATTCACAGAAACCCTCGGTTTTGTGGAGCCTCGAGATATCTTCTGATAAATTTGTTTTGTGCGATTTATACAATAATTCGAAATAGAAAATGAGATCATTCGCGCAAGTGTCACGTCACCGTTCAAATTATTCAATTCGTGTTAACCGGAGCACCCGATAACGGTGTCGGCGTGTAATGTCCGAGAATTTTCGATCGGCGCGTTATCGCGATACGATTATCACCGATCTGTGGACGCCATTACTCCGGGACTTTTTTCCGCCGACACTTTCTCTGTGAACGTCCGATTCGTCGTTTTGCCCGTACTACCGGCCGTGTGTTTTTGTGATTGCGGCATAGTTGCCATCTCCGGGGACAACTTCTTGTGTGTGACGACTGTTCGAATCGTAGCTGACCCGTCTCCGCGAAATTTTCTTTCGGTTATCGTTGTGCGCGGAGAAGTTATTGTAAATCGAGACCGACGCCGCTGATCAACCGATTCTTCTGCCGGTTATGGCGTTCGTCGCACGTGTGAACACGGTCGCGTGGGCATAACCACTCGAGCGCCAGACCGTTCAAGGTATTTTCCGTTATATTTGTTAAAAATATATTTATTTCTATACGATTTGTTTTGTTATATTATTACGCGTTTGGAGCATATGTGATTTTATTGTTTTTTTTTAAATTTATCATTTTTATTATTACTTTCTTTTGTTAATACTACTGTGACGCTTTTGGCCCGTTTATCCTGGTATTTTTTATAATTTCATTAATTATCCTTGTTAAGTGTTTTTTTTCATTGCAAATGACGTGAGTACGTCACACAATCGAACCATTGATCGTTTGATTGCGAAGCGCGCCTATAAGCATAAATACGAAAGATGACAATCAGTTCAGTAGTAGTAGTGAACTATTAATTTCACCATACATGGTTAAAACGGCAAATGCTGTTTCCTTAAATCTGTTGCCTAAAAATCAAAAGAATGATATATAATGGTTTATGAAAAATTTTTAAAATTGAGAAAAATAAATAAACCCAAATCATCGGAAAATGTGTTTTCTTACAAATTTTAACAAATTATCTACAGAAATTAAACTGTCAACTCTATGGTCTATTTATTCAATACTTAAAAGCATGAAAAATATGAAACATAATATTAACGTTGGTACTTATTTAAAATTACAAGTTTTTCAAAGAGAAAATCGAGTGGATTAAAAGTAAAAATTCCAAAGTTTTGACGTCAACCGAAATAAAAAATTCATTGACGAAGCTCCTGATATTCAATATTTAGTAAAAAGGTAGGTGAGATAAAATATTTTGTATATATTGGCTATTCTTTCTCCGTTCATTTATTATGATATATGTATTAGTGAAATATATATTACACATTAAACTTCTCTACTCAAAAAAAAATTGTTCACGATCATTTACTATTAAAAGGGAGTTATATGATATTTTTAAAAAATACATGAATTTATTACCCACAAATGTAACGTCAGATAGATTTTTTTTTAGTTATAAAAACGGTTAATTAATCAAGCAGGTTATTGGAAAAAACAAAATTGGAAATATGCCAAAAGAAATTGCAATATATTTAAATCTACTATATAGTACTATTATACTATATATTTACTATATATACGAGCTGATATAGGTCGTTTTTTTCTGCCGAACTTCAGCAACATTACTTACTGATTCTGCTGGTGATGTTACAACTAGTGATGGGAATAATCGAATGATTTTAATAATCGAAATCATGGTAACAGGCATATTTACCAAAAGCAAATCAATTAAATTATTCGAAAAATTGCGTGTTGCGTGTGTGTGCTCTATCACTTCAGTTATTGAGATTTTTGTACTAGTAGTTAGTTACTCGTATCTCATGCGTTGTGCATATAGTTACTTAGTAATAACTCGAGACCAGAGGCGGACTTAAGAATTTTTACGCCCTGGTAAAATGTTAAAATTATGTTCTATCATAGACCAAGAATTAAATACCCTTTCCCAACAATTTTTTTTTTTTTTTTTTAATTAGCATACTTCATACTTATTGAGTTATAAAAATATAATCATTAAAAAGTTAAAAATATCAAACTAGTAGTAAATAATATACTATATACTACAAAAATTACACCCTCAAAAAATTTACGCCTGGGAATGAATCCCCAACTTCCTCCCTCTTGCTCTGCCTCTACTCATAATTTAAATTTTTTAAATTAGTTCAATATTATATTTTTAGTAGTATTTACTATATGCTAATTTCTAAGTTCCTAGATGTACGATTCATATTCCATAGTTTTAACATTAAATCAAAATTATTTAAAAATAAGTTAAATAAACTTAAATAAAAAACATATTTTAAACGTTATACACAATGTTGATTATGTTCAAATAAATTGTTTAAAACGATTTTAAATATTTTGAACACATTGTTTTAAACAAATTTGATCATAACTGATGTCAACACTCATTATTATTATTAATTATCTTCAATTTAATTTTGTCCCTTGAATAAGCTACAAAATTAAATAATGTTTTTCCGGTCGGATTTCGACCAGTGGGACGATACTGGTTACAACAATATTGTGCAAGCACATGAAAATAAAAATGAAGAGTAAAACTCAACCCAATTCGTTTTTCCTATTGCAAAGAATTAAAAGTGAAAGTCATTCGTGCATTTGTACGTACACACATTTAATGGATTTAATAACGCCCCGACATTATGAATCCATAATGTACCATCACCAGTTGCGTCAATTTTTACTGCGGATTTGTATTGTTTTACGGCGGCATCGGTGCTAATAACGCCATCTAATGTGTTGTATGTATTATTACCAGAAGATATGTTGTAAGAGAGAGCAAAGTGCGAGTGGATAGATGATTCTCAGCTCTGGGCGAATATTTGGACCTTATGTTAATATTGTTATTATTAATATTATACTATTATTATTGCTGTTATTATTATTACTATTAATCTAAAACTACTACCTAAATCAGTCCTGTGTGTAAGCGTAAAATGCGTATCGTCTCATCCAAAATCTGCGTAGATCATGAAAAATGGGTTGGTATATTGCTAAAATACATTTATTACGTGTTTGTAGACACTCACTTAATCACATAGTTAAGTTGTTGGTTTAAAGGCCGAATAAGTTTTTTTTTTTTTTTTTTTTATTGGAGAAAATCATTATTTCGCAACCATTTTTGAAGTCGAAATACATGTTTTTAGTAATCGAACAAAAACTAAACTTAATACTCAAATACTTAAAACTCATACAATAATTGAAGAAAAACCGCTGTTAGGAAATATTAACGCCGTTTAATTTACAGCCGTACGGATGTATAAACAACCAACACGATTATGTGTATTTATTACTGCTGTAAAAATATTGTATACAATTTGTACTTGAAAATAATACGATAATACGAATGCAATGGAAAATTCCTAACGCTATAATAGTAATTTGATAAATAGTGGTACTAATAATAGTATGCTATAATAGTCATACTAATAATACACTGAACGCTCACTCATCTATTAATTCTGTGGTAAACGATATAAAATTATATTATTAATATTATTTGTTCTACACATTTTTCAATGATTTTTTTTTTTTTTTTTTCATTTTTCAAAACTTCGTTTTTGCCGTTAAGAAATTGCCACCCCTAAAAAATGTACATCCCCTTAACCCGACACTAATTTTTCATCAAATAATATTCGCACATTCTAGACAAGATATATTTTTTGAAATAATTTCAAGTTTCTTTTCTGTTCAGATTTCTTACAAATATTCATACCTTACAATATTATTACTAAAAATTAGAAATATCAATTATTAAACATGATCACCTATACTATCAGTGCAACATTTTTATGAAGTGTAATAGATATTTTAATTATAAATTATGCATTGAAAATGCTTGAATAAAGCATTAATTGTTTGAATATCAAATGGAGAAAAATTTTGATTTGTGTATTTTTATAAAATGTAACTATTCACATAGTCATGCGGACTATTTGTGCAGTACAGTTGAAAAAATACAAACAATATATTTCAAAATGTGAAATATTTTTCTTACCATTGTGAAGCACTATATTTTTGATGTGGAATATGTATCTAAGTAATATTCAATTACCTATTATGCTGAAAAAATAAAATAAAAATCGAATTTATCTGACTTGTATTGAAGCGTTGAAAATATTTTAAAATATGGAAGTCAGTGGTAAAATAATATTTCTGATATCCCAAAACTACATCATTATTTTTTACAAAGATATTATTTGCTTAAATTCAAAAATGAATTACTTTTTCTATTTATCCAAGCAGTAAGCCCTTAAAATGTGGTTTGACTTGTGTGGTATACATCCAGTGTCGGTTTGGCTCATGATTGGGCTTCCGGTAAAAAAATTATAATGAGCCTCTAAACAACATAATATTGAAGTGAGATTAGACTGATAAATAATTGAAACTAAACATTTTTTTCATGGTACGCTCGAACTTTGTTTCAAAAGTTTATAAAAGCCAATATTTGTGTACGTGATCGTTATCAACATTTATTTCAATTGTTCAAAGTATTTAAATTTATATTCGTTCGTTTTTGATCAAGAGAATGAAAATGTATAAACTATAAGGCTATATATATACTATATACTGTATATTATACAGGATGTAGTTCTATTATATCACATCAACAATATTTCTAGCTTTAGATAAGAATAACATAATTTTAATTTAATTTGGAAAAATATTACTAGAAGTTTTGATATTAACGTGGTTGCGTTGAGCCCCTATTTTACGAATAAATCTCGGGGCCTCAGGCGATCGCTGGGTATCGCTGGGTAGGTCTGACTTACACTGTAAAGATTCGTAATTAAACAACATTTCACGACGCCTCTTAAATATCGTTTAAAAAATTGACTTATGCAATCCTCCATGGAGTTTTGTTATCGCACGTCCATTCCGATGAAACGTTAGTATAATAATGGTATAAGTTTATACATTTGTCATACTGGCATGTCATCTGTGCCCATCTGTTTTGATAAATTATGCGTCTCGTCCTAATGGACTATGGCGCGACGGATAGAAAAAACTTAAACACTAAATAGACAAAATTAAAATAATATTTCTTTGAATGCGATAAACTTGTATTTGCTGTTGTCTTGAAAATCTTAGAGAAATGTATGCGGTAAAATATCAGTCGTCGCATATTTTATTAACAGCATTGTTGTTGAAATGTTGACTCCTTTCTAGTCATGTGTACAAATTATGAGTGGAACAAGATACAATTACTTACTCTGTATAAAATAGTAAAACTGGATGAAATCACCGATGTACGATCTTTCACTCGTAGTATTTTATATATTGTATATTAATGTGATTTTTAGTTAGGAATTGAAAAATATAACGATGAAGTACCCAGCAACATGGTGTACAACAATGGGAAAAATAAATAAGGAGCGGTGCCGTTTTCTGATCTTGTTTGAAATCTTAGTCCTTTGAACGCAATGTAATAGTTTGTTTAAAATATTGATACGACAATAATGATCACCGGTTCGGAGTCATGCCGAACTAAACATTTAGTAGCAGTAATATACCTATAGTATATTGACGGATCTACGCGCTTACGGATCATCTCTCCATTAATTTCTATTACAATTTCATTCCGAGACGAATAAACAAAATAAACCATTTTTATCAATACAAACTAACTTTAGTAACCTAACATTTATTTTTGTTATATTTTTATATATACAGGATAACAAAGAAAACGTTTTTTATTTCTGTTACTCTAGTTTGAAACGTCGGCATCCATGGACTCGTGGCTGCGTCTCGTTTAAATTATTGGCGATACGGGTGATATTGGAGACGTGCTCTTTTAGAAGTTTTCGTGCAGTGTCTAAAAAACTGTGTAAAATGCAACGACATCCATTCGAGCAAGCATATTACTAATGTATCATATAAATAATTAACGTTAATTAATATTATGGCACGTGTACATGGTAAGTACAGTACATTTTTGTACATAATCTATACCTACGCGTGAGTACGTAAGAAAATAAGATATAAGGCTTTTTTAACAAAAGATTAAGGTTACCATTATGTAAAATATTTTTATTGTATTATATTCACGCGAACATTTGCTTTCTCTTTTGAGCGTCCTTAGTCTTTTACGACTTTCAGATCATTTTTATGTATATTTAATGTTAGCTTTCAATGTGTAGTCGCTGTCTTGTAACATTAGTGTGCAGTATTACACATTACATTTGCATCGTCCGTTTTATAATGGGTCTGATGCTAACAGCTATCGCTATCAGTATAATCGTAGTATTAATACCGATTTACCACACAAACCGTACATGGTACGTACAATGTACATGCAATATATATATTTATATAGCAGTTACTGTAATACATAAATGTATAGAAGAGTAAAAAAATTTACATCGACAAATTAGTGTTCCGACGTTTTGATAGTGGCGGCACCAGGGACAGATCAGGTAAGGACGTGGCCCTACCACTAGACTTGACATTAGACATAATAATATAATCGTTTTTTTCATCCTTTAATTTCGTAATCCTTAAAAAAAATTAAAAATTTAGTTAATTAGCCTATATTCATTATTTTTTTTTTGGTTCTTTGCTGAAATCTTTTTTTTCTGTCCTATCTGATAATTGTTGGCCTCCTATTGAAACTACCTAAAAAATAATCTTAGCGTCGTCACTGCATTTTGATTTGCCATCACATTTTCACAACTTCATTATTAATTCACTTCAACTTCATTTCTGTACCTTTCATTTTATATTAGCATAATATTTTTAGTTGTAACGTATCTACGGTTGTAAAACGTATCAGTACATTAGATATTGATGCAATACACCTTAAATACTATTAAATATTATTAAAATAAATAAATATTAAATATTATCACGTAAATATTATTATTACCTAGGTTTGTGACTACCATAGCATATGCGTATTTTTTTTTTTGAGAAGTCCTAGAGATTTCCAAATAAGTCGATCAATTTGCTTCGAATGACCATGAATTGAAAAATTAATATTTTTATATGCATGTATTTTGAATATTTCAAAGTTTAGACACTATTTTACTATTTTTTTTGTTTTAATACTATTATACTTGTTATTTCAAAGTAGAAAAATATAAGTAATAAATGAAATCACTAAAGGTTCTGTCAAACTGAACGCGTTAATACCGTCGCTTTATTATCATCGCATTATATAGAAGACGTACTTGACCGCCGCATTACATTATTTGCAAGTACAGTGCTGCGTTTGTTTGCAAACCTAGTTATAACGAAATGTCCAGAAGTTCTGAAGAGAAAGAACTTTTGCTTCTCTTTTAAACTTAAGTGATGAATAAAAGTAGTAGTTCTTCAATTTTTTTGAAGTGAGATCAAAGAAGTGTTGATTGACAGAGAATAAAAGAATGTATAACATGGTTTAGACGGTTAGAAAAAGTACGTGAAATTTATGTAAAAAGGGTCTTTGTCTTTGTCTCTCCGAGATAGCATATGAAATTTTATTAAAACGGTATATACATTTTTACCATTATTTAAAGTTGTATTTCAAACATTTCGGTAAATATTTAGTTTTAGTATTTAGTTTTATGTTGGGACGTAATTAGTGAAAAGATGAATAATGTACGTGATTGCATTACTTAATATTAATAATATTTATATATATATATTATATATATTATATCATAATTTATTATATTATAATACCACTTTAAATGTGAAATGGTGAAATTAAACGGAGACGTTTTTTGTGCGCCACTCGACTTCGGTTAGGATCGCAGCGATACGAGGCTATATAGCGTTCGTCCCAAGCGTCGTTTACGTGTGTGAAGCTTATATACAAACTTATATATATATATATAACCTTACGATACCATTGATTCTATACTAAATAGTACATAGTATTAGACGTTATTACAAAACGAATACTAAATGCTCGAATATGAATAATTACTTAATTACTCAATAGCTAATTGATTATGGAACAATCGATGCCCTTGGACTCATAACCGAAGACGTCGTAGACGGAACGTGTGGGCATAACGGTGGCGGCGGGACTGAGAGTGGTTCGTTGGAGGAACTACCGGGAGGGGTACCGAGGGAGTATGTACCGTCGTTTATCCACGGACACCAACATATACTTAAAACGTTCGTCCGAAACGTGTTGGTAAAATGTCGGTTACGAACGTTTGGATGTTTCAGTGCGGAAAACGTTTTCGGTACCAGGACATCAGCAGCACGACCGTCGTCGCTGATACGCGACGAACCGAATCGTTCGCACGGAAGAAAAAAAATAATAACAATCACTCGTGAGAAACGTGACGTTATATCAGTACACATTGTGTACCATGTTCTTACCAAATAAATAGGGGCGTATTTTAGAGGGGAAGGGACGATCGTCCTCCCCCTGAATCCGTATTTGAGGAATTGATTATATGTGAGATACACATTTTAAATTTTTTTCGTTATATATAACGAATCAAATTACACGTTGCAGTAAATACTGAATTAGGCTTTTTTTCGGGTCCATACTTAGCGAAAAAAAAATAAAACAAAAGCGTAACTTTCAAAACATAGACAGGTGTTAAAAAAGAATTACACAAAAGTAGATTCTAAGTGGATCCGATATTAGATTAAAAAAAAAAAAAAAAACACAAATATTAAGGAATTCCTCGATTTAAATACTACCAAAATTTGACTTATGCATTTTGAGCCTGAATTAAAGAAAAAATTTGAGTCCCTCCACCTTAGAAGTAAGTCTTAATACGTCCTGCGTGTAAACGCGTAAAGTCTCTCTTGTACGGTGAGATCGTATATGCAAAAGCTGGAGACGGAGAAACAGTTTTTTTCTTATAAAATCGGCTCCAAACGTTTTCGAGTTCTGCAGAATATTGTATACTTCAAATTTATCCTAAACGGTCAGAATAATTTTGAACGACTATCGATACAGAGTTACTTCCGTCGTATTAGAACGAGAAGTCAGAAACTCAATTTACGAACAGCAATATTAACACAACTACAAGTTTAATCTTGTAGACATTTTTTTACAGCCGCAAGAAATATTTTTGTATGTCGTAGAAATTGCGATTAAATTATTCGAAAATAATTTTTAAATATTCATTTGTCAAATGTGCTATTCAAAAGTATTCATTCCGATCATTATTTGCATTTTTTGAACTATCTTTTATTTTCCTCTCCATTTTACTGTTCATATGTTTGTCACCGTTTATTAAATTGATAATTACCGTTACTAGTGATTATACTATTGCAATAATACCTTCCACTTAGATTAGGGCGGTAATGGTTTGCGCACAAATACCAAAAAGACAACATGTTTGGGAACAAAACTAACACTCGTTTGGGAACAGTCGAGTCGTAATCATACACATGGTTTGCGCATAGTTACCTTTTAGACTTTAATAGTTTAATACCTTGCATATTAATATTTCATTATTATTAAAGTACCTACATACATTTTCCTTCCCCCTTAACAGACTTAGAACTGTCTATGAATGTATTCATAGGTGTGGTTAAAAATGTATGTTAATTGCTTATTAATAATTGTAATAAATAATATTTAATACTTGTTCGAGTTAAAAATGCATGTTAATTTTAATTTTAATATAATATGATTGGTATATATACGTATAGGATAATATATACGTGTCTATTATTTCTTACAATGAAAGTTTCCCATTATTTGAATGTATTTAATTTGGTCTATTTTGCCAGATGTATATTTTGTCCATAAGTTTATGCGATGTTCAACTGATTCTATTGACTCCTTACGGCGATAATTATTTATATTTTTGTTGATTGATGTTATTTTTAATTCTGTTTCGCTTTGTATTTTAAGAATTACGCTTATTACCTGATGTATGTGGGGATGTGAAGTGTAAAATTGTTGGTGTATAGTTTATTTAAAACATACAAACCATTGTATTTTTATTGGTACAGCGAAAATAAGAATCACCACTTTTTAAAACACGATATTTAGTGAGTTTAAAATTATTTATACTAATACAAATATTTCCTCGTCGCGATTCAAAAACTTCACTAATTTCTAAATCCATGTTCAGTAAATATAGGTTAGAGTCACAATAATTCTTTATACGCACACTATAAGTTATTGAGACGTACTCTGTTAGGTCTATATTATATCGTTTGTATAACACTATGATAGTCGTAAACCACGATAAGACCGATAACATACATCGGGTTTTATACCGCGCGACTAGCCGATACAGGTTAGGCGTGACAAAAATATAATTATTTTCGTGAGCGCAAACGAGTTCCGATTTTTCAGGTAAAAATTATGAATTGTACGCAAACAAGTTGCAGCCTTAGATTACAGTTGAAATTATTAAGCGAAAGTAAAAAGGCTAAGCTTTTGTTATGATCTTGGAAATTTAATAAACAAGGAGTTATGAAATATTTAAGTTTATTTAAAATTTACAGAAGAGATTTTGGTAAACTATTTACTAATTTTTTTCTCTCGTACCGTTTTCTAATATACGATTATGAATAATAGACGATCTTTTTTAACGAAATCCTCATTTTTTAAATTTTCTAAATGATTCATAATATTGTATTGGAAACATTATACTGCAGTATGTTTATTATTTAACCACTTTAAACATAAAGCGGAGTTAAGTAAATACATGACCGTTTGTTATAAATAATACTCATTATTAGGGACCAAATTTAAATGCACTTAAAACCATACAAATATGCTCTAAAAAATAGCCAAAAATGTCCTTAAAAAATGCATTTTACCACAAAAATGACCTTAAAAATGAAAAAATGACTTAATTTTTTTTTTTTTTTTTTGGGCATTATTTAACACACTATTTAATACATTAAAATCACAAACACACGTAATACGAGCAACATCTGCAAGATAATACGAACTGGCTGATTTTTTGTTATTTGATCGAATACTGGTGACGTTCCATAGTTAATAATAAATTAAGATAAGATAAAAACTGAATCAAAAATAGATTGACAATTTATGAAATAAATGAAATAATTAACGATTGATGAAAGATTGACAATGTGTATAGAAAAACCCGATAAACCTACTTAAATATTAAGAAAATAATTTCTCTTTTGATTTTATTTTGAATAGGCTAAATTTGTTTAGTAAGTCGAACAAATATGCATTAAAAACCAACAAAATGACCCAATAATACTAAAAATTCTCTAAAAATGAAAAAACATCGAAATATGCAAAATAAAATGCAAAATAAAATTTGTAGTTTTAAAACCCTCGTTACATGAAACGAATTATGTTCGTAGAGAGCATATATATATCATATATATATCGTAGAGAGTATCAACCAAAAAAATATGCACTTTGCATTGAAATCCGGGCCCTACTTATTATAATAACCAAATATAACCTTGCCCACGTGTATACTTGCAATTGAATTGAAAACAAATTAAAAAAGCCCCCCAAGGTTTATCAAGGAGAAAATTATAAAAATGGCATCGCTCAAAAATGTAATATAATTAGAATAATGACACAATGGAAGTATTACAATATTCAATAAGTGTATTGACATATTGATGAACTAGAAATAAATAGATAAGTAAAAGTTAAAGAATTTTCTTAATCCATTTGTGATCCATCAGCATTAAAAAAACTAATGGCCTTCACTGAATTAATTGGATAATATTATATATGTAGACATTACGAACACTTAAATATGCAAAAAATAATTAGTTAGGTGATGATTAGATTTCTTTTTACACTATTTATAATTTCCTATGGTACGTTTCAGAGCATATTTTAACATACAAAGTACATGGCATTAGTGCCCCCCTAGTGATAAATGAATGCAATCCAGTGATGGGTGATCGTGTTCATAATTTGAAGGCTGGGCAGAAATTACGTGGTATGTAACTACATTTTGAATTTCATTGTTTTTGCGAAATTGCAATGAAGCAATTTCTATATATGTATATTATTTTTTTTGAGTATTATATTATTTATCTTATTCTTATCATTCAGGAATATTTTGCATTTTCATGTTTTTATTGGACTATTCAATTTATCGCTAAATAAACTTGAAATTATTTTCATGGCACTACGAAAAATATATTAAAAGTTTATAGTACATACTTTTGCCTATTTAGTGATTTAGTAATATTATGCGCATATTGCTTAATTTTGCCATTTTTTAGAGCATATTTGATGATTGTCTAAACATTGATGATAACATTTAAAAATGTTGAAATAGTAAAATAATATTTATTTTGAGATTTTTCATTAAATATTGATATGAAGCATTAAATTTTATACTTATCATGATTCTCAAATCCCAAGTTAACACAAAATGTTCAGTTCTATTTATATATATCTGCATTAGTTTAATGATAATCGTTGATTACACTAATCGAATAATCGGCGAACTTTCAACTTTTGAAAACGTTAAAAAAAGTTTTATTAGTTCAATGTTATAGTTTTGATAGTAACAAAAAAATGTATTACTTACTTATTAATTGGGTTCCAAGCGCTTTCTCTAATTTTTGTTTATGCGTTACAGATATAATTTAATGGGAACATTTTGAAATAAAATTTCAAATTTCAAGATATTTATTTATTTTATTTTATCTTATTTTATGTATTTATAGCTATAAATTATGTTTAGCTTAGTATAATATTTGTACTGTTGTTATGTAAGAGAATTAGTAAAATATTTTTTTTTATAAAAGTTGTTGCGTTATAAAAAAAGTGAAGTGCATATTTTCAAAGCATATTTGTACTATTTTAATTGCATAAGCTAATGCATATTTAGTACTTTTTAAGTGCATTAAATTCTGAGCCCTACTGATAATTATGAATTATAAACACCATAAAAGTGAACGAATGTAAATTTAATAAAATAATAATTAAAAGCATATAATATACATGTAATTATTATTTCTTCGAATCTGTAAAATGTACATTAGTAATGAGTCGGACAGACAACTTGTAGTATTTGCATATTTGTGTTGTACAATCACAAAAAAGCAGAGTACGAAACAAATACGTTTAATGTTTTCGAAAAGCTAGTCTTAACATTTTATTTCGCATAAAAAATATAGTTTGTGGGCTGTTGTTTTAAGGGCATATTTTTTTCATTTTATACTTTTAGATGCACACTTCAACATTTTAATTTTATTAATTCCTTTTCACCGAAGTTTTTATTTCATCTAATATAGAAATATGTATATAAATGTTCTTAAACCCAAACTATGCGAATTGGTATAAAAAGTTACAAAACATGCATAATTATGCAACAAAAATCTGAAATATACATACTATGAATCGAATTTGTATCGAAACAGAATTTCAATATGCACTTTCTAGATAAATATGCAAATTCCTAAAGTTCCGAGCCTTGATTATTATAATATAACATTATTATATTGTGCCCACTGCCAGCACGTCTTCTTAGCTTATATATTCCAGTAATCAATTATTGGCAATTTATTTTCAATTAGGATAAGACAGCCGACGTGCCGCGTCGATAAAATTCCGCATGCGCATGCACAGGTCAACGTATGCAATCTCAAAAATATTTTTGCACACTCGCGACAATGAATAATGCTAATAAGCTGGCAAAAATTAACATACTTCTAGTAATACAAATTCAATTTTTAAAAATTATTTGAATTCGTCAGTCTCTTTTTTATGATTTATAAGTAACTTTGAAGAGTTTACGTGGTACAGTTCCAAATAACTTTATTCACTTTCTCAAAATTCACTCGTACTTTTAAGTGATAACAAGACAAAAAAATTAAAAAGTTTTTCCTACAGATCATAGAAAAAAAAGCTAAAAAATTCAAATTATTATTGAAAATCAAAAATTGGACTACTAGAAGTATGTTTATTTTTCGCCAGCTTATAGGTCTAAATGCATGAAAAATCCAATCGTTTAGAGCCGCCTTAAGGATCGCCGATTAGATTAATTTACTTTATAAACAGTAAACACGTAGTTTACATCAGTGATTTTCAACCTTACTTGGGTAGGGTATACCTATACCAAAGAATGCGTAATACATACACAAATACTAATACAATTTAGAAATTATTAATATTAGTTTATTTTTTCTAACGTTTTTCTATCTTATTCGAATAATTTTGTCTTATAATTTCCGTTTGTTTTCGTTCGTGCATTGGTGCGTCCGTCTTTTAAAAATGTTCACTTTATTGTCCATTATTTATTATTATTAAATATATAATTAAGGTTATATTATTGAAAAATCAGCAATGTTAATATGTTTTAATTGAGTTTAGTAAATATAATTTGTTGAGGCAGAAATGGATTTTCCCTTTATATACCTACTTCTGGTAGACAATTTTGTTGAAGTGCCATATAGTCAAAATAATTTAAAATATGCTCTGATTCGTTGTATACAAGTATCGCTAAATTGTTGATTTTATTTTATTTAGTAATTTTCATTAAGAACAATCAAATGATGATCTTTTAACGTATAAGTATTCATTTATCTCTTATTTTATATTCTTATAATATTGAAATGACAAATGATAATTTTTTTTTAAAATAATAAGTCATTCTAATCGACATTAAATTGTTTTTTCTATGAGCATTTAACACCTAAATAATCCGTAATTATTACGATGTCACGTATTAAGTTTTTTTGTATTTACCATTTACGAATCACAATGACGGTATGTAAAACAATATTCTTGGAATTTACAGTTTTCAGTGCGAACAATTTAATGTTTAGGTTATTCGAAAATTATACATTTATGTCATACACAAACAAAATAAAATATAATTAAAAAAAAAATAGTTGGAATTTATTTATTATTAAATTTTTGTATGAAAATTTAATGTCAATTTTCCACGCCTTGATTTCAATTGAACTGCAACAGAACAACTCTGTGATTCAATTGGCAACTATCAATATTCTTTTATGCATGGTGGATTGAATGGATGCGATGATAATATGCTCATTGAACACGTGTTCAACAATATTTATTATTAAATCGAATCAACAGAGTAGCAGGTATTAAAATTAATTATCTGAAGTTTGAACCACAGGCATTCTTGATTTCTGTTGTACTGGTATCGTGCTGCTTGTAATGGGCGAATTTCGTGTAACAAATGCACATGAACAATTAACGGCCAAAGCCATTGTATTAATCCTACACTGCATAATTTTTTTTTTTACACATATTATGTAAGTCCATTACATTCGTAGTCACTTGTACCGTATGTACTGTACGAGATTCGCGAAACAAATAACATGTGAATAGATGTCGGATTGATAATTGACAGCAACTATTAACGAATTCATTATAATGTACGAAGAAGACCTACAAGATCGCTGACATACGAAACCGAAAATCGTGGGTGTCGTGTTTGGGCGGTGGAAACTTTTTCGTAAACGTGCAGATATTCTATTCTATTGCTTTGACATTTCAAAATATATTTTATTTTAAGCAGGGTAGTAACAACCAAATATTGCTCCAGGTATGAAACTTCAAAATACATAGTACATTTTTGCATTAAGGCTATGTACTCTAAACTTAGTGAAAATTCAAAGTTAAAATATTTTTTCTACGAACAACAAACCTACATTGTTTATTATTATTATATTTTAAAATTTTATTATTATGTACATAATTTGTGACCAAAATGTAATTATTTTTGTAAAAAATGTTGTAATAAAGAATTTATTTTAATGTTACTATTATAAAAAAAACAAGGTAGGTGTTGTAGCTATAAGAAACTATTGACCATTTATTCCAATAATAAAATATTAAATAACCGTAGTGCGCTTTTTAATATAAAATTTTCTCGATCACCACCTCAGAACAGAGGGCGACCAATATTAAATAATAATAAAAAATAAATTATCTTAGAAAATAAGTTAGTTATAAGTTTAAAAGACACGTCCTTTGAAAAATTTAACCGGATCAATTCTCCACTGGTAAAATAAAGATTCTTTTCTCTTAAATATTTTCTTTTTCTGCTATTTTCTTGATTGGATAGTGGTTAAGTTCTGGAGTGATACGTAAATTTCACTCTGAATTCCAAGTAAAATTTTTATCAAAACAAAAATATTGAGGTGAGCTGCACTGATACTAGCATTTAGTTTTGCATGGAAACTTTAAATAATGTATAAAATAAAAACAAAACCGCGGACCCAATTCGTGTTTAAGCGATCAAATATCTCGGGACCCAACTCGCGTTTTCCCTATAAATAAATAAATGTATTTATAAAGCATTACAGTTGATATATTATTTTTTCGTATTCAGTCGCAATTTTTTCTAACTCTGTATACACCTGACGATGAATTGTAATTCGAAACCGGTCGTACTCAACGAATACAATAATAATACTCCAGGCTAAGCTTTTATTTTTTAACTACTTGTTTATTTTTACATAAATTTACGGGTGTTTACGAGTGTTAACCGTTAAAAATAAATTTCAAATGAATTTGTTTACTATTTTATTACAACCGTGTAACGGTTGATGGAAAATCGATTTTATGAACGAAACATGTTCGCGGAGGCACACCGGTCGGTAAACGACAAGACGACGACATCGACCTCGGCAAGGTTCCGCGCCGCGAAGAAAGTGAAAGAACTCGTGTTGCGTACACGAAACGAAGGCGCGCGCGCGCACTTCGCGATGCTTTTATTTTTATTTATCGTCAGTTTTTTCTAGAGGGGCACGTGCACGACCGGACGATAACGCTGGCCCGTACGAACGTGACGTTTCGTGAATGGAACGCCGCCGCGTCGCGATATTACCGCGCAGTCGTTCAGTCATTCGACATCCATGCAACGCGCTTGCCCGCAGGTAAAGCACACACGGTAAAACGTAAAAATAACGAACGGAGTGCGATCGTCGCGTAGTAAAAAATAAAAAATAAAAACGGTAAAACCAAACGCGACCCGGTAAAACCGTCGGCGATGGCATAAGGACGAGTAAGATTTTATCTGTGGTAAACGGTTCCGCGGTCCAGACGCGCGTGAACGCATTTTCCGCCTAACACGACAAATTTTCCGCTCCGTCCGGTGCCGGTTCGCGGACGAGATCCGGTTCTTTTACGTTTTCCATAAATATATTTAAACTTTTTTCGTTTATCTTTACATCCGTTTTTCCCTCCCGGTTCACGGTAAACGGCCGCGTTCGGCGCAGGTAACGCGGAAACCATGCGGGGACCGTTCCGCCGGTGCTCGTTCGTCCTGTGCGTGTGCGTGTTTGCGCTCGGCGCGGGCTCGGCGCGCGCCTACGACAAATGCGACTCGAGACGTTTCGCCGCCGGAGACTTGGACAACGAGTGCAAACAGGCGAACGGCTCGTTGTCGTCGGCGCCGGGACGGTACGCGCGCGGCGCCAAGAACGTTTCGGGCACGGCCGTGACACGCGAACGTGACGACGGCCTTTACGGCGGCGGTGAGTACATATGTGCGCGCTCTAGACTATCCAACGTACACGGGCGGCGGCTGTCTTTCGAGTGCAATGGGCCCTAGCTTTCGTTTCGGTATCCGCGATCGGTATCGATCGTTCTATTGATCATCGATCTCCGAGTGAAACCGGGTACCGTGCGCATCAGAACATATTTCAAGTAATTTTCACCAGGTGGCACTTCGATAAAATCGTCTACCGTCGTAGTTCGTAGACGTGGTGTTCTTCTGCAGAGGAACATGCAGGGGAAATCAACCCCTATCACTACGGTCGTTATGAAAATGTGTTGATTAGTAGCACTTACCCTCTGGGAGGCACTAGAGTGCCACGTACTTTGTACGTTAAAATATGCTCTGGTGCGGACCGTAGGCGGGTACCTGCGGACAGTAGCGTATGTAACCGATTCGATTTATGTTTCTAAAACGTTTTACATCGCGTTTCTTAATATATTGGCAACCAAGGGTCTTATGAATTGGTACTGGGACCCAACGGCTAAAACTCAACCTTCTCGTTTGTGAAAGGGTTGCTTGAACACCTTTTTTTTTTTTTGATACAAGACAGCCGCCACCGCCTGTACATAATAAATAACGCATCCAATTGGACGTGTACACGCAACGTAGCAGCCGACTTCGTCCAAACTGCGTTGTAGAGTAGAGAGCAAAGAAAACGAATTTTTTCAACGTACTCGATCGGGCTGCAGCCTCGTCAAGTACAAAAATCATGTTTTGCGCAATTCATGTGATCCTATACGGACCATGTAAAGATTTTTCAAAACTTCGGTACGACTGTTTTCGACATAATGCGGCAAACATATGTGTACGAATGAAATGTTTGAACATTGGCTCGTATGCACACGGGTTAGGATTGGTACCAATGTTCGTAGTATTATTCCACCGAACTCATTAAAACCGGCGAGTTGGTCTATTTCGTACGGTACTATACTAACGGTGGCGCCGAATGAAATTAAAACTGCCAGTTTAAATAATCAGATTTACTCACCCACAAAAGCCAAAACATTTTTTTTAAACTTCTTTAATAACTAGATATGTTATATAATATTTATGTACTATTTTAAATAAAAAATACTTGTCAAGTTATATATAAAAAAAATGAATTTACATTTTTTAATGGTAATTTTTTCTGCTAACATTCCAATTTTCTAGACAGTTCAATTGAACTACCTGGATACATGTTCAGCGTATGCATACTAATCCAATTAAACATATATTTTATTCATTTTTTTTTATTCGTGTCAAAATAATGCATAAATATAATTTACGTAGTTACACACTGACACAGTCTGCGACTAAAATAATATTATTTTGATGGTGCATAAGATGTGATCATCTCTCTCTCTCTTTCTTTCTGTGTACACACTCGCGCGTAAAATGCACTTAAGAAAAACATTAAATTATCTACACGTATTATCTCGAAGAATATTCAAACATTTGATGTTATTATTGTTTGGAAGACTATAAGTGGTAGTGTATTTTTTTTTTAAATTTATTTGATTGTTATTGTGTAATGTAATTTATGCTTCGTCAAAAAACAAAAAAAGGATCTCCGCAATGAATTACACAGGTACAAATATGCATTTTCTCGAGAGTTAGACACATAGATGGTACCATTGAACGTAGAATTGTTTGTTATGAAATCGCAGATTTGTGTAATACAAATGACGGCAATCTCCAGAATAGCAAAACCACCGACCAGTTTCGCATGCAAAAAAAAACCGTCTATAATTAATCTGCAATACGCACCAAAGACGGTTGTTTTGCAACGGTAATATTTTTTTAGTAATGATTTTGTTCGGTAAAATCAGGTTTTTTCGATTCGTCGGATAGTTTTCAAAATTACATTGGTACCCAACCGCGGTGCTGCGACAACCGAGTTAATTATAAATTTCTTGGAAAATATTAACTGAGCTCAATACACGCCATTCATAGTTTGCATAATATGTAACACACGCTAGAGGCGTATGGTATAAGTCCGTATTACTTTCGTATAAAAATTAAAATCGAGTGCAATAATAATGGATTGTGTAAAATCGTGTTTATTATATTATTATGTGGCTAGTATATAATCGTTGAAAATTACTCTATTACTGTATAATGTGTAATAAAAACGTATTTGGGTAATTATTTTGAAACGAATGTTTTCAATCGCAGAATGTTTCCACATTAGACGTATTCACAGGAAACCAATATTAGATTCAGTTTTCAAAAATATACCTTACTTGCGTGCAAAATATTTGTAGAGGACAGATATTATAATTTCCGTTAAAATAACGTTAACGCGTTTAGTCTACTTGAAACCGTCATTAAAGTCATAATATTAATCAATAACATTACAAAAATGCGTTTACATTAATGATTATACAGTTTAATGTGAAATTGATTTCAGTTTTACAGGAATTGAGAAATTTATTATTTTTATGATACTTTAGTAATGATAATAATATTACTGAAACAATAACCTTAGATCCTTTAGTAACCTTAGTCATTCCGAAAACGCTCAGTACAATCAAAACAATAACACCCGAAGAACAATTTGTCTCGTATAATAATTACTATCACGAGTAATTATGGCTCACGAATCATTATTGTACAAGGTAACCCGCTTGGGTGGAAAATATATACTACTGTTGTGTTTAATGTATTCTGTTGTTTTTTTTCCGCGTCATAACGATAAATTAAGATTTTCATCAATTGTTTTACACTTGTGTTTTCCACTCTTTATTTTGTACCTGGCGGTCGGTACACAAACAATGAAAAAGTGTAAAGAGATCACGTAATGGATCTGTACACCGACAGCAATGAAATGAAGAATTTCTATCGGTTCAAACGAACAAATTATAAGCGCACACATTACATACATATTCGTGTTATGCGATGTTGAGCGTATTATAAAACACGAAATTATTACCTATATTATAGAACAAGAATGTAAAAAAAAACAAACCGATGCATAGGTTCACGATGAACGTATGCATCTCACTTATTGTAGTTGCGTAACTCTGCTAACGGTCAAGGACATAGGGACAACGCACATCGACACGGATACACGTGTTTTCGCTGGTGGGGCGTAAAATTGTTCGTGGACAAAATAATGGTTTTGGTGAATAAAAGGATATATTTTTTTTTATTATTATTATTTTTTTCGTTCTTTTTATACCGACGAGAGCTTTAATTATCACTAATGACTTTAATACTTAGGAATTATTGTGGCCGTCAAAATATAACCAATGTTCTTACATCCGATACGCACGAGCTGCATGTATGGTTCTTTTTCCACGACGATATCATAGAATATGCACTCGGCTAAACTTATTAATTGTGCGGTTGCATAATCGGCCGACTAACATGGCGTTTCATCAAAACATCATTAGTGTTAACATATTATTTCGTCTGTGTGTTATGTTTGTCGGTATTACTGTATACGGTTTTTGGACGCTTCGCTTGATTATGGTATAATATCATTTTTAATACACACTTGCTGTCATTCTCGTTCAACGTAACCGGTCAATATCATTCAAAAATGCACGCTGGTTTACAATGCATAAGTATACATTTTATTTTAAGGAAAAATGTCACATAATAATAATATTAATATCGGGTTTTATCATCTTTACAATACATCGTTCTGGATTTTGAGCAGATTACGTGAACAGATTTTAAGATTATTAAGATTTCAATGTATTTTTTTTATCTATTCAACCGATTATTTGGTAAAAAAAAAAATGTTCTGATAATTTCGGATCCATATAATGTGGTAGTTTACAAGGTTGTTTTTTTAATCGTCCTCTCGTGGTTTCGATGGAATTCGAATATAATCAAATCATTGTTTGGAAATGTTGGACGATAGTTTTTTTTTAGTATTTTAATTGTTTTCTCGTAATATATTTTTAAAAATATTTTAATAGCTGTTATTGCTTTTATATAAACAATTGAACGTACATGTCAGATGTAAAAGATTTTTAATTTTGTTCTTATGGAATTTGTTCAAATTATTCAGACTAACCCATTCAGACAAGACACTATTATTTATTATTAACCAATACCTGACCATCATTGATCATACCATGTGTTCTGCGTTGTAATATTAAAAATAATGTCGTAAATCGAAACGCTCGTCGTCACACAGGAGGTATATCGGCTACAAATCGTTATGTCTTAAACATATACCGATAAATACAGCAGTCTGCAATGCACTTGTACTACGTGAAACTATATATACGTACTTACGTTAGATTGATTATTCATTATACATCGTGCAACTATATTGACCGATACAATATCCGAATGCAGTTATTTAAGTTTAATCATAGCACAAGTGGTAAAAATGGTAATGTATGTTGAATATTACACTACGGTTAAATTACAACTGATAATGATACTGTGCTTGATAGCGAAATATTTAAATTTCTAATTTTAATAAATTTTTTATCTTACTAATAGTATAATTATATTTATCTCCCTTCTCATTCGCTAATCTCTTGCGGACAACATATATTATACACAGTTGATTAATAAATTATTAAATATTAACGTTGTTTGAATGTTTTGTTTATCAACAACACCTAAAATTGTATTTTTTTTTTTAAGTATAACGGTGTAATTTTCATTTGTATAGTACTATATAGTACACTTGTAAATATTACTGATCATAATTAACTTACCAATCGGATTTTAGAATGAAAAGTGTTAGAACAGATTAAACATTGTAAATCGCTTGCATTATAAATAGTATATATCTATTTTTCGAAGTTCTTATAGCTCAGAATTTTGCATTATTAAAACATCAACATTATGAAATGGAAAGCAAATGTGTTAGTCAAAAGCAGTCATTTACTTTTATTGACCTAGTGCAGTTACACTTACCTGTTTGCGAACCTAACATTATTTCATATCGTGACCGGTTTTTAACCAGAATGTATAGTATTCAAGTAACACTTACTGATAGTACTGGCACGTACATTCGTACATAGATTTAAAAAATTATGTTTACACATGTTTATATGTTCATGTATATATTATTTTTACTTTGTACACTATAAGATCATGTGGTGTAAATGGGTTGATAATTATAAACCAACTTTTCTCCGCGCAGCTTCTATAAAGATTATAGTATATATTAGAATACATTTTAAAAGATATCTGAACATAATGATACAATAGCATGTATACAAATCCATGTAAAACACACATTATAATGTGTATTTATTGAAAATACATATATCAGTCTTGTTTTAAAAAATGGGTTTTAAATAAAAAAAAAAAAATTCGCTTCGGTTTAAATAATTTCTGATGAAATTTTGTTGTAGACCAATACAATTACTGTTTATTCTATTATCTACATCTGACAATTACAGACGTATAAATAAATTGTCTATTAAAATGACAACACTTACGACTACGTCTTTACAATAAAATCAAACAAATATCCGAATATTGTACGACCTTGTGTGATAAACGATTTATTCACCGGTGCTATATTAATAATAACAAAACTGCCATTTATATTAAAGTTATTGTTGTTATTTTTTTTTTTATTCATTTCCGATTTTCGTTATTTTTCTTTTCGAAATGATTAAGATCGACTCCTGTTGAGGTTGTCTAAAGCAAGGTCTTTCTGTAATCTTTATTCATTCTCGTGATAATTCACCTACAGTAACTTAAGTGTAGGCGAAAAAATGTCAGACGGCGAACAAAAAACAACCTTCGTCGCTTTACCTGTAGGTACTAATTTTCAAAAACACAATTAATTTTGTCCATAGAAAAAGATAATAGTGTTGTTACTCAGTATAATGAGTTTTTCATCGTTTCCTTAATTTCAGTGAGTCAAGCTTTTCGATGATCTTTGCAATATTATACTAAGATGATAAATCTTCTTAGAAATGAATTGCTTGGATTAAACGATGATACATAATAATACATAAATATGTACGAATAATAGATATTATTTAAATCAACGAGTATGTAATTTAAATAACTTTTCGACAACGAACGTTTTATGTAATATAATATATGTACAAACGAAAGAATATTAAGTAATTCATCGCGAAACGATGCGTTACGTACAGCAATATTTACTTGCTGCACTATCGTCATCGTGTACCCATAATTTGTTCAATCGGTTCTATTATTGCTTGTAGTGCTGGATTTACGATGGTAAAATTGTTATTTTAACACTGTGAACGCCCATCAAATTTGGTCATCGACGAGATTAACGATCAATTAATGGTGATAAAAAAATCGATAGTTATTAGTTATTATGCAGTCATACACACCTTAATGACAACAATGATTTCGCTTTCGGTACTAATAACAATAATTTTGCTTATGTAAGGATTCTATAATAAACTCTTAATTTTTCAATTCTGCCGTCGTTTTTTTTGACTGAAAACCGACCGCGTCCGGCCTAAATATTCTAATGCCGATTTTCAGTTCCGTTAAAAATGTTGATGTTTCATAATTAAAAATATCGCTAACTGTATTGCATTTAGACGATTTACACTCCAGGGCAAAAACTAATTGGTGCCCCTAACAGGGGCTTACACACAGATAGATCCCACATTAGCTCTTTAGATTTTGAACCAAGCAAATAATGTATTGATTTTACAATGATGTGTGAGTTCTTTTATCAAAAATATTTAGTCTTGTAATTAAATGAACATCCCCTCTTATTTATAAAAAAATTAAATGTATCCTAAGAATTCCGTATATCTTTTATTTTATTCCTTAAATTTTAATTTAATTTTTCAATTTTAAATGAGAATATCTACGTCTATATAGGAAATTGTAATGTATCAACAAAATATATTATTACAAACATTAAATTTATTGTTTTACATATTTTGGCAGTTTATTAATCGTAAACCAATTTTAATAATTCATAATATATACAAATATATTTCAGTGAACAAATTCACCTTAAAAATTTGGCGCCCGGGTCGGTTGTGATCGTTAACCCTTCCCCTTAAATATGGCCCTGACTACGGGGACTACAGCAATATACCGTGCTGGTAGTTATTTGTAGCAAGAACAATACGCACGTTTAGTCCCCCCACTCGCATTAAAAAGCCTACCTTTAAATCCATAATTTTTTATGGACCATTAAGCATTAACTACTCGGAACTATCATAGCGAACGGTATAGTTTTTTTTTTTTAACGTACGACCTATAGAATCATCTCGATCCACACAGCGCACAATACGTACATATTGACTAATTATAATGACTTATACTAGTACTAATAATAAGGTAACTACAAACATTAGTTGAATAATCAACGCGCGTCAAGTGAAATTCCGTCATTTCGGCAAACCGCGGTTAGTTTTATAACATTGTCCTTGTGACGTTTCGTACGTACGGGCGTTGTCTTCGAAGAGAAAACAGTCGATCCGTCACGTCCCCGTTCGTTTTCCCAGCCGTTTCGCGTAGATTTTACCAGTGACGCACGCGAAAAGTCCGACGGGACAGGGTCACACGAGCGAGGCAAAATCTACCACATTTTTTTGGCACGTGGGCCCGCGGCGGTGTAAGTTATTTGTTCGCTCGGTACAAATGGGCCAGACTAACTCATTGTTTCAACAGGTAGATAAAATTGATCCGAACCAATATTGATGTTGGACAATTTGTACGATTATAGCTGTTTAACAACCAGGCTCGGTTTTGGAGATTTACCAAGGAAGGTTAGGTTAGGTCATTATTTTTTTAGCCATCACTAAATTACTGAGGGGGGCTTAGAAACTACGCTAACCTGGAATTCAAGTTTATCAATAAATAACTTTTTATACTTAAACAATATACATTATGCAATATGTTTGGTTTTATTATATTTTAAATTACAAACTCCAACCTTCTTTTTTTTTTGTTTTGCAAATATTTCAATTATTTCGTCAATTTTTTCATACATATTTATATTTTGATGTGCATTTAATAAACATATACTTGTTAGACAATCCTTATCCATCCTTGATCGAAGCCAAGTTTTCATTCTACGTAAAGTTAAAAAATTTCTTTCAGCCGAAGCAAAACTGACTGGGAATGTAGCTAATATTTGCAAATAAAACCTTATAGTAGGAAATATTTGATCAACACAATTAAATTCTGTCAGGGCATCTAATGCTGTAATCGGTCATTGGTCTGGTGTACATTTCTTTCAATTATTAATAACTTATAGGTAACTTATATTTTATAATGGATAAAATTTTCGTACGACGTATGTTCGACGTGGTTATACACTGTTGCCTGTTGGCCTATAAAATATTTTTTTTAGAATACTATATATAATATATTAAATTATATTATATAATAATTTAGGGGTTTTCCATATAATGTTGTTATGCTATGTGCTACATCATGATACGTCGATATATATATATATAGGTAAACCGTCCATCGACAAAATAATATTTAACATGGTACAAAGTATGACTTATGATTATTGATTATTGACCAATAATGGTATTTATCACAAATTACTAATTAGTACACGGTCTAGGGTCTGGCAATACGTTCCTACATAATACACATCACATATTAATATCATAGTATGTTTTTTTCATGCAAAATAAAATATCAAATAATATATATAAAGAAATTAAACATTTTTGAAAGCCTGGAGGGGGCCATGGTCCCAGTGCCTCCTCCCCCTTAGAGCCTCGCCTGTCAACAACGAATCGATCAACCCTATCGAAATCACGAAGCTCGTTTAAGATCGCTCTTGACGAACGAGATTGTGCAATTATACGCGTATCGGTAGTAAAAACTGTAAAACTCATTTGTCGATTCTCGTTTGAATCTGTCCATTTTCTACACAGATAAATATAAATTTTTTGGCCACTGCAGTGACGATCGCATAGCCTTCGTACGATAAAATCAATAATTTAGGATGGTCGAAATTTATTCGGCCGATCGTTGAAAAACGGCCCTTTTCTTTCGTATGCTGCATTTGCGATCTGAGTCGAGCACGCCTGTTGGACTTAATCGCACGCACCGCGAGAAGGGAGGTAATGTAATGTAAGATCCTGTTCGGTAATGGACATGAAAATTTTTCGCTGCGGTGTCGGATTAGAACCGAACAACAACAATTTGTGTCGATAACTGTACGTCTAAACATTAATAATTTACTCGGTTTGACAGATTGCACAAAAATATCTGAAATCGGTCTGCGCAGTTCAATCGGACGCGTAAACCCGTGGACGACCCAGTACGATAGCCGACACGTGATATCTGTAACGCGCTCGGCGCAAGGTCATCGTGTTCCGGTGCACGCGTACGGCCGCCGTTACCCGTTCGTAAAAAGTCGACG
This sequence comes from Sipha flava, assembly GCF_003268045.1. Classification (NCBI taxonomy): domain Eukaryota; kingdom Metazoa; phylum Arthropoda; class Insecta; order Hemiptera; family Aphididae; genus Sipha; species Sipha flava. Next base: position 1,322,958 of record NW_020273606.1, read on the forward strand.
TGCGGTCCGACGAGTACGTTTACCCGGGCAGCGTTATGCAACGTCATAGGCCGCCGCGTCGTACGTTGCAAAACACGTGAGACGCGCCGGTAATACGTATACACGTAAATGTAGTTTGTAGGTTTTTTCGTTTTTTCCGTTTTTTTTTTTTTAATTTCGATTTTATCACTCATACCGTTGTTTCGTTCTCTCCGACCGCCCGTACCGATTACGAGCAACGCAAACGCGCGTCCAAAGGACGAACGCCCTTTACGCACTTTTTCATGCGTCCGTGCCGAGCGAAACGCCAAAACCGAAAACAATACGTTTCGGAATAGTGTAATAAATTCGATTTTTTCGCGAGTCTTGCAGTGTCATTATTCGCAGTACGCGTACACGGGTTAGAAAAAGTTAGTTTAAGATTTATTATTTTTCAAATGCGTTTTTCTAGCACTGTTTAAAGTAAAACAAAACGCTCGGCTTCGATCCGACCTGCGCAATGTTCTCTTCTTTTAAATAAAAAAATATTCGACCAAATTTCGACCGTTCTGCTGGGGGTAAGAGTTTTCCCCGCAAGACATGTTTCTGTACTAAAAACGCACAAATTCCCTTGATATGGCGATTGTTTTCCGTCTTTTCGTTGTTTGCGCCGTCGCAATTCTGCTGCCCTCGCGTCGTCGGGTAATCTATGGGTTTTCCATTCGGACAGAATAAACGAAATCAGCATAAAATCGCATTTTGATCGAGCGCACGTCTCTGTATTGAGTGAACACCACGCTCCCGTATGATGTCTTAGAAACGTACAACATGGCAGATATACACTCAGTAGAACCAATTTTGTATTGCTACACTTAATGTTCGAGTAAACTGACCTATCGTCGAACTTAAAGGAATAATTTCGGTCTTCTAGTAGGTTTTTTGCGATACATCAACTTTCAAGCGATTAAACTTGCTTAAAAATTAAGAAATCGTAAAAACCCAACGAAAAGACTAAGACAATGTTCTTCGTTATAAGTTCGACAACTGGTCAGTTTACTCTAATATTAAAGCTAAACGACACAAAATCAGTTCTGCCCGCCGCAGATTGGCAATGTTGTAAGACAACGCATGCGGCGTCCTCAAACGAAACGATAATTCGGACAGAAAAAACCCTTCACTCTGTTACATAAACAAGAACGCGTAGAATAATATAGATCTTTCATCTCGCTGCACTTCGAAAATTAGTACTATTGGTCGAATAACGTGTATATCGAATTGACTTCGACTGTGGTCGTCAGTCCTGCAGACGTATGAAAATGTAATCGCGTCGTGCGCACGATTGCCGAGCGAGGTGGAAAAAAAATGTATTCTTTCTAACATAATCGGATGAGATCACGCGCGATGATTGATTCACAAACATTGCTCACTCTTTACCCGTCACATTCCTCCGCTCTTCTCGATCGTACTCGTCTGTGTGCTAGCAACCGTGTTTTGAAATCACATAAACCGAAAGAAAAAAAATCGTAAGTGTTATGGGTACGACATACGGTTTCGTTTCGGCGCACGTGATCTTCGGAAAGGAAAAAAAAGCAATCGAAAAAAATGTATGCACTGTCCTATTTAAGACAGCATTATAATTTTGCTCACTACTAATATGGAGCGTACACGGTGTTATTGTGATTCGAAAATAATCGTTTGCCGTGACATAACGAATAACATTAAAAAAAAAAAAATTACGGTAATCCAATGAATTTGGCGTATTTGGCGGTGGACGTGATTATTATAAACGACGACAAGTTAGGTTCTACGCATACGACTTTGGCTGTTAAATGACATCTGAACGCGTGCAAGCACCGATATATGTTATGAGTTGATTACAACAATTACCGTTTTGTTGTTGTTTAGACGATCGTAGCGAACGTGATTAATACGTCGGTTCGTGTTTTATCAGCTCGTTGAGCGAGTTGGTTTTTTTTTTTACGAATTTTATAATTTTTACGCATCCGGCCCGCGTATTTTTTTATTATCTAGCCCGTGTTTACATTTACAAATAACTTTATAACATTTTAGCGTTTATCGGTATTCGATTTCATTGCGTTCTTCATGAAATGTAGATATTAAATTCTTATCTAGTATTGAACTGCAGCTAAATTATTAAACGTCTAAATATAATATATATCCTTATCAGGATTGCTAACATAAGTGAAATAATTTATTATAAATACTGTTAACAGAGTTTATGATCAACGGCAGGAGCGTATTTAGGGGAGGGGGTGATATGGGTGTTAGAACACTCCCCATCGATCTTATATTATGGTATTTCACTAAATTGTAAACTTATTTTGATCATTTGAATAAATGTTGTATACAACTTGTAGGTTTTACATATGTTGTCTTAATGTAATAATTTTCATTTATATAAATACATGGAATTTATTTATGTAATACGGGGGAGGGAACAGAGGCTCTACTTATCATAAATCTATTAAATTTTAAAACACGCCCGTTAAATGAATCCTGGGTACGCCACTGATCAATGGTATTAGTTATTTATTTTATTGTAATGGTTCAGCCGTATTTTTTTTTTTTTTTACTTCCTTTTCTCTGGCCCGTCAATTTTTTAAGTTCTATAGGTTAGTTCTCTAGTTACTTTGAGTTGTCCATCCCTATTGTATACTAAAGTTCATTGTGTTTTTGTTTACTTTTACTAATATCAATTATGATTTTATGATTTGTATCCTATAATTATTTAAAAATAACCGTGTTCATTTTTAGTAACCTAAAGGTAAGGTAAGGCACTAGAAAATCGAACGATAAGTACATAGTAACATATTTAAAAATCAATATAATCAAGTATAATGATATTGTTATGTTGAAATTGTATGTGATGTGTTGAGTATATTCGAGTATATTATAATATTCGTTTTGTGTAGGTCTGAAAAAACTGTTGTTCGCCTTTGTAATTTGTGCACTAAGGGATTAGTTATCTACACTTGTCTTTGCCGAGGACGAAAATAGTAATATCTACGCGTTATTTATCTACTTTCGTATACCATCACTGATAGCGGCAGTGACTGGACAAAAGTTACGAACATGAAATCTTACTTTATTGGTTAATGGCCGAACATAAATTACTGTACATAGTTTAACACACCTGTGAACGCGATGTTATTCAATAATGCATATTAGTGTATTCACATTAATGACATTACCTAACCGTCTCAATCCAGCTATTGTCATAAAGCAGTTTAATAATGATAATACTCGAATAATGGTTCATACGCGTAAGCGTAGTTCAGTGGAATACGATTATAAATACCTGATATTGAAAAGTAATCGATATTCGATATATAATGATAACAAAATGACTCGCAGTTATCATTGTCTGCGTACTTGAAAAGAATCCACTTATTATGCTGTAAAAGTTTTTCTATTGTATTCGTTTACATGGACGTAATATGATTGCTAATATGGGTAACTACTTTCGCATACGGTTGTATTTCTCATAAGCGTTTAATTCGTTCGGTCAAACCGGGAGTAACGAAAGAAAACCCAAAACATTTTATCGAACGTAATAGGTTTTTTTTTAGATTTTGTAGAAATTCTACGTCCTTTGTATATTAGTGGCCAACTAGGAAGCTTTACTTAATCAATTGGAGCTAACTAAACAACTTTCGAGCTATTGTTTGTATGACATCACGCGTTAAAATTCCTGTGATCGTGGCGAAATAACGTATCTTTACTTTTCGTACTTTTTCTATTTTTTTCAACCCACGTATCAAATTAGTCGTAACCGAGTCTCAAGAAAGCCCTTTTGGGAATATTTTTACATACATTTTTACTAAGAATATATTTAGTCCTCATTCTATAAAAGTTAAACTGACTTGAAAATCCATATATAGTTGTCTATTTCTGTTTTAATAGTGCCAATTTTCTTGATTCGATCCCTGTTTCTTTGAATTTTCATGCATTTTCCACCTACTTTCAACTATTTTGGTAATTACAGCTATTGATGGAACGCATTTTTACTGACAAGTCAGCTGTTCAAGCTATTCAGTCATTTGTTGACATTTATTGATGTTCGATCCTAATATTTTTGATCATGAAAATATTCCAACGTGAATTTTTTATTGAACTCTTACCTAACATAACATATAACATTTTGAAATCCCCTTGGACAATTCCTGTGCATGGATCTGGCAGAAGATACTTCGCATAAAACCAAATTTAACAAAAAATTATTTAATTGTGTTCAATGTTACGATGAAACATGTTTATGGAACATATAGTGTCGTAGGACACAATATACCTGTAATTATTTTTATAAACGCTATAAAATCAGTATTGTGTTTCTAGTACATTTAAACCAAAACAAATTAATATTGATACTGATGACTAAGGAACGGATTTAAATGCTTTAAAAAACAAGAAAAATACTTTAGAAAAAAATAATTTAATGCATTCTTAACATACATTTTTTTAAAAATTCACTAAAAATTATTTTTAACATTAAAAAAATTTGTTTTATTATTATAAATTCTTATTGATTGTTCGTTTTATATCTTTTATCCGAAAAATTATTACACAGAAAATTAATAAACAATTTAGATAAACACAATCGCTATACTTTTACCTTGTGTTTCATATGAATTCAATGTATGTATATAGAATTTTAACTACATTTTTATCAAATTCTATCCATTCTTATATAAAAATGATTTAAGAACACAAAAATACTCTATAAATATCAAAAAATGTTCTAAATAGTATATAAGTATTAAAAATGTTAAATAAAATATTCTTTTTTTAATTCTTTGATTTCAGAAAAGAACTTTGTCCTTAGAGAATAATGTTTCAGATATTCAGAAAAAAATGCAATTCGCATTCAAATCCGTTTCCTATTGATTATAAAATAAACTACAACAACCACGTAACCGATTTTTATAATATCTTAAATCTGTAATGTAATGTATACGTCGTTGAGATGAATCTTTAGTGTATGTTTTACTATAATCCAACTTTGTGTGCACATTATAATTTGACGTAATTGATCATACAACACGAAATGTATGTTTCCAGGATGTTTTTTAACATTAAACGTTTAGTGGGTATGTACTAGTCAAAGTTAAATGTTTTGTTTTCATTTTATTCCTCGATACACGGACAAAGTGTGGCAACAGTTTTAGATTTCAGTTATAAACAATAAATTCAACATATGTTTTATAATTACGAAAACTATTCTTCTTTTTCATTGAAATATAATAGAGGATTTGACTTTTTCATCGAATAATAATAGAGGATTTTTAAATGCTATAGAAAAAAATAAATAAATAAATAAAACAGTGGCACGTAACAGTAATCATTAATCAATAAAAAGAACGATTTGTACAAGAAAATCGTTTATTTCAGAAAGTCTAAACAATAAAAAATGAAAACTAAATATTTATAATTTATAATCCGTACCAGTGAATTTCCACAGCATCAATGATTCCCTCCCCCCATTTTCGTTGGATATAAGATTTCGATAAATTTCTACAACCGTTGGTTTCTTTCGAATTATTTAATAATTCGTCCGATTTTTTTTGTTCGTAACAGCGCCCACGCATACAACAATAATAATATGAAGATCTGGTTGTATAACACGTTGCATCATCGACGGCGGCGCAAAGAATGGCTGTGTACGGCCGTATGAATGCTCACTTCAGACCGTTGAACTTGGAATAATTGTGCGGAGACAATTTGAATTTTGATTATAATAAAAACAAAATATAACGTTCATACTATTCGAAAAAACATGGTCCATGACGTAATTATTATTATACGTGGTTACACGTGGTGCAGAAGAATGTGTATGAAAGAGAGAGAGAGAGAGAGAGAGAGAGAGAGAGTGAGCGATAAAAACAAAATAAAACTCGCCAAATCCACTCGAAATTTGCACCAACCACTCGTTATTTGGGTGTTACCGCTGAAATTCGTGAAATTACTGTTTACCTTGTACAGGTGTGCACTGAACACTGCTGCGCCAAAACGTAGTCATATACTTAACACGTATTCACTTTGTACGGAAAATTGAAAGCGTTCATTCGGATATTCGCGTGCATATATGATTATTATTGTACGCATAAACGTTTTATGGGGTGTTATGTAATATATTTACCGAACGTTTCGTACAAATTTATACGGCTGTGGTATCGGAATGTTACTATGCTCACCGGATTAGGGGGGCAGCAGAGGATGGCAGTTTTTAACGGGCAGAAACGGCGGAAACGAAAATGTCGATGTTTTCCAATGTATAATAATTTTTAGGAAGGTTAAAAAATGTTAAAAAATGTCCTTAACAAATAATAATATCAATATAATATTACATCGTCTACCGCAGAATTATCAAGCGAATGAGCGTTCTCAGCACATCGTCATCGGTAAGACCGTATTGTGCTCGGGCCGATACATTTCTAATTTCGTTCGTATTGTCTTACTATTTTCCATTACAAATTTACAGCAGTAAGTACACTGATACATAATCGTTTTTGTCGTACGCCCGTATAGGCTGTATTATAATTTATAACTATCAGACTGTTGAATTTGATATTAATGGTTTCAAATGATTTATTTGTACATTACCGATCAATAGTTTTTATTATTCCATCGTCCATTCGACTTTCGATTCTCGTACACCGTAATCGTAGTCTCGTCAACCGTCGAGTCATGTTTTAACTGAAAAACAAACAGGCTTAATATTTTTTAACAGCTGTTTTTCTTCGATCAATATGAGTGCAAAGCGCCTACAACTAATTGGTGCCGAACGTTTATACTTGGCACGAAAAAAGAATATTTCACAGTTGATTAATATTGCATGCTCGGCCGTTGTCGAAGTCGAATGTGTTGGTTATAGTTTTTCGGAAAAATGATTTTTGATGATCTTGAAATTCAAATTAATTCCAGTTCGGTGTAATATTTTATGTATAGAGTGATTTTTTTCGCATTTTTTTTTTTTACACGAAATTCACCATTACATTACAATTATATTTATAAATTATCTATAAATGTTAATACTAATTAATAAAACACCATACAAATGGTTTTAACAAAAGGAATCTGTGAACTAAAATATATTATTGACAAACTTTAAATTTTTGGAATTTCTTAGAATCCAATGCACACGCCATTGTTGATACTTTTACTGTAAGTTACCTAATGTCATACTCGGCATATTGAAATAATACTGTTCGACAACTCGGTTATGAGAACAAAACTCATTTTTATGTGTTCATATTTTATGTGTACTGGTTTGATATAAAAATATTCCAAATGTATTTTTCATAGTCTTATGCAATATCAATAAAATAAATGCAAAATACATTATACGTTGAACTTACGTCAACACAATACACATTTAACTCATGCGTTTGGCAAAATCATTAAGCGGAACCAAACTACATAAATTAATAAAATCAAAACTCGCTTAGTTTTAGGAGCACTTGGTCCATATTAATACCGTTAACTGAAATGTGTGCTCTGTAAGTATAAAACATTTTTGGTACAGACATACAAACCAGTGTACATCATGCAGTATTCTTGGCGATTATTATTACGAATCTTAGTTATAAGCTAATACATGGTTGCCACAGACCTGGAAAACCGGGAAAACCGGGAAGAGTCAGGGAATTGATTTGCAAGTCAGGGAAACCGGGAAAAGTCAGGGAATTTATATCTAAGTCAGAAAAACCGGGAAAAAATTGTAAATTTAATAAACACTATTGAGCATTTCTTATTTTGCTCAATAATTGAATTTTATGATAAAAATTTAAAAATTCATGAAAAAATAAATAGAACTTGGTATTTTTATAGTTCTAAATGAAAAATAAAATGTTAATCACCACTTGGCACTTTTAGTTAGAAGTCAGTTAGTATAATATATTACTATATTAATAGTGGTATAGTGCAGTGTTTCCCAACTGGTGTTCCGAAGAAACTAAGGGTTCTGTGAGCTTGCGCGAAGGGTTCCGTGAGAAATTTGGGAAAATATAAATTAATTAGCAATATTTTGATTTAAATTACAATTTGAACATAGAACTCAACATAGAATTGGAATTGACACATTTCCCGATGTGAGGTGCATAGTTTGTAGCTTTTCGTTGTTTCCGTCATTTTTCCCGAATGGTATTTTTTCCGAAAGTCTGCATGCCCTAAACTTTTTTTCCCGAACGACTTTTTTCCGAATCGAAATTCCCGAATGACATTTTTCCCGAAAGCTTTTTTTCCGACGGTTATTGTTAAATTTAAAATACTGATATTATTGTAAGGTAATAAAAATATATTTTATTATTTTACTAAAATATTATTTTACTTATAAAACATTTTAAGCTTATAGAAAATAATAATCCATATAAATTATACATAAATTATGTACGTATGAATTTGAATAATATAAATCAAAAAATACATAGGTACATCGGCTATATAATTAAAACTACACTATTAAAAATCTACAATTTTGCTCACTAAATAAAATGCACGCAACACCATTATTATTTGCAACGCAATTATTATTTGTAATAGGTTTTGTAAAACTCATTTTATACAAATCTGTTCACTTATTATCTCCGATATCGTAATCAAATAATAAACACTTCGATTAAACTTTTTGAACATTGAGTTTTTGAACAATATAGTGCTAATAATTAGCAATTGTAAACAGGGACAGTATGGGAGAAAAATTTAGGACTGGAAAATGTATTACCCAGGTCTCAAATTAATGTTTAGCTTATAGGTTGTTACTATAATGTGGAGGGGGAGAGGTGGAATAGAGCATAGCTTGTGTTCTATCTTCCCCCAACAACATTACAAATTTATTTAATAATTATTTATTTATCTAATCTTTTAGTTTTTATTATATGTAAGAAGACATAAAAAAAAAAAATAATAATAAACCTTCAATAAGTATCTATATTTTTGTGAGACTATTGTCTGTTCATGTCAATTCAATTTCGAAGGCCTAGTTACACCTATCTCTATGATATATATGTATTCTCTTTAAACAACTGAAAAAAGTTCAATTAATCATTGATTTTTATAAATAATAAATACCTACTATAAGATTAAATTTTTTATAATAAATTATATTTTATAAACAAACCAAAAAGAATATACATACATCAATTAAGCTTATATAATTAATTATATATTTCAAATATAAATAATAAGTTAAGACATTTTAAAGACATGTTGAAAGAAGCTTAGTTTTTTGTGACAATAAATCAATTATTTTAACAATACAGTGTACAGTTTCTACAACTATTACACATAACTTGACTTAATTTCTCAGCAACCCCTGCCCCTCATTTGTGTCGACGAAGCATACACAATAATAATAATGCTTTTCTGTATCCCAAAATATCCATATTAACCTTCCAGCGGGCGCACCATTTTATTTATATTTGTTTATTCAACTTATATTCTATTTTTATTTCATCAGCGATCATGGGTAGTTCTCTGAAATATTATTAACTATGTTTTAGACAACTTTTGAAGTACAAAAACTTCTTTTAAAAATTAACCATTTATTTTTTTTTAAAAACTAACTAATTATTAAAAAAAAAAGGAATACGGCCGTTAAGCCAATGAAAAATCCTAATAGGTGAGGCCACCGGAAACGTCCCAGTATCCCGGTGGGCCAGGCCGTCCTTGATTTTAAGTTAATTTTATTAATATTGTGTTCTTTTGATTTTTTTTTTTGTTTCCGTTTCGGGAACAATAACCGTTGGGGAAAAAGCATTCGGGAAAAACACCGGTAACCGCTTTTCGGCGTATACAAAGATTAAGAATATGTTTTGAAATCAACTAAACGCGGCTCCGGTCTTACGAATCCAACTTTCAGGAATAACTCCAAATTTAAAAACAGTTTTGAATAAAACTATGGAAAGATTCCAATCTTCTCATTGAATCTATCTTAGAAGTAATGAGAGACAAATATTAAATTTTAAGCTTTGATATGTACATTTATAACATAATATTGTAATAGTAATAAAAAAAATAAAATGATAAAGCCGTCTTATTTTTTTTATATTAATGACACTCTTGTGCCGGAAGTGTCCGATAACCCACTCATTTAAGTGTACAAAACATATGTCTGTATTAATATTATAGAAAAAATATTGGAGTTCCACAAAACGTTCAAGCTCCTGCAAAGGTTCCGCGGGTAAAAGAAGTTGGGAAACACTGGTATAGTGCATATATATATATATATATATACGTAATATATCCAATAGGAATTTATTTATAACCTAATGTTCCTATTATTATATAGTGTAAATATACACTATATTATATACTATAAACATATTATGTAGGTATGTTCGATTCATATAAATAATTTTACTTTTATAAATAATTATTGATACTTATTTCAGTGTATTTAATTTTAAAATATATGTGTATTATTTAATGTAAAAGAAGGAAATTGGTTGTTGTTGTATGGGTATGTAAGAATAGCTAAAAGTACGACCAAAAAATAAATGCTGTTGCTTTATTTACAGCCGAACATTGATAAGACATAGATAGATAGATATTATTTGAATATTGTTATTTTCACGTAGAAAGAAAAACAGTCTACTTATAGGTTATTTTTGTTGCTTTATGTTTATGGATTTCACTATTTGAACTGTTTTAAATCAAATTTATTGACTAGTTTAATTATTTTGTATCATTTGTTTTACTGTGGTGTTTTATTTGTCAATTATTTATAATTCTTATGTTATTATTGTAATACATTAATCATCGTAAACTCGTAAGTATACAATTTTTGATTAAAATATTAAAAATAAAAAAAAAAATTTATATAAATAATACATTTCTTTTCTTTTTCTGTACATCAGAGGTAATGTAACGCAAATCCAATTAATTATACCTGCGAATATATTTTCACAAATTGACTGAAATCCGTTAAATGTTTTAATGCAAAATTAAATTCTGCTAAATACATGAAAGTTGTACACGAACCCTTGTATAATTTAGAAATTAAGAATAGTTTATTCTTCCTATTTTTGTCAATTACAATTAGATATTATTTTTCCGAAATATTAATAGTTTTTCCAGGAGTGAGAAAAAATTGCCGTAAAAATGGTAAAAATGCACCGCAACTGAGACTTTCAATTTTCACATTTTAGCTATCCAGTATTTTAGTCATTACTCCAAAAGTAATAAGTCTAATCTAAGGTTGTACCTTGTACAGTAAAATATGTGTAATACTATGTATATCATTTTTAATTATTTTTTAAATATTTTATGAGATAACATTTTTTTTAAAAATAACATAAATGTAATCTATCTGGAGAACTTGGAAAAGTTAGGAATTTTAAAATAAAAAATTTGTGGCAAGACTCAGTAGTGTTTTTCACAAGTTCGGTGATTCTTACCTGAAGTAATTTAAATTTTGCAGTGACGTACGTGAAAAAAGTTTTAGGGGGTGTTTTTGAAAATCAGAACATTTTTTCAATTAACAAATGAAATTTTTCTATGAAAGACTTATAATATACTTACATTACTTTTTTTTTGAATATAAATAAATATAAATATATCATATTAAAAAAAATCACAAAACTAAATCTAATTTTCGTGAAGTTTTAGCCATTAAAACTATTATGTTAATAATATCTTCACAATTAACTTCTATGTCTCTATGTAGATTTAACAATGTTAATCCATTTAACCTTTCTTCGCCTGTTTTATTACGTAAATACGTTATCAACCTACGTAGGGAAAAAAACGAGCGTTCACTTGTAGCTACGGATACTGGGAGAGTAGGTAAGGAAGATTCTTAATTTTTAGATTTGAGAGCTCTTTGCATATTTATCCGAATGAACATTTTGTGTAAAAAAGTAAAATTAAAGTGCATATTTTTAAGGCAATTTTTCTTCTTTTTTAAGCGCATAAGTGCATGTATATTTAGTACTTTTTAAGAAAAATTCAGAGTCCAAGAGATAATGTATGTACATTGTACAGTAATGCCATAAAAACTTTAAAATTAATATTAAGATTGTTATCGAGCATAATTCACCAAATATTCTAAAACCAAACATTTCGGGGAGTGTTTGAACACTCAAAACACCCCTGTGTACGTGCCTGAAATTTTGTAATTTACCTATTCTAAAATTCCATAAATACTGAAATGTAAGTATATATTTACCTATTGCAAATCGCAACTAGCCAAAGTAATGTAAAATAGTAATTTTTTATTTTGACTTGTATCACATAAATATGGTTCCCACATAAGTAGTGAAATTAAGAACTAAAGGTTTAATTTTAACACTATCTCATTGTAATTGTTTCTCAAAAATTGATTATTTATACAATATTTTGAGTATGGGAAAATGTGATTTTTTTCTGAAAAACCTGGAAAAGTCAGGGAATTTTGAAATAAAAAAAGGGTGGCAACCCTGTAATACCGATAGTGTAATTCATGCCTCGAAATATTGATCGATTGACCGATTGAATCGGTTGAAATCAAATTGCGTCAGTGTTTATACAAGTACCATAATATTTAATTTGTCGAGTTGTATTGATTTTGTCCGCGATTAACACGTACTAAATGTATTATTACGGTTACGAAATCGCATAAATCGTGTAAAGTACATCGAGCATAACGATCAATTAAAGTAAACGTTTACGGTACGTCGGTACCGATATTTAAGTACAAACAATGGCCATGTACATAACGCGTTCGTATAAAATTTGTGACTGCGTTGATATATTTAAGGATACGCGATGTGCCCACGATTGAAGTTTATTGGACAGGAGTTTTGTAATAAGTAAAATCACGTTTTATCGTGTTCACGTGTTTTTCAAGTGGATCAGAGTTATTTAGACACAGTGTCTTCGCTCGGCCGGGTCAAAACCGACCGCCTTGGCAGCATAATGCAGTATTTCATTTTTAGTTTGTTTACTCTTTAATTTTACAAAGTCGAGCACTGCGCGTATGGTTTAGGTCTCGGCGGACCGTACGGGGCCGTAGGATACGGATCCCCGAGTCTATTGTAGAAAACAACGTTTTCTTGCGACGGTCGACCGTTCTAGTTCTATTTAATCGTGTTCGAATACCTCGGAGGGGGGCGAATGGAAATCGGCGTCGAAGGTATGACAAACGCACCGTTGTGTGCACCACGTGTCGTAGACGAGACGATGGCGAGCGCGGGATAATCTCTCGATCAAAAGCGCGACCGCTGTCAGGAACAAAGCCGAATCGTAGTAACAATTGGACCTGCGTGAAAACAGCGGCGTTCTTTGAACGAGTCCGGCAAAGAAGTCACGTCCGCCTATTGATCATATATGATTCCGAGATAAACAAAACGTGCATAGGTTCACCGCAAGACGGTTTTTTTTTATTGATCCGAAACTATCCGACTTCTTTTTCTCCGAACTCTCTCCAGGCACCCCGTGTGGTTCCAATGCGTTTTATTCGCACGCGTCGGAAGAACCGGGATTTATTTTTCGATAAGTAACAGTACAGTTTTACGATGTTTTAACGACGTCCATCGTTACAGTCAATTGTTCGGACGGTCACCGAATACCGTATTGTTCTCTACTTACTCGAACTCGCTGCACAAATGGAAAAATACCGAGTTATAAAAAAAATTAAATACATTCATAAAATGAGTTATGGTATACGTATATAGCTATGGAGTACGTATACTCAAAAATTTCAGTGTTGGAGATTCGTGCGCGTAAAACGACGGTTAAAGAAATGACGTTTTATCGATTTTGCAGCAAAACGGGAAAAGATCTTCGGAAGAAAATCGTTATGGCAACTCGTTTTCGGAGTGTTCGTACTACGTATGTGCTCCACTAGCGAATATCAGAAAACGTGTACGCAATCGCGATTTATTCTAATACGGTTTTGTTGTACTTCGTGTATGAATGATTTTTGTTTTATTTTTTGATCTAGTGGTTTACACGTAAAAGTGTTATAATTGTGCTTACCCACAGTTCCACAATAAGTATAACAACAACTGATCGTATACCGTTTTGAATTTGGACCTTGGTCAGGCTATTTCTGAGTGTGTAGTTGATACGGTTAAATATTAGCACATTGTGATTAGAAATCGTGCTGACGAATTAACTTTCATATTAATGACAATTCAAACAGGTTTATTGATTTAGTTTTTTTTTTCATCCTTAGAACAGTTTAATTGCATCATTTTTTCTCCGTTTATCTTTATGGTATTCGAAAAATTACAATACACGTTATGTGTATAGTTTGTCCATAAGCAAAAGTCTTTTACCTAATTTCAATATGAATATTTTATTTTATGTTCAATTTTTTTAATTTTTTTTTTTCTTACAATGAATGTTCTTGCGAAACACAATATTATTTTAGTAAAAAATATTAATCCAAAATATATCTATCGGGAGTTTAGATCAGTGTTAATGACCGTTTAATTATTACGTTTGGTTTGGTTGATTTTGCAATTGATTACGTCACTTTCAAGTTCAACCGGCGCCACAGTTATTTATATCACTCGACGCATATACAAAATAACCAAATAATCTTGTGCGAATTTTTGACGAATTTATAATTAAATATTGTGGATTTGAATACGGCTAAATTACTTAAAATGTAGATTTATTGTTCTCGGAAATGTATATGATTTTGAAACTATTAAATATGAACTCGAAAATATACGTTATCCGCAATCATGGGCGACCGCAGGAAATTTATCAAGGGGGCTATTATGAAATCGAACACTAAAAAGTATATTAAAAAAAATGTATTCTTAGCAAACAAAATATATCAGAATTGAACATACTTTAATCGTTATCAAATAAAAACTGAAGTCTTCGCAGTTGTTCGATTGCAAACCTTGTTATTAACAGTGCGATTAATTTTTTCCAGGGGGGAGGTAAATGCCCCGTCTTGCCCTCCCCCCCCTCTAGGCGCCCATGTTCGCAATCGAATTATTTTAACAATATAATAATAAAAAGCAAAATATTATTACAATTTTAAAATAAATGTCGAACGTTTTAATTAAATCAATTTCATTCGACTAACTTTCCGAATGCTATGAATGCACAATTTTCTTTTTATTACCTCTAGAAAAGGTAACCAGTTGTCTGCAGATAAGAAACATCCGAAATACATTGGATTTATTGACACATTTTTTTATGCTTTCATCTCACATTTTGTGATTAGATAAATTATTTACTAGTATTTTTGGTCTCTAGGGTTCATTTTTCTTTCGATAAATATATAATTACTATTATTTACGACATTTTTAAACTCATTTTTCAACTTATACATCAAGTACCTTAAATTATAAAAAATATTTCAATAGAATTACATTTTTTTATCAATCTCAGTTTATACGTGTGGCAAAAAAATACTTTTAGATTATGTCAATAGTATAAACAAAATACATTATTTAAAAAAGCGATTAATTTGAAAAAAGTATTAATAATTACTTTAAATATTATTTTATAAGTAAATGAGTCAGTGTTTGTTGAGATCTTTTAAAATAACGAAAAATTAAATAGTTTATTTGATTATTAGTAATATAATAATTAGTTTTAAATGTTATGCAACATAATCAAATTGTTAACTATACACATATTAATAATAATAAAAAGAACAAATATAAGATAAGAGACTGGTCTAACTGTTTTTGATGACGAGCAAAATCAATACAATTCTAATATAAGTATATGCTTTTGTAAACATTTTTTCATTGTATAACCATACACATGTGTAAATGTGTTACTCTTTGGTTAATCTAAATTTCTATAATCATGGTTTGTTGACAAATATCTTGATAACAGTATATCTAAATAATAGCAAAATAATATAATTATTTTTTTTCTATCTAAGAAATCTGTCGAGCCCTTTCAAGATGGCGAACTAAACTTTGGGTGGTCAAAAGTTTCCATTCTGTTGCTTTAGTATCTGAAAATATTTTTCGTTGAATATCTTTCTTGTTACATAATATTCGTATGTAAATTAATAATGTGTGTTTGTAATACTGTAAAATGGTTTTTATATCCAGCTATTGTACCTACCCATTTACGGTACTATTTTAAGAAACATATATTATTTGTTTCAGCATATATAAAATCGTTGTTTACAGCATTAAAACTATATTCAAAGCTACTCTGAGTATTATTTTAATCTTGTATTTATTTTTTGTGTTTTAGAATACAAACCCAAAGATGTTTATTCGTCGAACACAATCCAAGGACTGTTTTCTGTAAATCCTCCAATAGTATTATTAAACAGTTCCAATGAACTGTGCAGGAAACATAGTCAAATCTACTTAAGAGAATTAGAAAAATTAACAACATGGGCATTAAAAAGTAAGTGAAATGCATGTACATTTTTACGTGAATTACAAATGAAATATATAAATACATTATCTTTTAGAAACGTACAAAAAATTAGATATATGATGCACATCGGATTTATTAATTAAAATTATTAATTCATAATCATACGTTTATATGTATATTACATACACCCATAATTCATGGTTAAAGTTTGTTTTGTACGGTTCGATAAGACCGTCGAGACCCATGAAGTTATAATAATAATATTAATAATCCACGTCTTGGCCACAGCAGCGAAATTTGTGTTGCGGATTGAACACGCGGTCGCAATAATTCACGACGACGCGTACGCGCATTAAGCTCTCCGACAGTTCTCCGGCGTTCATCGTGAACACATATTTATTTTCTTCATTTTTTTTCCATTTCTATGACGCGTGAACGTACCTATAGCGATCGCAAATAATTCTCGTGCATGCGATATTATCTCAGATCGACGTTCGAAGACAGTTCGAATTATGTGCATGCTCGTCAGGCGCAAACATGGTGTTTTAGGGGTTCAAACCCCTTCCCCTCGAAATGTCAAAAAAAGATGTTATAAAAAGTTGACACAACCTACAAATTTAATAGTTATTTCAAAGTTTCCCATAATACTTGAAAATAGAATATACTCGTATACATATATGTATTTTATAATGACTTATAAAGCATTCAATTTATCAACATTTTATATTTTGCATTTCATATCTGACACGAATCCCATCGTTATTTTATTTATATTTACGTAAAAAAAAAAATTAAATCGTTTGAATAATATTTACAAGTATTTAAAATTGTATTATAAATGAGGGAAATCAACTAAAATTGCAATCTAATCGAAAAAATGCCAAAAATTTCAAAAGATTGCACTAAATGTTTGAATTATTTTAACTCATACTTGCGTGGAACGAATTTAGAACCTATCTAGCAAAAAATCCGAACCATAGAAAAGGAGTTTCAAACGCAACAACTTCTAAGTCCTAGCAATAACCATAAAACTATAGTCTAATAATGCCGTATCAATGGTGTACATTAGATATTGGCGAATCTTTCGCGTACGAATTAAATAACTTCTTAAATTATAATTAATGATTAAAAATTGAAACAACGAAATCACATGCGAGATCCATTGCAGGCGTGTCCAGTGAACTATGAGACTTGCGAGATTTCAAAGCTGTTATTTTGTCCGTCACAACAATCAAAAACAAGTGTCATATGGATATGGTGTATTATAAATACATTAAATCACAGGTGAACAAGGGCATATTTGTAGGAGGGGGCGAAGGGGGCATTCTCCCCATGGCTCGTATTTTTTTTTGAATATAATACATTGATTTATTTAAAAAATGTAATGTATAAATAATTAAGAATATAAATTAATAGTCTATCATTATAATATGTTAGGCTATTAATTTATATTCTTATGTACCTATTTTTTTTTTTTACCTATATTTTTTATGTACCTGTTATAATGATATCATTATAATATGTTATCATTATAATAGGTACATGAGCTGTAGGTAATGAACTGTAAATTATTTTTAAGTTTGTATTGAAAAAAAAATTAGTTTCACCTCCTCTCCCATGACTTCAATTAAAATACGCCCTTGCAGGTGTAAAATAATTTTCGGCATTTTGGATAGATGTGCATCGTGTTGAAACTAATTCAGATGTATAAAAAAAATCAACTTAACTTTATGTTTTTAATTCGGTCATAAACAAATGACTTTTTTAAAACGATTATGTTGCAAGATATGCGAGATTATTTTGAGTTACAAGATTTTTATCGAACAAAAGGTTATACACATTTATACATACCCAAAAATTAACATCGTACTTTAATTTCAGTGTACGATGCATCAGCTAAAATACCATCAGGTATTTTAAATGGGAATATAAACCAGTTCGGTGATTTTGACCAATGTCTCGGAGCGAACGATGAAAGTTTGGGCATTAAAGGACAATATTGTTTGGCTTTCATTGAGTTGAGTTTGCCACCCAACGCTAACGAAAAATGGAAGTACATTTTAGATTTGGTGCACTCGCATTCAGCTTTCCGCAGTCGTTTGGAAGATGTAAGTAACAATTGTGTGCTTGTGAAAATATTAAATTTCCAATGAAAAATAAATACCAATTATACATTGGTATATAAGTGTTTAAGGATAAATCACTTATATGCAATGCATTTCGAACAAAACGAGATATTTAAATTATTTGAATTTGAATTTTGGTGTGTATTTCTGTACTGAGAAGAATATATGATGAGATGTGCTAATTAATTGGTTTTTTCTGTAAATATTTAATATTTTTTCAATCAAATACGAAAAAAGGCATTTGGTGATGATAAAAAATATGCATGTAAAAACTATACAATTTATTATTAATTATATTCACTGCAATAGTATTGTAATATATTATAGGTACCTACTAATTATGAATTGTTTGCTCGTGGTCGCGTAGGTACTATCAATGAGATTTCACATACGTTATAAATGACATTGAAAATATCCTGTATTAGGCAATACATAATAATACGACATACTATACGAGTATGAGTTAAGTAGTAATTTACTAAGAATTTACTTTTTTGGGCTAGTGAAATTCTTAATTTTTTTCAATATAAAAAGAATTATTAATCTATTGACCGCTTAAAAATTGGTTTTGCTGTAAGATTCATACTATAATTTATTTCATATTATTGATCACAATGAGATAATTATTTGTAATATATAATTTTTAATAAGTTACATTTTTGTTTTTACTGATACAAATATATTTTCTTTCACATTATTTTTGATTTCATTATAATTATCGAAAAAACGAAAGCTCCTACTGCATCTGCAAAACTTGTGCTCAAATAGTTGAGTCAAGTTTTTCTTTCATCTTCTATTTAAGTGCCTATCCATAGTAAGTATTATACATTCTTCAGATAGAAACGTCACGAAATGACCTCACGTACACAAATATTCATAAGACAACAAAAAAAATATAAATTTAAATTATTATTTAAGTGTTGATGTGCCTAAAATAGTTGAATACGATGTTATACTCTGTACGTGTTTGAAATATAAATAAATGATTTATTATTTTTATGATTCACGTCACATGAAAAAAATAAATCAACATAACATTCATTGAGCTATTACGATTCCCGCGGTCCCGGGGAACTAAACTATTATACGACAAACGTAGTAATAAACACAAATATGAAAATCTGTACCTGAAGATTGCATTCAGTTTTACTCGTTTTTAGGAACAATGAACTGTCAACTATTCTTATCCCAGCGAAGATTACAATAATGATAATTATAATATCATTCGGAAAGAACCTAAAAAAAAAAAATGTGCTTGCATATGTGTGCGCGTATAGATACGCTTTCATGGCGACAGATTAGATATTTTCGATTCAGAAGAAAAAAAAATTTAATAATATTCAAGCGTAAATCGTAATGATCGATTAGTCGAGACTAATATTCAGATCATCAGATGTAGGAAAATTGAATTATTTTAGAACTTCAAAATTAGATAGTATTATGCGAACGCAATGGCCCGGGACGAAGTCATGGTGCTCGGAACATTGCAGGTATCACGCGCGCGCAATAAATACCTAGTCAGAGACGCGATTCTAAGGGGGGGGGGGGGAATCGCCCTTCTTAATTTGGTAGATGGGTGGGCCGTTATGGTCGATAGTCGATGATTAATTTACAGATATAACAATAAGCATATATCACACATTTATGTTATGTAATTTATATTACGCGACCGCAGCGACCAATTTTTTTTCCACACGTGGGTATTGAATGATTCCCCCCCCCCTCTCCCATAATTCCAAATAATTTGCGCTTCTGTGCCTAGTACTTATCATACTAACACCTGTTACCAGTGAACCAAATGGAGTCATAACGTCTTAACTATGTAATGCATTACATGCAGTCGTTTTGTATGATGGTTAGAACGCATTCTTACCGAAAGCAGTTTGTAGCTCACCGCGATGCTAGGTGGGACTTTCCGAGTACTGAACATGAACCTGTCACCACGAGCTGGTCCGTTTGTTCGACGAAACGAACACATTTCATTTGAAGTGTGCGAAATCAATATTGACATTTAGTTGGACACGAACTCGATCGGTCGAAACTGTAATCGTTTCGCTAAAGAAAATTATATGTAATTGGCCATGTATAGATACAACGTGAAAATATACACAATGCAACATGTTTCGTACGAGTGATAATATCGTTGCAAAAGATTACATACGTTCGCGGTGTGAGTAAAGAGCGCGAACTAAACCGATTCGAGATTTTATGTCGGTAACACGTATTTGGTTCAGCGATTTGTCATCGACCATCGTCTTACCACGAAAAACAAAAACGAAAGCCCTCAGAACCGAATATAACGTCGGGCGGCTCGCAGAGAACATTAATTCGGAAACACCAAGGATTCCGATATCGGCCTTCGACACTGCGTGAGCAACCGATGTGTTAAATAACAATAAGTTGAGTCAGTTATCAAGAGCACTACAGCTCTATTAGTAATGTCCTGTAGTGTGTAAACTCGAGAAAGGGTTAGCTATACAATTTTTATCCCGTCCACTTCGTACGAACGTTTCGAGCCGTCTCCGTCATTGCGAGTGAAAGTATTGCATTGATCGTGTAAACCTCGTGCTACCCGTTCATCTGTTTATGCTTCAGACGACCTTAAACACTGCTGAGGAATAAAACATGTAATAACTATACATAGGTACACAACCGCGTAACAAAACGGTTTTATTTTATTTTTTGTTTTCAAAATAAAATGTACTTCATTGCGAAATCGTTTCAGAAGTTAAGGTTGGGGTTGAGAGACCTCCGATGTCTAAATTAAAATTATAATTTTAGGAGTGATATTCCCTGTATTATAATTATATTGTTAGTTATGTGCAAGCACATATACACTTAAAAACCTTATAACATGCACTAAAAATATGCTCTCATGTTTTTTTAGAGGGATTCATTTAAAAAATGTATAAATCGTTAAAATGTTGCTTAACATTAAATTGTTTTTCACGTCCTACTTTTACGTCATAACACTATAACTTTATCGTCAGTCGAAAATATGTAATAAACAGGACTAGGAAGTTCTAGCAAATGCATATTTTTCTTGGTTCATCTTAGAATATCCAAAGTAAGATACAAATATGTTTCTCACTACTCGGATATCATACACAACATTTAATTTTGCTATTTTTTGCATATTTACGGGTTTTATTGTTATTTTGCTAATTTAGGGTTTATAGTGCTATTTTCGGGTATATTTTCACATAATGTAAGAAATAATCACATTTTGTTGATAATAATTGTATTTACTTGGCTTATGTTTTTAAAAAATATTTTAATTATTGGAAATAAATAGGCTTCTATTTTATGTTTTCATCGACAATTTGATGTATTAATAGTTAGTGACGTCATTGTTATTCCATTATTATATCATTGTATTAGATTATCAAGAGCCCAACAATTTGTAAAATTACATTTTTTTCAAGTTAAATGCATATTTTTTAATTTTTCCTGCTATTTAAAGCGCATATTTTAGAGTTTTTACGTGCATATTTAAGAACTAAAAAGTAAAATTTTTAGTGCTACAACTTCCAAGCCCTGGTAATAAATAACCGACTGTTAAAAAACTGTTTATATTTTGGCATTTTAATGTTTAAAACAGTACACTAAGACTACAAGTTGACACGAATTACGAATAAACGCACATACGCAGACGGCAGAACTAAGACTAAATTACTAAAATATTAAATGATTAAAGAACAACAACAAAAATCAATGAATTGTTTTGGTATCACCTTATCGGACATTTTATGATGTAACGTTTTTATTGTTTAAAAATAAAATTAATCGAATCGGCTATCCTTGAGACGTATTTTTAGGAAAAACATGCGTCTGTAAACAGTCAACAACCATATTATATGATCAAACATTTTTAAAAATAAAAAGAAAAGTATTGATAAAATGATAATGAAATGTTGCATCTAAAAATACAAAACAGAAGAAAAATGCCTTAAAAGCAAAAAAAACTCAAAATATGCAAAATAAAATATTGAGACTAGTTTTGTGAAAGCTTGAAACGTATTTATTTCGTACTATGCTATTTCTGTGATTATGCAAAGAAACATGCAAATACTACAAGTCCTTTGCTCTAGTGATAAGATAGGTATTGATCAAGAGGCGGTGAAAGGTCAATCGATAAAATTAGTGTATCATACATATAATTGGACATGGCAGATTGAACAAAATGACTATATGAGTCATATTATCTAAGTAACTATTCCACGTAAGAATAATATAAAATACAGTTTATTGAATTCATTTGAAAATATTTTAATGTATTCAAGTAAAATAATAAGTTTTAGTTATCTATTGATGTTACCATGCTGTTTTTTATTTTTATTCTCTATAATTCAGGAATGGGCAATTGGCGGCCCGCGTACCTTTTTTATCTAGATGTTAGGAGATTTTTGTTCTTTATTTTATTAAATATATTTATAAAATCGATATAATGTTTAAAATTAAAATATCAAAAATATTAATATCAAAAATTCCGAATTCGATTCATTTATAACTCATCTACAATATATTTTAATATTTCAGAGACCGACCAATAACAACAAGATGATATTATACAACTGTACTCGATAATAAAATCCTGTATGGAACTTAGCAAAAGGGTTTTAAATATAAATTATTTAATTTTCAACAATAATTTCTAGCGGGGCCCGGGGCATGTGCCCCGCTTGCAGCGACCTTGCGCGAGTGTACGATTCACCGTGTTAAAGACACGGCGCTCTCCTAGCATACCACTTACATTAATATCAAGTTTAAAGTTCCGTCTAATTAATTATTACAAAAAAAAAAAAATTTACTGTGAAGATTTGGTGTACAAATTTCAATTTTTATTTTAACATTAAATTCCCGTCAACCTGTTAAATAAAACAGGCGTTCTCGAGAAAAACCATAATAATTGCAGTGTCGAAACCAAATTGTTAAAAAAAATGTTTTTCTATTTTCATCAATGATGACGTGATGACGTTGATATTTTAGAAGAGCTATGCGCTTTATTAATGCACTTTATTAACATGTTTCCGCTTATTTTTTCTTCTTCGTGACGTCAACATGTCTTCTTTACAATTCAAACGAATATATTCTTAAACGGATTGTTTATTTTAAATTACTTTTCATAATAATAGCTTGTCGCTGCTGTGATGTATATTATATTATTATATTACTATCGCGACTTACAAATACGGATGTTCAAACGAATAAATCATATTTAAATCATTGATTACTGATTATATTGAACAGCAACGCATGCAACTATGTCACGAATGAAACGTGTGAAAACAACCTTGAGGAATACGGCTATTTAATTTAATTATTACGGCTACCCTTGTTTAATTATAATAACTACCGATAAGATTCGATGATCAAATTACGTGTTTGATTTTACAGCCAGGGCATCGCGTACCCAGATTTTCCACGATCAACTGGGCCGTCTGCGCACCAGCCAGCTGTTCGCCGACAGACATCGAACACGAGCTGCATTCCTTGCTGTCAAGATATATGGACACTGCCGAAGTGATTTTTCGCCTGAAAGTCGATTCAGAGATGTGCCAGACGTTCAAAACTTCCTACATTCCAACGACGGGTTCCTTAATCGCCGTGTTAGTTTGGAAGTTATCAAATAAATATATTCATATACACATTTTTAGTAACGTCTAAACACAATTTTTCATCCATATTTCGGTGAACAGTAATTATATACCTATACATATTAATAGCTCTTGTGATTGCCGGCAAGGAACGTATGGATATTTTTAAACGTCGGTGAATCGATTCGTTCCGTTAGCGTTTTATAAAAAAATATTATTTCGATTAAAAATCATTCCGAATTTAAATGACGGAGTTGTACTTGTCACGGACAAGTCGAAACTATACATTTCATTTTAAACGAAAAAAAGATAGTAATTTTTTTATAAACAACAATTTTTAATTATTTCTAAATCCAAAAGCATTACATTACAATACAAATCTTATATTTTAAATAAACGTTTTATAATTTAAATTGGACACATTCATGTTAAATTTCTATTAACTAAGAATATGTGTTTCTAATTGTACAGTAACTAAACGGTTGCTTTTTATGTTTAAAAACAAAAGAAAAAAATTCTTTTGAAATCTTATCGCTCCAGAAAATGTATCCTTCGTGCTTTAACCCCTCCGAACATGATTTCGCGTTTAATGCGTCTTGTGTTTCGATGAATTAAATAAGCATTTATACCATGTGTTCACTTATTTAGGGAACACTGAATTTCTGGGCCAGATTGTATTGGAATAAATCAATTTTTTTTACTAGCTAATGATAAATAAATACACATAACAAAATGTACATAATTTTGGTATACCCATGCGTGGTACAACATGTGTTTTCAGTGGCGTGCCCAGGAATTTAGTATGGGAAGGGGTAGATGTCATAAATAAAAACGTATTATTTTCAATCTTTATTCTTTATTATTATACAAAAAAAAATTCAATCAAGGTGGAAATTCATCCTTCTGGCTTTTAAACTAAATACATAAATTATTTGTTCTGTAGATAATGGAATGTCTCGATGTATGTTCATTAACACCAATCCATTGAACCGCGATTGCCCCGTCGTATTCCTTAAATACGTTTTTAAACGTTTTTTTTTTATTGAATAGCTGCACCTATTTTGAATATTATATTCGAATAGGCATATTATTGTAAAATAATTCTGATGGATTTTCGAATCATGGTGTTATATTCAAAATTGACTGAATACGAGTCATTTCAATTTTAAAAAAATAATGCATTTTTATGATATAAAACCACTTATAATTATTTATTATTGGTTCTTTTGTGAATATTTTTTAGGTATTTTTTTAAGTGTTATAAATAAGATTTACATACTAACATCATACTAAGAAGTAACTAAAAAATAAGAAAATATGCAAATGTTTTTCATTTATGGTAGATGCAATTGAAATTCTCATGTCATACAGTTTACAAGAAATGTACAATACCTGAACAATACCCACAGTCGGTACCATCCACCATACACAATACACATTTCAAATAAAAAAAATATTGATTAACCGTGGAGCATATTCTGTAAAAATAGTTCGTAGACTATCTAGAGTAAATAATATTAATGAAGATGTGGAATTTCAGGTTACATTAGAGTGAATCAACAATTTCGGTTAGACTTTTCAATTAGATTTTTAGTAAATATTTTGTATCCATTGTTAATCTTCTTTATAATACTTAAAAAAAAATAATAAAAAAAAATACCTAAAAATATTCAAAAATGAATCATTAATAAATAATTATAAATGGTTTTATGCATTTTTATAAATCATAAAAATGTATTTTTTTCAAAATGAAATGGCTTTTATTCAGTCAATTTCGAATTTAGAACTAAAGTTGATACATAAAAATGATTTTAAAAAAATATGTCTATTCGATTGTGGTGTTCAAAATAGGTGTTGCTATTTAAAAATACACATCTTGTACTGAGCATGCATATACCAAAATAATAACAACTTTTAAATGTGTCTGTAAATATAAATTGATATACAACTAGTTTGTAAGAACAAATTCGATGTATTCTAATATAATCTGGTCGAGGAATTCATTGCTCTTTGAATTAGCGAACAAACGGTACATGTAATATAAAATGGGTTGTGCTCATCTTGTTTTTATGATTACCTGCAGGTCGATTTTCGGTGTTCTGTTCGCGTTCATATTCGTGTCCACGGTGATGGACCGGTACAACATGTTCTCAAATCCGGAAAGTGAGTGAAACTATACATGCGAACAAGTGAACTCGGTCGCGGCCGTGTTGTAAATATAAAATGTTGAAAAAAACCGACTGGTTCTTCAACAAATTTCAGTAGTGTTCTATTATTTTGTATTTATTTTTATTATCCTTGTGGTCTTGCAGCTAACGTATCCAAGATATTATACTCGTTTTCGTTGAAGAGAAACTTTCAACAGTTGCTGAGCATCAACGAGTCACCGGAAGACATCAAGGCGGTGCACGGGATCCGAGCACTGAACGCTTTCATGCTGCTGGCATCCCATAAGTCTATGGCGATGTTTTTCAACCCTTATTCGAACAGGACTTCAATGACAGAGGTACGGGCGAATGATGACGTTAACGTATAAAAACGCGATCGGTTGAATATAATAAATAAGTGATTTGATTAAATAAAATGCATCTAGTTAAACTTTTGAACCCTTACGCCTTCCCCCTGCACTCTACGGCTGATCATACTCTTTCATCCATACGCGTTATTTGCTACGCTTTCGATTTACGAACAATAAATGGCCGTAAAATGGCGAATAGTGTCTAGAAAGTTTCGAATCGTAATTGTACATTTTTTCGCGTAATTTTTTAACGCGATTCTACGCGCGCAACATTGATTGTTATCCTTACGGTTTTCCGACGACAAATCACACTATAGCAAAACCATCCAGGAAGTGATTCCATCATCGTCCGAGAACGCGTACGACGTACGTTTTACAGTAGATGTTACGAAAAACGGCGCGTTTAGTAGGTGCACGAAGATTTGATCATCGTTTTACCTTGACTATTCCGGAGTTCAATGTCATTTCGACGGAGGCGCATAATACGAATTATTTAAATTTAAATCTACCTAAAAATAAAAAAATAAAATGAATAACAATAAAAAAATAAAAATTACCATAAATATTTCGCTGGAAGAAATATTGTTCTTCCACTCGATGCCTTAACCACATCGCATATGCCACTGGTACTGCACGTTTAGATGGATGTACATAATATATCAATGCGACCTCGCAGGACACTTTTGTCATTGTGTACGCGCCTCACGTACATCGAAATCGCGATTTCCGTACTTGGGAGTTTTTATTTTAAACATTTATTATGTATATTATGTGTGTGTAGGGGCATAACAACAGTAAAATTGTTTACAGTTTAATGACAAACATTTCCTACAAGCTCAGATGAAGAACAAATTTTGGAAATACCAAAATAATTATAAATCATTTACGAAGTTGTCAATACCTTCTTCGAAATGATCTACCTCACATATAATTATGGAAAACTGCTACTTCGTAAATGGATGAACATTTTTTTTAATAATTTAAACAATTCAAGCAGTTTTATTTTTTCTGTTTACGTTCTAATAAGAAATTGTTTTTCAGCGATTAATCTTTATTCTTCGACATAATATGAAATAAATTAGTTCGATACTTAGCAACTTTTTTCGTATAAACTAATTAAGTATATTTAATTTTTTATAAATATTCACTTTATATATCGTCAATTATTCAAATTTTATAACAGTTGAGTTTGGTAACAATATTGTTTTACCCTGTTACTTCTGCATCGGGTTTTCAGCCGTCGTATCGTAAAGAAGCTTCGCACACATTACAGAAATCACCGATATAACTTGAGCTCAAAATCGTTTCGGAATTGTTAACTTATAAGTCTTGTATTTGTGTTTGTAAGTAGATGAAAAATTTACTGAGAGATATATCAAAAAAAAAAAAATAAAATAAAATAATAATTTAATTACAAAAGTAATTAAATATGGTTTTGTACATGTGGTAAACAATAATCATAACCAATAACATTGGTTTATTCATTCAATCAACGGGGCCCAATAGTTAAATTTGTTTTTAACTTATCGTCTTTATCTATTTTATTTTGTGAATGTACTAAACACATTTCTTACACTCTTTTTGAGTTTTTTAATTTGTATTATATTTTTGTGACTTTTATAATATTAATTAATATTTTCCAAAATAGTAAAAGTTTATCAATGATGTACAAAATACTATAATACATTGATCGTTTTCAGCATCTCGGGAAACCATGGACAGTCATCGCACGTGCAGCAAGTCTCTACACCGACCCATTCATTTTGATGAGCGGATTATTGACGACGATTTCATTTTTGAGACATTTAGATAGAAAAGGCACAATCGATTTACCTAAAGAGTTCATATCTAGATTAGTTAGGTATGTATGCTACGGTGGAAGACGGTACTTCAACGTTATTTTCCGGTAATAGTAATTATTAAGCAATTGTGATAAGATAACATGTTAGTAAAAAAAACATTATTCACTGAATGCGAACTCAAAACATCATTGGTTAATGATGTTTAAATAAATTCATCATTTTACGTTCTATGTTTGAAAAATCAATCAGTTTTATTCGTTAAAAGTTAGTCAGACTTTATTTTCACAAGACAGAAACAACTTATGATTGCATATTTTCTAGCTGTCCAACATGTACCTAATACTTAACCGGTATTAAACTTATTTTACGATGATATCATTGGTAACCTTGCGTGCCTGTAAGACTGTTACAAATTGCTGTTTCCCTAAGTGTTATCGGTTTTTTCCCTCTTAAGCTGATTCAAGTACGTCCTGCAGATTAAGTAATTTTTTTTTTTACACCGCGTAACAGACCGATATAAATGTTATACACAAAAGTTTCATACGGATAAAAGGCATAACGATAGGTGAATAATAAAGATATATATCCATACCGATTAAATTCGTTAACATGATTCTCCATTTTGTACGTCTATTAACGTATTATATATCTAATAAACAACGAATAACGATAGTTCACGAAACGATTATCCATAACTATATGAAACCAGTAACTATCGCTATTTCCACGAACAACGTATTTTACCGCATTTTGTACACACTGGTCAATGGTCCCCCCTCAAGTCGAGCGCTGTATACAACCGGATGTGTACGAACTCAGCTAAATCGGAGCACGAGATCGACTGTACAATGTCCGTCGGTCAACCGCGATCACTGTGATCGAAACGTCCAACTAATATGACGCGACATTTCGAAAAACGCGACTAGTTTTCGCCATGACCGAGACCGAACAAGCCTCGGATTTCCACGTACACGAATTAAGACTTAACCGAACGTGCGCACAGGGGCGGCTTACGGTGAGAACGACGGTTTCGCTCGATCTTGCCGAGTAAATACGGCCGCTCCGGGCTCGAAAATCTTCCGTCGATCATCCGCGACGCGCGTGTAAACGCCAAGCGTGATTTTCGTCACCGAAGTCATCGCGCACGCTGCGTCAAAGTTCCGACTCAAACGGATCTCTACGGACACCGTTGTGATCGGGTGTTCACCGAAATCAGACCGAATAGTTTCCGATACCTAACTATCGTACCTGCCGTTTACGTTTACAAAACGTTATTTTCCACGCCCGTAACCGAAGATTTATCATCAAAGGCAATTGCAACACGGATTATTGCCGGTAGTCGTTTCGTGCACACTGATTATTATTATTATTATTATGATATCAATCATTACCACACATCGAGCACTCGATTCAATGCTGTCGGACGTTGCGTGGTTCGGGATGTTGGTCTTTGGGTGCGTCACTCGTATATCATTCGTTTAATAATGTACTTCGAAGCGACAAGGATTCATAAACCTTGAACCTTGGATAATGTCGGTAAAATATTTAAATGCGCAGTTAACGAATATCTTAAGATTGAAATGAAAATTTAATCATCAATATATTGATATATTGATATAATATATCAATATGTTCTTGGAGATAATCAATTTTTTTTTTTTTGTCTCGCAGTATTTTAAAACTTACCCAACCAGATAACTGGAATTGCTTAAATTCGCTTATTATCCAAAACATATGCCACGTCGTCAAACATAATATACCTGTTTCGTCAAAAGTCATAATAAATGTCAACAACATTATGTAGACTCTACATTATTTTCAAACTTTCAATATATTATCCAATGATTTTTATGGAGCGCACGATCAGAATATAAAGCAGCAATAGTTTATTCCAATATTTTTCCGTTATCGTTTCGTATTTAATTTTATTCGTAATTATGATTACGGACGAGATAAGTTTTCAACTGTACGTACATTAATATGTGATGGTACTTATTTACAAAGTTTTTGGAATCATTTTACGCAGATTTTCTGTTCCATAAAAGTTGATCAAGGACGTTTTATCACTTAATAAACAACGAGACAGCTATGCCTTACTCATCAATCTGTTATGCCCAGTGATCTGTTATAATTTTACAATGAAGATTTATCATGAAGTTTTTTAAAAAAAACGTGTACGAACATTTTTTGTGTCACGATGATCTCGTGTTTTGCTCGGTAAATGGCAGAAACATTGAAAATGTGCATATTTTATCTCAACATTTTCAAGACGTCATAGGTCATTGGTAATAATATAATGTATATTTAACTTATTAAGTAGACCAGTGGCGTACAACTTGGGGATCGCCAAATTTTATAAGAGGGTTGTCAACAAAATAAAAAAGTTATATATTACGTATATTATTTCCTATAACTTTATGTTTATACATTAGATTTTATAAAACTCAAACTTTGTATTTTTTTTTATGTTTTGGATAAATTAAACAAAAAGAAAAAATAAAAATATTAAAATTGTCTAAAGTTAACGATTTAATTTTAAATTAATACAATTTTTGTATACATTTAGTAAGTATATAGTATATATTCTACCCCAAGGTAGGGGTAGAATGGGGCAAGTTATTTTTTATTTTTTGTTGGTAATAAAGTAAAATATATTTGAGTTATTTATTTGATTATTGATGTGAATTGATAGTTATACTGTTAATCATTTATTGATTGAGAATTGGGAGTTTTACGTTAAGTAGATTACTGTAAAATTGATGTTGAACATTAAGTTCCCCATTCTACCCCGCGTTCCCCTATTATACACTTATATATTGTTGGTAGAAAGGAGGTTGCCTTGTCGAAATAAATTCATTTTCGGGTCGTGGATCAAAAAAGGTCGCACCGCTGACGTAGACTTCGGCCGATGAACACACGGTGCCCGTACGCTGAAGAAAATATACCCCTTGCTTTCGCTTATAAGTGTAGTGGGAAAAATAAACAAGACAACAATTTGATACGTTTAATATTTTATGGGTAAATCTAAAAGGCTCTTTTCAATAATAAATTAATTTATCGGATAATGATAAGTTTTTCCATCACTTGTTTATCAATTACTTTGGCTATCGATGAAAATTATGTTCAAGATCGTTTAAGTTTAGATTACTAAACATATCTTACATATATATATAAAGTCGAACTTTTTACTAGTCCTTGTGTTTCGTCGGCAGACTAAAATCTAAGTAAAATACTTGACTAGAGCTTAAATGTAAACGGTATACGAAGTACGCGCAACGAGCCGCGGCAAAAACATCGTTGCAGTTTGATCATTTTACGTTACGCCCGTGCGGTACAATGACTTGGCCGGGGTTGAACGTGATCGTATTCCGTTTCGACGGCGTACGCTTTAACATACGACGATGATTTGATTGTCTCCTAATCATGGCCTTTGCAGACTCGTGCCGACGATGGGTGCGATCATATTGCTGTGCACGCTGATCGTACCGAACTTGGGTTCCGGTCCGCAGTGGAATCTCGTGGTGAAGTACCACTCGGACATATGCCAGAAGAATTGGTGGAGAAACTTTTTATTCATTCACAACTATTTCGGCTTCAAAAACATGGTAAATCTACCGTTGTACACTATACCGACTTTGTCGGATAAAGCATAATATCCGAACGCTTCGCTAGTTATACTACGCATTATATTCGTGTTAATCGTTACTGACGTGTGTACAACAAATGTGTTCATTTGGTCGATAACAGTACGCGAATGTAATAATTGTTTTGTACGTAACCGCGTAGGGTATTATTACGACCCGGGCGCAGGACCATACTTACTCGGTTTTGCCGCCCCTCTTCCCTAAAGCGCAAAACTGAAAATAAGTTTCTTCAACTTTTCGTTAAAAAGCCGCTCGTCACGCTCGTGATTCGTTTTCTCCATTTCAGTGAACTATTACACAACTTTTGTAATCAATATAAAATCTGAAATAATAACCGAGTTTTAATAACCTAAATAAAATCATGGAAATTTGTTTTTTATATGACTGATTTGTGGTACCCTTCGGCTTAATGTCCCATCCCCATACAAATCAAGATTAATCCAAGACTTGTATCTCAATAAAATACTCTTAAACCATTCTGAATGAAAGAGATCGGATAATTAGTTCATACTTCTAAAGATGGTTAAGACTGTGGCTGTGGTAGAACCAAATTACTTAAGTAAGGTATAGGTTTTTCAATGTTCTAACTTTAGCAGAAAAAAAAGCATTTACAATTTGGGAAAATCGAAAATGTCAAGTGTCTAGAAACAATACAAAAAATTCATTAAAATATTTCGTAACTATGAAATGTCGTTAAAATGCTAATATTAATACTGAGTAAATTTTTCGAGTCGCTTCAATTGATATTTATTTATACAACTAAATTTTCCTGACTTGGCTATTAAAAAAATCTTTAAAAAAATATTATATCTAGTTTTTAAGCTTTAAGGAAAATTATTGTAAATGGTTTGCATTTTCAACAGCGAAAATTTAGCAAATTTCCGTGGTTTTTATTATTTTAGAAATTTTAATATTCAAACGCTCGTAAAACTTCTTATTTTTTATTCAAACACAATTTTTTTTTCATTAATCAATAATTAGATATGTATAATATGTATCACAAACCCTCGTTAGCATAATACTCTCGTAACAATAACTCTCGTTTCCATAATAATCAAATTAATCGAACGAAGCCGTTCCTCCGTCTTCTGTTCTTACGTAGACATTCAGCCCAGCCGAGATCTCGTAACTTTTGTTTTTCCATATTAATTTCGAACACGTTACATTTCACAAATGACTAGTCAAATCTTGACGTACACATAATGTTGTAAACGGTCAACGTTTTCCCTATTCACAATTCAATAATTACCGCTTAGCATTAATATGAATGACGTTGATTATAATAATTAGTTATTGTTATTGTTACGCGTTTAGTGTTTGTCACATACGCATCATATCGGCATCGACTTTCAACTGTTCACGGTGTCTCCGATACTCGTGTGGAGTCTGTGGAAGTGGCCAAAAAGGAGCATGGTCGCACTCCTAGCACTCGCGATCATTTCCACTGGACTTCGGTACTACGAAACGTTCACGAGGAAGTTAAATCTGTTCATCAACTACGGCAGCTCGTAAGCAACGATTAATGAATACTCATAATGTACATTCAGTCACATTAGCCACATTGGACTTGAACGGCGCACCCACGGACGTTACTATATGAGAAATCTCTTATTTTCTCCTGTTTCGATAATACTATTATATCACATACTGCAAAATGTGCTCGGTATTGGGTCGGGGGGAAAAAACTGTTATAATAAGACATCCCGTTAACATTGGAAATAATATTCGATCGCACAAGATATTAATCGTACGAAATTCGATTGTAAAGCCTTAACTCGTTTCAACGTAGATATACGGTTTTAACCAACGTTCATATTGACACGGTACCGATTTTTACTATACGTAGGCATATAATCATCCAATCTATTAGAATTATGAATTTTCCGATCACAAATTTCACATATAATAAAATATTTTTAAACAATAATCCTACTTAAAAATAAATAAGTACTTTTAGGTACAATAATTTTGTAGCACGAAAAATATACAGACACCAATCCGAGTCCGTATTTAAGTGCAAGATATCGCCGATTGCATCACGCGAAGGGTTTTCGAATACCAGACATTAATTACAACCGTTATTGAATTATGTAATTGCATTACAATGCATGAATCCGACCAACTTTGACAGTACTTTTGGCGGTACCCATCAGGAAGCAGTACTGAATAACCGTAAACATCGATGCTACCATATGGTTCAACCTTCTCCTCCGTATATGCCGACACACACTTACGGGTTGAATATTTTGATCGTCACGTCGATTACTATACTCGCACGTACCTACCGAAACCTGTAGACGAGTCCTCTGTCGACAGCTACGGCCTACATTTAAAACCGTATTCGTGTTAATCTTTACTTTTGTTTTGTTTCCGAACAGGGTTTCGCAGATGTATGACACCGCCGACTTCTCTTACATCCTGCCCGCGCACCGGTTGACCGTGTACATTATGGGCATCCTTTTGGCGTACTGCCTGCGGTACGTCGGAAGAGACTACCGGCTGAAGAACGTAAGCGTCCGTGACGAACGTCACGTATTTTGTTTCGTACGCAGACGACTGTCGGCCCGATTCGTTACCACGATCGCCGAGTCCGGGTGAAAAACCGAATGATAAATCGCATCAGACGTCCGTCGATATCGCGTTACGGTACCCGGGTATTTGGTTACGAAACGTCGGCGCGGAAACGATTAACTCGAAGTCATCCGCGCGGACGTAACGGATAAGTCGCGTATAACCGACGAAAATAATCATTTACAATTTATTTTAAATTTTACAATTTATCAACTATCGTAGCTGCGTTCGGTTTCTTCTTTTCCTTCGTCTTTCTCCCGACCATTTCGAGTCGACCACCTTTGTCCTAAACCCCCGTTCGTCTCGATTTTTCACATCCCTTACGCGCACACCAACAGAGCCCCCGTGTCGTTTTCAATCGTATCCAACTTTCTATTTTTCGGTCTCCCTCTTCTCCCTTCAACGTTCATTTTCACGACCACTTTTGTTTCCTCTCACCCCATCACATGCCTAAATCGTCTCAGCCTGTTATCTCCCGTCTATCAACTCTACACCAATGTTACCCCTCACGTATTTGTTCCATATCCTCTCATCTCTTGTCGTTCCACTCATCCGTCCGAGAGTTCTTGTTTCCGTAACGCTCGCACTACATTATACTGCATCACATTATACATTCATTTCCGCTGCCTTCGTTCGAACTCGGACATAGGCTACGCGCGGTGCACTCGTCCGCGAATGTTTACACCAGCGGTTCTTAAACTATGTGTAGTGGCGATCCAAGATATTTACCAAATTTTTCATGCCACCTTTTTATAATGTTCAATGGTAGAATAAAAAATAACTATTGGGTATTCTTAATTTAATAAATTTTTTTACTCGTATTACTTGTACTCAAACAGGTAATGTTAATTAATTAGGTAATATTAATATTAATAATATTAATTACATTATATTTAAAAATAAACATTTCTTTTAATAATTGTACTGTACATGTTTTTTAAATAATTTTTAATTTAAATATTTTTTTAAATAATGAAGAATTTAATGACTTCCTTGGTCTTGATGTTGCTTCACCAATGAATCAATTTGAGCTTCTATGGAGTTAGTAAGTGAAATACGCTTCGTAGATTCGACATCAAGCTTATTTTTTGATTTAGTTTTGATTGTATTTAATGTTGAAAATCCGGATTCACATAAATATGTTGTTGCAAAAGGAACTAATTTCTTTAATGCTTCTTCGTAAAGATTAGGATACTCATTGCTTAAAGATATCCAAAATTGGTTAAAATTTTTAGTATTTAAAGATTGTTCTAGTAATTTATCTGACGATAATTCTAATAGTTGGCTCTCATTTAATAAAGATAATTCATGTTTTTTACAGGGTAAAAACGGGTTAAGAATCCACATATTGTTTAATTGAATATCATGAGATGATGGAAAATACTTAAATAATTTATTTTTTAATAATAAATGTGTTTTAATTATATATTGCATTACATCAATTTCATTTTTTTTTAATAATTTTTCTTCAGTCATGTTATAATATGATGGAAACATATCATACGTATTTTCCTGAATTCGTTTTATCCAAAGACCATGTTTCTTCAGAAAAGCTTCAACTTTATTATTTATTACATGTAAAAATATTAGTTAAGGCCGTTGCATACTCAAATTTAACTCGTTTAATAACGAAAAAATATCTGAAAGATACGCAACTTTTGCCAATCAAATTATATCTTGAAAATGATCGGATAATAGTGAATTTTTTTCTCTTAAAAATCTATTTCAGTTCTTAATCCAAAAATTCTCGTTAAAACTTTTCCCCGTGATAACCAACGTATATGAGGTTTCATTTATTATTTATAAGACTTAACAATAAAAATATTATACCAACGTTTTAAATTTTAGCCGACCCAAAATTGGTTAAGAACCGCTGGTTTACACATCTCGACCACACCACGCCCTTTAACATTTTCGCCGTGACGCCTGGGCGTCATAAAAATACCCCTTCACCACTGGTTGAAACACCAACAAAAGTGTTACGCAGCGCTGATTCACGGCGACGATGGCGTTTATTACTGCACATCTTTTCCGCGTTCATAAATAATGCCGACAACTTTGGTCGGTGCCCCGTCCGCGATGTCAACGTCGTCGTAAAAATGCATCGCGATCCGCGCTATCGGCCCGTTAAAAAAATAAAAAACAACGTTCCCGTCGTCTCGTAAACAATTATTATTTATTGTTTATTACAAAATACCGATAAACGTTTACGGGCGCGCAATAACGTTAGGTGCTAAACTTCTCTCTCTCACTCTCTATCTCTCTCTCCGGCGGATCTGTTCTGTACGCGTTCCGCCGACACTCGTCCGTCAATCGTTACTTTTGATTGTCTGTAAGCCGAGGTTTTCCGAAAAAATAACGAATTCGCATTGAAAAAATACACATGCACGTACTTTTATATGAAATTTTACTAATAATATCCGGTACAAACGAAAACGAAAATACCTATAAAAATTAAATTTCGTTTCTCGCGGAAATCGAGACCGATATTCAATTTTCGCTTACAATAATGGTATTATTATAATCAGGGTTCAGGAATTGTAGCACTTGCATACTTATGTTAATGATTGTAAAACGTAGCAGCGTACGAGATGAATTCATTGCTGGATGCCATGATCTTAAATCTAAAATTCGGATGTGCATACTTTTGTACGTTCCACAGATTTTGCATATTTTGACGAATGGTTCAAAACTAAAAATTATACGAATTTCAAACGATCAAAAACATAAAAGACCAACGCAAATACGTACATAGTTGACGAACACAATTCGTACAGTTGGTGGTCGATAATAGTAAAGTTATTTAATAATTTCGAAAAAAATTCCAAATCCGAGAAGGTATGTTTCGAGAAATCGAGTAGTTTTCAAATGAGATTATTTGTTATTATTTTAAAATTGTTTACGTAGAAAATACTAATGAATAATCGTTGATAATGAACATATTACTCGGACGCATATTTTACCGTATTTTGAATGGTACGTATTTTAGCGCTTGTTATTGCGTGCAGTGGCGCACACAGGATTTTTTTCGGGTGAGGGGGGTCAAGGTAAAAATATAACACGTTTCACAATTAACAAAATTATGCAAATCCTTAATATATTTTAACTTAAATAATAGCATTGATAATAGAATAGACTCTTCTATAATCAATGATACTAGGTATTCAATACTAGCTCTTCATATTTCAAACTTGTAAAGTTTGTAAATTTCAACCTGGACATCGGAGAAAATTGTTTTTTTTTTGGGGGGGAGGGGGTACAACCCTTTAATCCCTCCTGCGTGCGACACTGATTGTGTGTCTTTAAGTGCTTTAGGTCCTGAACTTTGATCATAATAACAGTGCACAGGGCACTTATAAATTTTATCTTTTCGTATTTCGCGTTTCGTTTGAGCTATGGTATTGGAAGTATTTAACAAGTTTTCAACAAACCCCACTACGTACCGCAACACACTTTTTCGCTATTGCACGAGCGGGTCAAAAACCATACAATTGTCTTTACATAATGATCTTTTCGCATCCCCCAGAGCTATTTGAAGTTAGGATGGGTCGCCGCCGCCGGATTCTTCTACGAGGCGTTCATACAACCGTCGAAAATGGGTTCCATCGATTACGTGTACGACGTGAACGACGCGGCCAACTTTGCGGCTTTCGCGCCGATCTATTGGTGCATATTTTTCAGCTGGATCATATTCGTCTCGTACACTGGCAACGGAGGTTGGTATTCACTATGATGATATTATTATATTATTATATTCGATATTAAGCATCGGTGTCGCGCGTCGGGGCCCAGAGGCGGCTCGATCATGAATTTTGTGGTTCACCGAACTACCAAAAATGTTGGGGTGGGTGTCGTTTTAATAGGTGGGTACTTGATGATTGGCATCTGGCAGCTGTAGTTAATAAAAAAATTGGTAATTTAATAAAAATCAGGTAAGTTTTCGTACCTAATATAACTTTTTG
This sequence comes from Sipha flava, assembly GCF_003268045.1. Lineage (NCBI taxonomy): Eukaryota > Metazoa > Arthropoda > Insecta > Hemiptera > Aphididae > Sipha > Sipha flava. The sequence goes on from NW_020273606.1 coordinate 1,361,447, forward strand.
GGCGGGTGGTATTAAGTATGCTTGAATCACTTATTAAAAAATGTCGAACCGCCTATGCCACGCGCGCGCACACCGTCTCGTACGTTCGAACGAACAACCGAAAATACCGAACCACGTAGCTAACCCGATTTGTCCCGATCGCGGGGGTCGGGTATTCGAACCCCTCGAGATTTTAACGTGTTTAGAAAAGAAGTTATGTGTATTATATTTTCATACGATTCAAATTTAATATTGTAAATATTTTCCAGGGTTATTTGTAAAGTCCGTTGTCGTACTATTAATTAATAATAATTAATAATACTAATTATTACCAAAATTATTGTCTTTTGAAATACATTTGAAACAAGCGGTAGTAAAAATATTAAGCCCGGTGCCCTGAACATGAACTTCGACCGTTCTGAAATGTTCAAAAATAATATAAAATAATAATAATAATAATAATAAATAATAATAGTTCTGTCCGAGCGAGCTTGTTCCAACGAAATCGTGTTGGACTATGAAAATAATAATTGACGATAAAGTTTTATAAACAATCAGTAGGTCTTTTATCAGGCAAAAGTGAATGGAAGACAGTGACAGGATAAATGACTTTAACAAAATCAACGGGTCAAAAATGATTTTCTTTTTTAAACAAAGTCACCCTCCATCGCCTCGTCAATTATTGTCACGCGCGCACGAGTCCCGGTGGTGGTTCCAAGCCGACGTTTTAGTCGCGATCCGGTCTCACCCCGTCTAACACCCGGCAACTTTGTCCGTGGAATGTTTTCACGTGTACTATACGTGCACTAAATGCGTGTCTGTTTGATTTTGTTTTTTTCTTTCCCCAGGATTCATGACGTCGTTGTTTTCGTGGAAGGGTTTCGCAGTGTGCACCCGTCTGTCGTACACGTTCTACTTGACACAATTTCCCGTGTTCTTCTACAACGTGGGAAGCCTTCGCTCGGCGCTGGAGTACAATTTCGGTCTGATTGTGAGTATTCGCAGCATGCACGCCCGCACACGTACATTGAAACGATGCAAACGTAAATTATATAAAAAATATATATATTTAATATTTGCGCGCACCCACCGCACGTGGTCGACTGCGTGTACGCGGCCGAGTACGACTGCAGCTCTGGGCACGAACGCGGCGCACACCCTTGCCCCAAGGTCGTGTAGGTTTGCGGATCGGTAAAAATGTCGGGGACGAGACGTGCCATCGAAGTGATAAACGGTTGCCGCTCGTCGCTCGGTTCGAAAACAAATGGAAACGAAAAAGGGATTAACTTACGCGGACGAGATGTGTGGTCGAAAAACGCGTTCGATCGACCATTTGACGGAAAACAATCACGTTTATCGTTGTTTTTGTTCGTAAACGATACGGGACCGTATTGCGGATCCGCTACGGGGCGGTAATCTGAAACGTGCGTGTACACATGTGCGAGCCGAACCTACCACGAACCGTTCGCGATAGTAATTGGGACGGCGAACCGTTCCATCGAGAGTCGGTTTTTTCGACAAACCTCTCGCGAACCCAGTACAAGTTGGGACGCTGTTGGTTCGCGAGCGGGTCGCAAGTATAAACGTGGCATTAACGAACACGACACGAACCCTTCACGAGCGGGTCGCTGTACGTTCGGCTCGCACACGCGGCTTTCACATTAGATTTTTTCGTGTTCGATTAGCAACAGGACGCGCACATTTTTCCCACGCACAACTTGTCCCGTTTCTAAACGTGTCGCAGTCGCGTGTTAACCGAGTGAAAACGTGTTCGAAGTCGAAGCGTTCCCGAAACGCTCTGTCGGGGGGGGGGGGATAACAAACCGACCGCATGTCGAACCGTCCCTGCGCGCGCGCGCGCCCCTTACTTTCTCACCCCGTGCACTGGTTCCAGGTGAACGTCAAGGAGATTGCGGTTATCGTGGCCGTGTCCGTCTTGCTCACCGTTGCCGTTGAGATGCCGTTCAACAACCTGAGGATGGCGTTCGTGAAGAAATCGTTCAGGCACGTGCCCGAGGCCGTTGGTTGCGACTCGAAGAACGACTGAGGCCTACGCGTTACCTAAACCTAAACCGACCGTTCGCGTGCTCACTTTCTTTTTTATACATTTTTTTCACTCGTCCGTCCACACACACAACATAAAAATATCATCGTCACTACCAGTGCATCATCCGATACCTTTATGATTCGCGATCATCGTAGATCGGCACGGATCGAATGTTGCTGCGACAGTGCTGTCATCGGTTTCCGGTTTGCACGCGGCCTGCGATGACGGATCCGTCGCAAGCGAAACGTGCTAACAGAATCCTTGTCGGTATTTTATTGCGATTCGAACGGAAATCACTTGACGTTTCCGCGCGTGTTCACGTACGCAAACGTCGCCGGTGCAGCTGCTGGGCCGTACGTATGGACCGGTGACGCGTCGAAACAAATCTAAAAACATCTCATACCGACTGTGCGCAGCAGCCTTTCCTCCTAACATTTGCACCTTTTTTACAGTTCAATATTTGCATTCGTAAAGTTTTATAATTTTCATCGAAGCGTAAAAACTCATTTTAAATGGTACCGGCGACCATCAACTGTCACAATAAACATATAGTAGTTTCTAAGAAAATGATTAACTCGAATTGTGTTTATACATTATTATATTATTACCTTAACTATCATTATTATCATATTATTATTATTATTATTATTATTATATGATTATTATCATTATATTTGTACAAGTTTATAAGCAATTAGAGTTGATTGTTTGTGAATTTTTTATTTAAATATATATATTAAAAAAAAAAAAACGATTGTCATGAACAACAAGTTATACACCTTGTGCAGGATAAAAGTTAAATGAGATTAACAATACTGTTTCACTTAAATAGATTTAAGATTTTAGTATAGTAAATTATTAATTAAAAAAATAATTATTTTGTATAAAATATAAACACATTTGTATAATTTCTACGTTGTTGGCATATTTTTAGTTTTAAAATAGCAAAAAAAAAAAAATAAAAATTACAATGAATAATTATAATGCGATTTTACCGATTTTCATTGTTCTGATCATGCTGTTAAAAAAGTACTGTTATGTATAATATGAACAGTAAATATGTACACGACAATTTTTAAAATTTAAAATTAACCACTCATATAATTGGATAAAAGAAAACGAACTATGTAGTTTTGGTATGCTGCCGGAATCAAAAACAATAATAAGGTCAAAGTACTACGAGAAGATAAATATTTTAAATATATTTAACATTATGTATAATTGCATATTAATTACTTACAATTTATACTATACATCTAATCATATTATTTAAAAACTAATATTATAGTATATATTATATATTAATCACTTTTCAAGTTAAACTTAAAAAAAACTTAAAAAAAAAAATATAAATATTCTTTTTGAAATAAGTAATACTTATTTTTAACAAATAACAACTTGTATTTGGTAAATTAATTTCAATAAATTTAAAATTAATCAAAATGCAATTTATTTTTAAAAACAAGTTCGATTTATAGCAAAAAAAAAAAAATAATGATACAATTAAAATATAAAATTAAATGCTATCACACAAGACATAAGAAAAATAATTGTAAGTGAATAAAAAAAAAAACAAAAAAAAAAAAAAAATAGAATATCTATATTATGATAATAAAACCTTTTTTTTTTTTTGAACACAATAAATAGTTTACCCAATTAAATTAAAGAATAACCTATACTTAATTTTTTACAGTATTAATCATCAAATATTAATTATATACATAAATTCATAATATGTACTTATATATTTTATGTTTTATGATTGTTTTAAAAAAAAATTCATATTAAAAGTTGTTGTATAAAAATATGATGAAATTAATAAAATCCAATCACTATAAATTCATAATTATTGGAAAATATAATTGAGAGTTTACCCACATGAACCAATGAATACTTTGAATTTAATTGTAGAGACCTGACAATAATATGTTCTTTAACATCAAATATGTCATATGAATTTGGAATAGTAGAGCGTAATATTAAAAACCTATCGTTGATAGGCATCAAAGAAAATCGCATTGCAATTGCATCAATAGCAATTTTTTGTGTTACTTCAAAATTATCTGACAAGGACTTGCTGAGATCATATTTAAATATACTAGAATTAATATTATAATAAATAAATTTTCTTGTACTATCAATTGAAAATGTGTCACAATCAATCCAAAATACTTTATAAATGTTAGAAATTCTTGCGATGAATGGTGTTTCGGGTGCTTCGTTTTCGACGCCGATAAGATGAGCAGTCGTCTTGAATTGAGTAACAGGACCGAATATAGATACTCTAAATGGCAAGTTACTTTTCTCCAAATGGTAAATAATAGCTTGACAAGGTGGTATATCATTAGGCATCACTATCTGTAAAATAAAACAAACGCAATTGTATATTTGTATACAAAATATATAATAACCATCACTTGTCACTATCATAATTACTTTAATTTTTAAACATAAAATAAGTATACATTTTTCAAACTATAAATTGTATATATAGATTGTTTTTACACACATATTTCATTTTACATTATATTTTAATGTAATATAATAAATATAGTAGATATAATATACTATATAAACAATTTAAATTAGTTTATAATTCAACACGTTTATTCAAATTTTTTGACTAACATCAATAATAATGAAATCTACACATAGAAATAAATTACCATTTTAAGTAAGGCATAATAATTTTTTTTTATTATTAAAATAATAAAAAATTAAATTAAAAATTATTAAATAGTTAATTCTCGTAAATTAATATATAAATAATTTTTTCTTCTTCAGTTATTAAAGGCCATTAAGGCCCATTAGCGCTTTATAAATAAACAAATAGATTATATATATATAGAAATAATTAAATAATAGCTTAGCCTGGTGTATTATTATATTTGTTAAGTATAACCAATTTCGAATTAAAAATTTAGTTTCAGTTTGATTACACATAATTAATTATAAATTACTGCAAACCTAGACTATATAACTTACAAAATATATTTGACTAACAATTTTATGGAGAAAATGTATTTAATTACATATCAAAAAAATTTTGAAAATGCATTCAAATAGTGACAATTATTGAAAAGGTTAAAATAATTTTTAATTTTAATTTTATTTTCTACTTAGGTTATAAATTAAAAAAATTAATTTACCTTAAATGTGATTCCAATCATCACTCTTTGGGAATCATACTTCAAACATTGTACAGTGTTTGGTATTTGAGAATAAATCAGTTCTCGATATACACGCATATTGGCCAAATCATATATAAACAATTGATTCTTGTTCGGTAGAACTACTGCTAAATGTTCATCATCAATAGCAATTTTAGTATTATTATTTGCTTCTAAGTATTTTGTAAGATATTCTGGATTTTGTTCAATATTTAACTCAGGTTTAGAGATCATCACATCAGATCTTTGTATAAAAGTATCATTTCTAATAGCATATATAAATAAATTTGAATGAATTTCAAATACTAAATACTTTTTATTACCGATAATCTTAATGGTGCTATCTCTTATTGAAATTAATTTTTTAAAAAAAGTATGTATTCTTAAACGTACTTTCAATTCTGGCCCAGGAGTACATTTCAATAAAGTTGCTTCTATTGGACGCCTATTTTTGTAACGATTTACTGTGATAATATAATCATCGGTACAGTATGTTAAATTGGATGTTTTACGTTGCACATGAATTGTTGAAAAATCATTAGCTTTAATATTTTTTAAAACCATATTATAACGATTAAAAACCGACCACCATGTACAAAAGGGACCAAATAATTTAACTGAAGTAGTTTCAATATAACCTTTGGATTCTGTGTTATTTCTAAACATGTCATCAAAACACTTAGTATAATCATATCTCTGTACATTCATCTTCTCGCAAATGTTCATCCAAATTATATTTTGATTTATGTAATGACATCGCCAAATCTTACTTACACATGCTAATGAAAGAACATCAGATAAACTTAAATGATTAATAATTCTTGTTATTATCTCAATTGGAAGAGTATGTATTGGAACATTAGATTTGTCAACACTGTAAAAAAAAAAAAAAAATTAAATTGCATTAGTAATATTTTGACTTTAGTGAATTTTATTTTATTAAATTAAACGCAGTAAATTTGATAATCAAATTATTTTGTTTTAATAACTCATATGGAATGTTATAATTTTTAAAAATAAATATTAATGATTTAATTTGAAAATTAGAAAATTAATTTTTATTTTGGGAAAATTGAAGATAACTAATAATTTATGAGGCTTATTTTTCTGAAAATATTTACTATTCAACTACTTAATTTCATGTTCTTTATAATTTTTATATATTTTTTATAGAAAACTGTATTATTTAAGATAAAATGTTCTATTTCTAGACAAAAAATGCTTCTATTAAATATATTTCTAAATTGATTTCTATCTGCTAAAAATAAATACCTAGAAATATCTAAAAATAAAAATATCTAAAAAATAAAATAAAAAATATCTAAAAATAGATACCTAGATAGTACTTAAATATTTAAAATTATTAAATCGCACACTGTCTTAATTTCAAGTTTCATTCAACATTTAATTTTTGCTTGAAATTGTGCAACTTTTACTAAAAGTATTTTTTTTTAAAGAATTTTAAAATATATCTTTATACTATTCAAAATTTATGTTTGACATATACTTATAATCATAACATTATTTAGTATTACATTTTCAGTGATCACAGGGAGTTATGCTTTCAACTTGATTTAAATAATCTATAATATATTTGCCTTACATAATGGTAAGTTACAATAAAAAAAAAATGTATCTGAGAATTAATATGACAGACCCAATTCAATTTTAGTTGATACTTAATACATTCTAACGTAAGTAAATTTGACATTTATGTTATTTAATTTATAGATAAAAATGTATTTAATTTTTAGAAATTATAATCGTATCAAGAAAATTTATTTTTATTTCCTATGTAAATTTGTAGAGGAAATGTGGTTTATATACTATTTTTATTTAAACAAAATAATTATTTATTTAAATACTCAATCATTTAATGTGAAACTAAATATGCTATTATCTTATTTAAAAGACTAAAAAAATAATGAAATACATGTAACAAGAAAAAACACATTATTAATTGAAGAATATATTAGTTAAATACATAAAATTAATATTCAACCTAATTTGGTTGATTATTCATTATTTATAATTACATTTCAAATAATCATTTAATTTATAAAGCAATTTTGGAATTGTTTATTACATTATAATTATTCTGTTTAAATCCTAATGTTTTCATACTTAATTTGAGTATTTTCAGCATATAATTGTTTAGTGATTTATGTCGTTAAGAACTAGAGTATAGATGTGGAAAAGAATTTAAAATATTTTTTAAAAATAATGTATACTGTCGTTTTTTTAATATTAATTAATTTTATAGAAAATATGAATTGCAAAAAACTATTAAAATGACAAATTTTCTCAAATAATAGCTTATATATATATACATAATATAAGTGAAATATTTATTTTATACTTAGTATTTAAAATTGAAATTTGAGGTATTTGTATTTTTACTATTTATCAATATTGCTATACAATTTTATGACTATAGGTATCTACTTAAATTATTATAAATAAAGGTGAATAGTAAAAATAGCTAATTATAATGATTAATAAATATAAACTTAATTATAAACAAGATAAAAGATAGACTTACTTTTCAAACAAATTACAGACAGCCATGTTTTCTGCTAATACACAATCAATATTTGTATCGACTGTTTAAGTCTATATGTATTGTTTACAAACTAAATAGATCTGTAAGAAAAATATATTTATCAAATTTCTTAAATATTAAATTAATAAAAATAACTATTACAAATGTTGTATGATTGTTGGAAAGTCACTTAAGTAAAATATATTAAAATATAGTTGAAAATAATAAAGATTTAATCACTGAAGCTTGATAATAGCATTGCATTTTGAAAATATAACTTAAGAATTAGAATAATAAATTTCTATAATATGATTTATTATTCTGTGCCATAATATCAGTTTTAACATAGAACAATAAGACAATAGACCTTTTTTGAAAATCATAAGTTAAAACCCCATAGTTCAGATAAATAAAAAATTATTAATTAATATAAAGGATTTTATTTGAATATCTGAAGTATTAAATGTTAGGCACATGCAATGAACTCAGTCAAAAGGTGACAACCATTGAATTACACAAAGAGAATGGAAGCGCATCATGTGTAAATCCATAAAAATGGAATAATGAGCAACAGCGATTGCTCGAAAATCAACATGCCGTTCTTAAGGGTGACGTGTAGCTTCAACTGAAAGACATTGTTCATCATATCCCTATTTGCATAAAATAAATTTCCATATACATGATGTTGATGGTCCGGACACAGGGTTGGCACCCATTGGATAATGTTTAGACCTAAAAGCGTATAGGGACGTGAGCCTCGGAGAGAGGAGAATTCAAATCAAACATTAGCTGACATTTAACGTTAATTAATCCTTTACCTGAGGGGTTTTCGAACGGTGTTATCCAACACATGAAACTGTGCGCTGCGCACGTCGTCCACACACGAGTGTGTTGCATTACATCAGTAACAATGCAGACGATAAGGATTTTAATTGAATAATTATGTCCGACGATGATATAATTGTTGGACGACGGCGGCGGTGTTCAGAAGCGAAGACGATAATTATTCCGTTCGGCTGTGAAGACGGTCTGGTTACGACGGGGAGGGAGAACGTTGTAGGACTGCGCTGGCGAAGACGATCGAAACGAAAACCGAGGAAAAAACAAAAATATATATGATAAACACGACGACGACAAGAGAATAGGAACGTACGTAAGTTGAACGCGCGATCTGCGGAGTATGGAAAGCACGGCGGCGGCGTGAATGGCATGCACGAAACAATAATAGTAATAGTAATAATAATATTATTACGGGAACCGAATGCGACGCGTGCGCGCGCGTGTTGGCGTGCGTGCGTGCGCTAGACTCAACGGCGATTTCGCGTCGCCCGTGCGCGCACCGGAGAAAAACAGTAAAAGTCATTATCAGAACGTAATTATTACGCGCACGTTATCAGCCGCGTTGGAATTCGACGATCCGCCGACGAGTGCTCGCGGCCGTGAGATCCCGGACGAACGGGTTGCTGCGGCGACCGTGTACCGTTGGTTCTCGAAAACGTTTACGTTTTCGAGACGGGCGACGGGGCCGTAGGGCGCAATAGGGTTTTTAGCGCCCCATCGAGATCGAATGTACACACGTGTGTACGTAAAAACTTTTGTTTCTCGACACCGTCGTCCGACTAGGCCGGTAAGGCGGAGCGATATTGTGCGGGGTCCCGTCCGTTGCGCGCCGCGGGCACGTTCCGTGATCTATTTAATCAGTGGCGTAGTTACGGGGAGGGTGTAAGGGGTATCCGCCCCCTCCACAGATTTTTTTTTTATTGATATTTGATTATTATTTATTAATATTTATGTATTATAGTAAAATATTTTGATTTTACTATGATTAGGTATATATTAAAAATTGAATAACAAAATAATTTTCATTAATACGGGACATAATAACACTATTTTAAATGTAATATTATATATGATCTCGTTTTAAGATATACTACGAACACTTAAAAACTTACTCTTAAACACCCCCCCCCCCCCCAGAAAAGAATTGTATCTACGCTACTGTATTTAATCGTCGACTATTTCTATTCGTAGTGTTGTCAGCTATCAAGCTTCGACGGTGAAAACGAGAACGGACGGATCTGGTAAATCCCGACCAGCTTTGTCGTCCGTCTCGACAAGTTTCAGATGTTGAGAACCGCGCCGGCCCGCTCTGCACCGCGGATCGCCTTCGCTTGTTTACATATTTTTCGTACGAGGCCGAGCTCCGCGCCCCGCCGACCTAACTCGGCTTAATACAATACTTAGTATTGTACGTCCACGATCCGCGGCGGCGCGACGACGTTATCAGTTGTCTTATCAATGGTTCCCGTTGACGATAGTTTTTTTTTTTTTTTTTGCTGTTCACCCGTTCGTTTCCCACGCTACTTCAACGTATATATTATCGCATTGCATACAAACGCGTTCATCGTCTTCCGAACCCGAAGGACCGACCTGTAGCGTCCCACGTACTACAGCTAACAGCTTATTAAATTATTAGGACTTGGAATTTCAACAGCTAAATTAATTGTTGTGCTTGGAATAATTTTGAACAGTTCAAATAAATCACTTAACCACAACTAGTATTAATTGTTTACAACATCCACCTACATATCCAAGCGTTAAACAGACTTAGTGAATAACTGAGATTCCATCGATCGGTTGGCACGCAACAGACCGAACAACGTTGCCGAACAAAGGTTGCTATCGCGCAACGACCGTGTTGTCGGGATGCTTCTACGCGAGATCGTGAATTCGGTTCTCATCGGCGTAGGGGTTGATTCGTTGATTTATTGTTGCCACCGCGATGGTCACGATTTTTATCAACAGAAATCGATCAGCGCGTCATCATATATTGTCGATATTCGGACCCATTGTGGTAAGAAAATGTGTGTGCACAATGATCTACCTCCATTATTGAGGACTACCATAAATTCTATTTCCCCGGCCGAACAATATCACCGCAATCCGCCCTTGATTTTAACTATCAAACGCTTATCATTGACATACTATTCAACATAAATTTAACAGTTTATATGTTTGAAATGTTATGTCATTATTAATGGCCAATGTGTGATTACATGATTCATTGTTAGTAATTATCTGTTATGTGATAAAATGTGCAACCTCATTCAAATTTAAAATTAAGTAAACAAATAAACTTAGCGAGTCATTTAAATAAATATGTCAAGCAAATAGTCAAATTATACATAAAGATTAGTACAAATAAAGTATAAAAATATAAATTATGATAAATGTTCACTAAAAAATAAATTATGATTGTAAATAAATATTTAAAAATATGTATGTGTATAAATAAAAAAATATTTGATTGCATTAATTTTTTTTCTACACGTTGAAAGATGTAAAAAGAAATCTAAAAGAAGTTTTTGGACTACTTTTTAATATTATTCATTGACGTATTCACTATGAATACTTATTATAAAACCTCCAAGCTCATTTTACTATTTATATTACTTTAAATTACATTTTATTACATTAAATTACATTTTATTACATTAAATTACATTTTATTACATTAAATTACATTTTATTACATTAAATT